>NC_060139.1:845545636-845859914 GCF_021461385.2 Schistocerca piceifrons
GTTTCAAATAGATGCATCTCATTTCACAAGATTATATCTTATACATGAATAAAGATAGAAATTTGGTGCGGGCTTTAAATTACGCATCGACATTGATAGTTTATTTTGGCACAAATTATCGACTCTTGAGGTTGACGGGAGCGGTGCAGCTAGAAGATCGGTAGCATTATCCAGTGTCCGTAGAGTCGAAACGGAGATAAAACAGCAACAGAAGGCGTTATGCCTTCTCCGTTTCAACAGGTACAATTCAATTACAACATTGTAGCACGATTTTCAGTTGTTTCTCCTACAGCTGAAATTACTTTACGATGATACCACCAGTTATCAGACTGGTTCTTTGTGCAAGGAAAACACAGCTCGTCCCCGTTTGCTCGTGAAACATCTACGTGGCTTTCCTTGCGGCAGCTTTCTGTGAAATGCGACGCCTCACAGCAACACCAGCGAATGCAGTAACTTTAGCCATGTTCGCAAATATATGGGACGAAACTGACTATCATCTGGATGTGTGTCGTGCTTCCAGTGGAGTGTATCTTGAAATACGTTAAAGGCAAATGAAAAATTTGACCCTAAAAGTAATTATAAAAAGCGTGGCAAGGTTGTATGTGCATGCCTGTACAACTTGTACTCTTGTAAAATAGGATGTTTCTTTTGAAATTTATTATATACTCCTCGTCGGTAAAATAATGGTGAAAATCTCATTCGTCAGGCACTGGCAGAGACGTTCGCATAGGCAAGTGGTAGAGGGCACTTGCCGCTATGTAATTAATCGTCTGCTCTCATATTTACTGGCATTCAACAGAACCATAACGGACTAGCGTCAGTGCTGCTGTAACAAACAGTTGTTTGTTGTACAAACATGACTGCAGAGATCGAGCAATATTGCCTGTGCGTACACAAGTGGCATCACAATATCCCACCAGTGTGATGGCCATTATCCCATCCCGTTTTCAGACCCCGTCTGTTGCATTAGCACTTTGGCTCGACATCACTGCTTGTGATCGTAATAACATATATTTGTGTATTTGATAGTGTGTACATTTAACAGTACGGTGATTATGTCAGGTCTTTCGTCATGTTGATGCGTGCTATTTGGAACGTGATCGAACGGCGAGCCAGCTTAATGTGAATGCGAGTTGCGTAGCAACTCCCAGGTCGCATTGTTCGTTTCAGATAGAACTGCACGCCGAGGAATTTGTATTACCTGCGTAGAGGCGAACGTGCGTAAAAGCTGGTATCCATAAGCGGCAGAAATACCGCAAAGCATCGATAGAATGTTGCTTAATTCAAAAAGGTGCAGTAGCTTACTCTGAGAAGCAAGGCAATATGGAATACTGAAGTGAACGAATTATGCAAATTTTAAGTGTTGTAACAAAAATGAAAACATTAAAATAACTTTTCCTCCTCCTCCTCTTCGTTTTCATTACCTTAGGACCATGTTAATTCGGATCAGCTATATCTTTTTATTCTTTCATTCTCATGGTTTGCAACCTCCTTCGATCTAAATATGTTTTATCTATATGAATACGGCTGAACTGCTGAGTATTCCTTTATAGGGTATAGAATAATAACCGCTCCAGTTATTATTCTATACCCTTCTTCGGTATTCTGCCCACGATCTTTTCATCTTGGGTCTAATTCTGTCCTGGAAATTTATGACAGCATGAACTGTTTAACGAGCATAAAACACAAACTATTGGTGGCAGTTACGACTAGAAGTTTATCGAGCATTAATCAATCAATTACACATAATGCAGAATAGACACTCCTATTGCGTGGATTACGGGAACTGCCCGAAGAGATGCAAAGGTTTTCAGTCTGTCTTAAAGACAGTCGACTTATTTTCTCTGTACTTTTTCAATCCCGAGCTTGCTTGCTCCCAGTCCCTAAAAACCTCCTCGTCGACGGGTACCACTACCATTATCTTTGTCCCACCAGTGTCTACCATTATCTTTGTCCCACCAGTGTCCATGGATAACCACAGAAATTTACCCAGGATGCACAGTGTGGAGGCGGTAAGCGCCCTTCCTCCCTTTCTTCCTTCATATAACTGGGACAGTAAGTCTGAGAATGTGTCACTCCCAATGAACTTAATTTTACATAAGATATACAAAAATGCTTATTTCGGAAAGTATCGTTAGTTATCCACTGGATATTTCTGTATGTAGATTACTAGGAAACCTAAAAAGGCATAAAAGATGTCACTAGTACAAATTAAGCACATCATTTCACATCAGTCGATTGACTATTGAAATTGCCTTTTCTTTCCAAGCTGCTTTGCAAACACACAACCCGAAAATACACTGATAAGCCAAAACATTGTGACCACCTATGTAATAGCTTGTTTTCCCGTATTTGGACGAAACACATCACTGATTATGCGTATCAGGGTTCAAAAATGGCTCTGAGCACTATGGGACTTAACATCTGTGGTCATCAGTCCCCTAGAACTTAGAACTACTTAAACCTAACTAACCTAAGGACATCACACACATCCATGCCCGAGGCAGGATTCGAACCTGCGACCGTTGCGCTCACGCGGTTCCAGACTGAAGCGCCTAGAACCGCACGGTCACACCGGCCGGCTCCGTATCTGGAATCCGATAGTTTGTTGGTAAGTTTATGGAGGCATGTGGCATTAGATGTCTACGCACAGGCCATGCAATTCGCGTAAATAACTGGTCGTTGATTTGCGTAAGAGGAGATGGAACCCTATAGCGACCCAGATGGGTTTCATACGATTTACATCAGGCGAATTTGGTCGCCGAGACACGGACAATTACACTGTTCAAAGATGACATAACTGTCGGCGAAGCATCAAGCAGGAGGGGATGCAGGTGGTTTGCAGCTGTAAAGTGTGTCTTCGATTACTACCACAGGTCCTGCGTACGTGGCGCGCTGCACGTTTCGAGCCGTCGTTCACTTCCATGACCGGCGTTTGTGAAGACGACCATTGATCTAGTGTAGCAAAAATATGATTCACCCGAAGAGCAGTGCCAACAGCAAACTTAACTGACGATGTCGTTGGGTCAACATGTCAAAACGTAGGGGTGATCTGCTGAGGAGCTCATGTTCAACAATGTACGATTTAAGGCGTGCACCGAAACACATGTGCGTGCACCAGCAATGTATTCTTTCGGCATAGATGCCACATATCACCATCTACCCTGCTTTACAGAGCAGACAAAATTCCGAACGCCACGAGCTGCGAAGAGGCGTGGACGTCCAACCATTTAACGCCTAGTGGTAGTTTCAATGTTCATCTACCTCTTTTCGTAGATGGTCACGACAGTAGCACGTGAACCAGCTTCGCCGTTTTCGAGGTACTCATTCACAGGCTCTGCGTAATAATAATCTGCCCATTGTCAAAGTCGCTTACTCAGTGGGTTTCCCTATTTGCAGCCCGTAGCTTCGATAGGGTGATCCCTTCTCTATGTCTGCTCCGCTTGCATACTTTTGTTACCGCGTCACGTGACCGCAACGCCACCAGGCAGCATCCAACGTCGCGGTGGGCAGGAGTCATAATGTTTTAGCTGATCAGTGTACATGTGTTAAACTTGTGTGTCAAGATATCTAAATCCGGCCCAACCATTTCGTTGACTGCTGCACTACAAATTGTGCCAACACACTCCACTAACTGCACTGGCAAACACTACCCATGCCTCTAGGACCGATTTAAAGATTTTTTCCACTATAACTTTCCTGCTATCACTAATAAGCAGAAAAAAGGTTTTCTCAAATATAAACAGGTCGTCTGGTATAAGACGGCTTGGCAAGGAGCAGTCCTTCATAGGATCAATATTTTGAAGAAATCACTTTATCGTCTTTAGCTTTCGGCGTTTACTTGCTGAATGTTAAAGAAGAAAGTCGTTCGTGAATTAGGGTTTCTGCGAACTACGTATCTACCCTCCCCTTTCTTGAGAAGGAAGGAGGGAGGGAGGGAGAGAGAGAGAGACACGATCGCCTGTATTTTACGTGGAGATCTACACACTTTCATCCGCATCAATGTGCTGGTGTTCGCAAAGTATACTGATCTCAGAGCTGACAACGAGCTAGAAGCGAAGGACACTATTACAATGGTATATCTTGTTTGGAGTCAGGAGCATCCAGCGAATCTACGTCATTATGCCTCCGCTGATGTCCTCCGACACCGTTACATCCAAGATAGTAAATCTGCGAAGGGAAAAAGCACCCAAAGCGTGTATGGCAACTTCGTGACCATTCAGGCATTAAATCTATGTCCCTGCACAACATACGTATTTCTCTTGAAACAAGCTATTCGAGAGGAGCTTTGCAACATTTATTGACGACGTGGTGAGAACACGCTTTTGTTTGCAGAGATCGCTTTCTCTTACTTTCTTCGTGGTATTTCCGTGTGAAGCATATTGTCAAATGTCACCTAGCGACCACTACTTTCACCCATCCAAAAATAATTTCAGACGATAGTTGCACAGGCCCACAAGTTTTAATTTTCTCACTTATTCTACAATATGACAATCACTACAGAAAATGCTTTCTTTATTTTGGGTGCCGAAAGGCATTTCTTCCGATTCCGTCAAAATCATTCCGTTAAACAATTCTGGCAGGTAACTGTCCAGTACTGCAAGAGGGGCATCGGCTTTCAAGGTTGAAAAAAAAATCAGTTGATCACCAAAGCTACTTAGCTGTCCTTTCAGCTGAATTTTCACTAATGAAACAAGAAAAACTTAGGTGGACTTGAAGACACGAAAACAGGCTGCAAAACAGGCAACTTTTGAAAGTGTGATCAAGTATTCGTGATTAAAGAAGCGATCACATTTTAAGTAAAATGGGGCATATTTTGTTCCATGTGCTACGTTCCAATGACAATATTTTGGAGATAGACTGAATATCATAGGTTGTAAAACTCATAATAATACGGCGAATAATAATAATAATAATAATAATAATAATAATAATAATAAAAGCGTGATTTCCAATTTCGTTCTGATTCATACACATACTGGGAGGACGCGGGAACAAATTCCGGCTGAACCACGGGAAGTTTCAGTCTGCATTTAACCTGGCTTTGAATGCTCAATGATGATCAAATTCACCAGGAACGACACGAGGTTCTGACTCCATGTTAAACTGTTGGTCCCCTTTAGTCAGCAGGATTACTGAGGTAGGTTAGCGACACGCAAGTCGCCAAGTAGCGTCCGGGCAGCAGGCCTTTGAACCACACGAAGTAAATACAGTAAAGATGTGTGGCGTAACATCAGAAGCGACTTCAGCTCGACTACCCATAAATCCAGGAAATTTTAACGAATTGGGTTTTCGTCCGTTTACATTTTTAGCTGTTTGGGTCCTAGCCGAAGTTCTATAAAATCACGCTAGTCGCAAGGACTGTTGATAAGGTTCCATTCGATAGAATTTTTTCATTTTGAAAGTACTGAAGACGCCAACTGTTTCACTCGATAAAAAACATTCAACAGCCTAGATCGCATAAGGACTGTCGTTGAACCTCTTGCCAAGATGTCATGTGGATAAAAATCAGCACATTATAAAAGGTTTGTCGTAAGAAAAATATTTTAAAACATATTGCACCTTGGGCAAAAGGCCATGTCCACAAAAGAAGGAGCTTAGTGCGCTCAACGTATGTCCAGATATGGACATGGCGGCACAAGTTGCTTTGCGTATTTTTAAATATATTAGTTACAACAACAATTTACAATGTAGTGATTTTAAGACGTGATCTTCAATGTACAATGAACATGTTTCACAACAAAAAAAAAAAAAAAAAATTCAAGACGTACAGCAAAACTGTTCAGACCGGTTGTCTTAAATAAAAAAATGTTTTATGTGATCTAGGTGGCTACATGTTTTTTAGCAAGAGTTCGTTGTTCTTTTTAGCAAGCTTCCATTCCATCCCGCACTCTTTGCGCCAGTTTTGACAGAATTACTTCCTGGGATTTTTGAGAACACGTAATTAGAAGCGCTTACTGTCACTCCATACACTAAAAATTTGAAATGCGAATATCAGTCAATTTTATTAGAACGACTGCAAACAGTAGCAGCTAACACAGGCATAACAGCTTTAGCAATCCAACAGGGACATGAAGTGCGGGTGAGAGAGGTGAACACTGGATGTTCAAACTGGGCCGGACCCACCGCGGCTGGCACTAGGCCGGCTTTTGTCCCGGCCGCAGGAAGGTTCTCGCGGAAACACCGCCGATTACTGCAACGGGGCCAACGAAATGTGAGAAAAAGATAACCGGGATACGACAGTGGCTCTCTCCTAAACGACTCTACGGAACGGGAGCCCCATGTAGCACGGTTTCTTCGCTGAGGTAACAAGAAAATGCGTTATAGCTTACTAATAGCTAGATGAAAATATTATTTTAGGATAAAATAAATAATGTAAGCAACTTTTTTCAAATATTGCCGATGAATCTGATAGTCAAAAGTACTTAAGCTTTCAAGACAGTCCACAAGAATTAGAATAAAAGAGATGAGTGTTTGTGTATTGTGACGTAACGCTATTTCGGCCACTCCTGCCAACAAATGATTATCATGGCTGCGTGCCAATTAAGTGTTCAATCATAGCTCTACGTCTGCTTTATCGTCTTCTCAATCACTGCGCTCCCTCGTATTTGTCTTCAACTCTTACTGAATAGCACAGAAGAAATACTCTTCCTCTGTAGCACGATCCCGACTTCGAAACAATCTTCCTCAAGAAATCAGAGAAATTAAATTTCTCCCAAACTTCAAGAGGTCATTAATGGACCACCTATCACAATAGCCATCTTCAGTCTGAAGCTCATTCTCGTCATTCCCCCCTTCCCCACGACTTTCCCCGCCCCCCCCCCCCCCCCCATGTAGGCAGAGTTATTTATTTAAATTCCATTCTTTCCTAAAAGCCACTGTCTGTGTCATTCCAGTCTTTTCTTTCTTTATCCCTTCAGCTTCTATGATAGTAACCATATATTCAAATATACGAAGCTTGTCCACCACCACCACAGCCACGAGTCAACAACAACTATTATTATTACTATTATTATTATTCCTATGTTTCTGTAATATCTGTGTGTTTTTCCTGGTCAGATGTAAGAGAAGGCTTTAAGGGCCTAATCTCGCTTGCTAAAAGAGCAGTAAATAAATAAATAAATAATAAACAAATAAAATCAAATTTTATTTCTGCCTCACAGTGAGTCAGTAGGCCAACAGTGTATTTTCGAGCAAGCGCCGCCTCCACCGCTGGGGTGGAGCAATATCGCCATAGACAGGCCGTGATCATCCCAAGATGTTCCCGCCTGTCGCTCGTACAGTGGCAGTGACGTACAAACTAGCGTTAAAATTAGGAGCGGCCTTGGAAGAAGAAGAAGAAGAACCACGTTGTGCCATTTAGCACTTCACACTAGCATTTAGCAACTGCTAATGGTATTGTGCACAAACTCGAACTGAAGTCTTACTGCATAAACAGACCAACTCAGATACTGTTGTTTGGCGTTTCAGTCACCTACAACGGACTGCAATCTTTGCTCTCGCATTGTTCTGCATGAAATACTTTAACTGTTGGTCTTGACGTTTGTTGTAAGAGCTCTGAAAAAAAGGTCCCAGCACATATTTCACATACCTATCAGAACTTATGGTTTGGAGGAAAAAGGGTGGTACAGTAACTCGTGTTCCACTATCTGCACACCACTCTCCTGTCTATACTACCTGCAGAGACTCTTAATGTAAGTGGTAACGATTTTCAGAGCCCAAGCATGACTGCTTTTAGAGTTCACGTATCCCAGTAAATATATCCATGCTTCAAAAGAAAATAAAGAGCATCTCAACATCAGTTTCATCATCATGCACAGACTGCAATAACTGGTTTCTGTCATGACGTCAAGTAACAGCAAATAAACTCTTCAGTCGATGCACCTCCTTTTATACTGACGGATCCGTCTCTCTTGACATCTAGATGTCAACCCCGCTTTATTTAGGGATTCCCGGATACTTCTGTTCAGATAATGTAAGTTTCCAGTTTGAGTCTGTGCAGAGATCCGTGATCATCAGTTACTGATATACTAGTCTAAAATGCTAACAAGCACAACGATTTTCGCTGACTTCTTTCCAAGACCGCTAAATCGGGTACTTTATTATTGGTTAAATCCGATATGCTATCTAACACAGTCCGACCACCGAGCCGGAGCGTCATGCGGTTATTGCAACATGCCTACAGGTATGCCTGCGACAGCATGTATCGAGTTCTTCGGCCGACAGATGTTCCACTGATGATCTGACGTTTTGACAGCACGAGTGGTTGTCAATTTTAAAGGCATCCTCTCACTATTTTCCACTCGTATAGGCCGAACGTCACACAATAAATGGAACAGTCAACGGCTGTACAACCCGAAATAAACGCATCCAGGCAATAAAGTGCCTGCCTACATCTCAATGATTACATGCATGCTATAAACTTTTTACCATAAAAGGAAGCCATCTTTCGCTTCCTCCACCATTACTTCAGGTTCGATCCGGTGAAGGAAATTTCAAAGGTACCGTGTACACTCACGTTTAGCCCACGAAGTGAAACTTTACTTCCTACAGTGGATATTTTTCAGCTGCCTCACGACGGGCCCTATACTACCATGAGGTAACAAAAGTCATGGGATACCAATATGCACATATACAGATGGAGGCAGTATCGCGTATACAAGGCATTTTAAAACGGCAGGGCACTGGCGGAGTTGTCATTTGTACTCAGGTGACTCACGTGAAAAAGTTTCCGACATGAGAATGGTCGCACGAACTAAGACTTTGACGGCAGAATTGTATTTGGAGCTAGACGCATGGGACATTCCATTTTGGTAATCGCTAGAGAATTCAATATTCCGAGCTCCACAGTGTCAAGAGTGTGTCGACGATCGACACGAGTGCCTTTGTTAATTGCACGACATAGCCTGCAGCGCCCCTCCTGGGCTCGTGGCTATATCGGTTGGACCCTAGACTGTAAAACCGTGGCCTGGTCAGATGAGGCCCGATTACAGTCGGTAACAGCTGATGTTAGGGCTGGAGTGTGGCACAGCCCCCACAAAGCCACGGACCTAGGTTGTCAAAAACGCACTGCGTAAGCTGGTGGAGGCTTCAAAATGGTGTAGGCTGTGTTTACATAAAATGGATTGGATCCTCTAGTCCAACTGAATCGACCACTGACTGGAAATCGTCATGTTAGGCTACTTGGAGACCATTTCCAGCCATTCATAGACTTTCCAAACAATGATGGAATTTTTATGGATTACAATGCGTCGTGTCTCTGGGTCACAATTGTTCGCGATTAGTTTGGAGAACACTCCGGACAATTGGAGTGAATAATTTGGTCTCCCAGATCGCCTGACATGAAGCCTCTCTAACATTTGTCGAAAGGCCAACTCGTGCATAAAATGCTCCATCGGAAACATTTCTGCAATTATGGACGGCTATGAAGGTAACATGGCTCAATAATTCTGCAGGTGACTTCCAACGACTTTGAGTCCATGCCGCGTCGAGTTGCTGTACTACGCCGGGCAAAATCAGGTCCGACACGATATTAGGAGGTATTCTATGAGTTTTATCACCTCAGTGTATGTAGTCCTGCCCTAGAACAAGAAGTGGCTTAGGAAGCGATGCACGTAGTTGCAGGGAGGAGATCAAGTGATTTCACGGAGTACATCACGGAGTAATCTGTATAAAGATTTAATCCGATAAAACTATATATTATGATGGCTAAATGTATCAAAATTCGCGTCATCACGAAGTATTAAAAACAAGCCGAGGATCTATGGGCTTAACTGGATATTTTCAACGATCGGTGCTCGCATACAATAACTATACAGTGTATTGTTGAATATACTTAAAATATCGGCTACGACGTTTTTTGATCGCGCGTGATACAAGCAACAAACCTAACTCACGCTGAATTAACTTTCAGAACGATGATAAAATGATATCATTTAATGGACTTATCACTAACAAAGATAGAATGGTATAGTTAAATATATGAGATTTCGAAGGGGTACGTATTAACTGACTATTTGAAAATGAACTCTAACAATAGTGAAACTCGAGGATAAAAACTTTTTATTAAAAGATTTTCTTTCATTAATAATATACATTTTAAAGTTCGAAATCAAACCATGATCACATTTGTTAAGCCACTAAAAACGTTACCCGCCAACCAGTCCGAAGCCTAAATACAGGGTGGGTACACTTTCAGGTATTTATAGCACAAGAACCTAACACTGTACAGATATCATACGCATGTCATTTTGAAGAGACACCCTGAAAGTTTCTTTTTTTTTCATGTATACCGCCACAGCGTAGTTTGGTAATTTCCCGATAGTCACCGCTAGTCGCAAACATGGCGAGTTCAGGTACGGAGCGAGCCTTGTGTGTGTTGGAGTTCGACAAAAACACCAGTTCTCACTCCGAGTGACTTTTTTTCTGTGTGGACACATTAAAGATCTGGTGTATGTACCGCTTCTACCACGTGATGTAGCAGAGCTCCGGGAGAGAATACGGGAAGCGACTGCCACAGTCGACGAAGCCATGCTGGGACGGGGTATGGCAAGAATTTGATTACCGTATTGACGTTTGCCGGGTCACTGATGGTTCGCATATCGAATGTTTGTAAAAAAAATATCAGAGTTTCTCTTCAAAATACAATATTTACGACATCTGTACAATATTTAGTTCTTGTGCAATAAATAATTGAAAGGGTTCCCGGACTTTACATACACCCTGTATTATAAAACATGGCTCTCAGCACTATGGGACTTAACATCTATGGTCATCAGTCCCCTAGAACTTTGAACTACTTAAACCTAACTAACCTAAGGACAGCACACAACACCCAGTCACCACGAGGCAGAGAAAATCCCTGACCCCGCTGGGAATCGAACCCGGGAACCGAGGCGTGGGAAGCGAGAACGCTACCGCACGGCCACGAGCTGCGGACCCCCTGTATAATAAAACGGATATGTTGCTTACAAACTGAGGGAGCAACAGAAACTGATCATCAGATTCTCTGTCTATGAATTTCTGGCTTAAAGTATCGCTTCACGTGTCACACAAATCTCCGGCCGTAACAACTGCAACAGGCTGTTACAGGTGGATGACACGATAGCTCACAGGACGCAGACAAAGCGGCACAAGTTTTTACAACAAACCTTATAAGTGGTATGTCCACCTTTGGCACGGATAACAGCGGGTATGCGTCGTGGCATGGAAACATTGAGGCCCTGGTAGGTCGCTGAAGGGAGTGGACAGCACATCTGCACACACGTCACCTAATTCCCGTAAATTCCCGGGAGGGAGCGATTAGCTCTGACACCACGTTCGATCACAACCAAGATGTGTTCGATCGGCTTCAGATCCGGTGAGTTGGGGGCCCAGCACATCAATTAGAACTCGCCACTGTGTTCCTCGTACCACTCCAGCACACTCCTGGCATTGTGACATGGAGTATTATCTCGTTGTAACTGCCACAGCCGTCAGGAAACATGATCATCTTGAAGGGGTTACATGGTCTGCAACCAGTGTACGATACTCCTTGACCGTCGTGCTGCCTCGCACGGGCTCCACTGGACCCATGGATGCCCACATGAATGACCCCCGGACCTAATGGAACGGCCGCCAGCTTGTCTTCGTATCGCAGTACAGGCGTCAAGTAGCTGCACCCCTGTTCGATGCACTTTATATTCGGACACACCCCGTATTAATGTCTGATGTTAGTTCCGCCACATATCGCCGCCCGTCCTGTTTAATCAGTCTGCCCAGCCTACCACCTCCGACATTTGTAATGGTTTCGCAAGTCGTTGAAGACACTCACCTAAGCACTCCTCGAACAACGGACAAGTTTTACAGTTTCCGAAATGTTCGTGCCGAGTCTCCATCAGAATATGTCCTCGGTCAAACTCAAGATAGATTGCGCGCCTTCCCCATTCTACACATGGGCAGCACGCTCACTGATACTACATGTCTGACTAGCAGTCATTCCTCGCCATGTGACGCTAATATCGCCTGGACGGGTTTATATCGATAGTAGCTACATGTTCATCATGTTCTGGCTGAACAGAGACAATAACCACACCGTATCGTGGTCACCAGGCGGACGCTGTGGTTGTTGGTCGCACGTTTCCATGCGTTTGTTTAACGTGGATGCGAACCCCCGTGACTCATTGGACCGACCGCCACACATTTATGGTCCCGCAATTATTTGGTGACACCGGAAGATGAAGCATTATGCTTCGAAACCGGTCTTGCAATAAATTAAAAAATTAATGGCAACTGAAGCGGATTTTTATTCTATAAACAGGTGGAAACGATTCATGTTGGGGCCCTTAAACCGCGAATGATCGTATATATTCTCTGTTTGATTCAGAAAAAGGAAGGCCACTGAAGATGACGAAACACTGAAAAAATATATCTGATTAATAAGGGGCGGGGAGAGTAATGTTTTGTATCGAAGCAGTGTGCTGTACTTAATGAGAAAATGTTAGGCGTTTTGTACACTTACACGCTGCATATTCTAAGGAGCTACATTCATCGAATATATGGACCACAGGGACTACTAACACAGGCATCAGTAATTTCGCCTTGGCGTCCCGTCCCAGACCACGCAACAACAGGTGCACCTATCCTTTATGTCGAATGACGTTCGTATGGCCGATAGGTCACTCTGTGGAAAACGAAAAAGTAGAAAAAGTCTCGGCAGCTGTCACACAATATTTCACCAAAGAAGTTGGCAAAGAACCGCCGTGACCATATAGCTGCGTCATGTTGAAGAGTTTCAGACGGCAGAATACATTCGTAACAGCAGTAATTGTTATTCGAGAGATATGCCCTCTAAATTAGTACACAGACTGTTATTACCAGTGAATTTGACAGTGGAAAGAAGAGAGGGTACGATTAGTGTTCATCGTCCCGTAGATTCTGTCTGGACAAGAATGTGCAGGAAATTATTAGCCCTTTCAAAAGGTCACATCCACCCTTTCACGGATTGTAATTTAGTGAAACAACGGAAAATCTAAATCTAAACGGCCCGACATGGATTCAAACCATACGTCTGACTAATTAGATCCAGAGTCTTAATCACTCCAGTAGCTTTCTCTGTAATATAGAGATTGTAATTTCTTAATAGTCCTAAAGATGCCACGGAATGAGAGTTAGTGTAAAATATTCTGAGAAATAAATAGTGTAAATAAATGTAAATAAATAGTGTATTAAATCGAAATACATGAACGACCCGTCGATGGTCGTCTTTAAGGGATTTATCTAATCTATACTATAGGATAGATTTATTTTCCAATGAATGTACTGTCCTCATTCCATTCTAGTAAGAGTGGTGAAGGTTAACACTATACCATAATGTAATATACTATACTATAGGATAGATTTATTTTCCAATGAATGTACTGTCCTCATTCCATTCTAGTAAGAGTGGTGAAGGTTAACACTATACCATAATGTAATATACTTCTAACTTACATTAACAAAAACTTTATGTTGTCTTAAGAGTGAAATTCATATCAACAGTAATCTGATAACGCAACTCGGGAAATAAAAATCGAGGTAACAGTCTAAGTACGATAAAAATTTGATTTATGGTTCGGTATCGAAAATGAATACGCTGAAAGTACCAGTTCATTCGAACGTGTGGAACAATTATATATCAGACAGATGGACTATATTAGCACTAATAGTATGGCGTGGAATGTAATAGTAAGCATTCAACTACAGCATTAACTGGAGTGTACTAATAGTATACTAAACACAAAATTCGACTTCCATCAAAATTAAATACCGTCTGCGAAAGTTGGCTTTGCTACCGGATCTCTAAACGTCATTAAATTATAGTAGTTCGAAAGAAAAACGCTTTTTGCATGCCGTGTATTAAGTTTTTTTATTTATCTTATGCGCACAGACGCTTTTCGCCTTAGTTACAACGCATCTTCAGCGGGTGTCAGATCAGCGTCTAATTCATTATTTTTCAGCGAACACAGCTTTCGCTCAGGCGGTAAACTGGTTGAGTTGCACTTTTCCTTTAGGTTGGTTGGTTGTTTGGGGAAGGAGACCACACAGCGTGTTCATCGGATTAGGGAAGGAAGTCGGCCGTGCCCTTTCAGAGGAACCATCCCGGAATTTGCCTGGAATGATTTAGGGAAATCACGGAAAACCTAAATCAGGATGGCCGGACGCGGGATTGAACCGTCGTCCTCCCGAATGCGAGTCCAGTGTCTAACCACTGCGCCACCTCGCTCGGTACTTTTCCTTTAGACCACCTTTCTCAGCGTATAGCAATTACACTGCCATTTTGTGTGTGACATCCACTGAAGATGCCTTTAACTATGGCGAGACGCGTCTGGGTGCACGAGATAAAAAAATTAACGTAAAAAAAGGTGTCTTTCTTGTGAACTACTTGCAAATATGGCCAGCACACGAAACTTTTTCTATATGTCATGTTGATCCGCAACAATATAACGAGTCGACACACTAGGAAGAAAAAAAAAGTGTATCTAGTAGTAACGATTCACAACGATGTATAGCTTTGACAAGTTCAGTACGCATACAATATTGTGGGTAACTGCTGTATCACTTATCGTTGTTTACTGCTACATCTTATTAACTACTGTAGACAATGCCAGTGTAATCACGTGGTCAATATGACGAATGGCCTGCCATGGAAGGTATCGGAAACTTCATGCAGATCCCTAATAGATTACAGAGGCCACTCATACCCACTGCGGCAACGGCACTGCAATCTGAAATTCATTTGAATTTGCCCCAACTAGCGCATCTAAATGTTGCCTTTAGCGCATTTTGAATGCACGGACAATTACATGTGTATAGTACAAATTTTGTAGCACTGTATCCCTTGAAGTCTACATTTGTAACAAAGCAAACATTACGTGTGATTTCTTAACGACTAAAGGTTTCTGTAGGGCATCAACGTCTTTGCCGCAGACAAGACCTTCAAGCCGGCGACCAGATTGGCAGACGTGTAATTCTGGTTGCCAGCACAGAGGCGCTGCCCGCCACTTTCTACCGGCGTATCAAGCAAGACAATCACTACTTGCGCGCGGCTACTTCTGCACAGCGTACGAGGAGTTGTGTAAATTCTAATTATCACCTGCGAAAAAAAATGACGATTTCTTTTATAAGTTACATGTCTCTTATCCTGGTATACATTCCCACGTCCCAGTACCGTAGCACTGTTGGGGAAGCATTGATAAGGTGGCTAAAGAATTCATTTGGATTGGGCTAACACAGATGCAGAATTTCCGAAGTTGATTCGCATCCCCTTGATTGCACATTCAAATAGGTCTGTAATATGCTGTCACATTATTAAAAGTTATACGCTAGCGAGGTTAATCTGTTGGCGATGTTATAAAGGTAAAACGATAATCAGCAGTAACCTGACTTGGCGTTAGGAAACAATCGCCTTAAAGCGTTTTGAGAACTACAATATAAGATTCATGGCCAGAAATAAAGTCAGATTGCTAATTTCTGTTCGCAAAAAATAAGTCATCCGCAATTATTAAACAGTTAATTAGCTGGAAGTGACAGGTAATATACCGAAAGGGATTTCCTCCATCTTCCTCATATCCATCTTTAGGGTGAAACAACTTCCTAAATGCTAATTTACAGTATTTCTCATAGCGAGAAAGACGCACACCCGTCACGGCACTTTAATAAGATTTGAACTGCTTCAGTAAAAACTTTTGTTGCGCATATTCACCGCCGAATATGTTCTAGAAAAGGACTAACTTCGTCCTTGACTAAACTTGCCATTTGACGACGCTCTTTTGATTTAGAAGGGAACACCCTTAAGAATGAGATAGATACAATAAAGCGCGCCGGCCGGAGTGGCCGTGCGGTTCTAGGCGCTACAGCCTGGAACCGAGCGACCGCTACGGTCGCAGGTTCGAATTCTGCCTCGGGCATGGATGTGTGTGATGTCCTTAGGTTAGTTAGGTTTAATTAGTTCTAAGTTCTAGGCGATTGATGACCTCAGAAGTTAAGTCGCATAGTGCTCAGAGACATTTGAACCATTTTTGAACCAATAAAGCGCATTGCCATAAACAATTGCTAAGCAGCCAGAACAACTGACACATTAAACAGACAAATATACAAAAATACGACAACGAATGACCACACTGTGAAAGAAGAGAAAATATTGGCCAGTATGTCATACCTGGGCCCCATATCACAATAAATCGCTAACTTAAAAAATAAATAAAATAAAAAAGTTAAATGAACAGACATATTTCTCAAGCCACAGTTACTTCATTAATTTTAAAGACCTACTCTAAAGTTATTTCCTGCATGCGTCAACTGTTTAATAATTAATTATATCTTTAGCACTACGAATAAATTCATCTTTTATCACACCATGTACAAAAACATCTGTGGACTGTTTACAAACTTGTGTACGCATGTTGGATTATATGGTTAAGTTTATACTGTTCCTCTTTCCCACTATCTCGCACATATTTTCGGCGTTTGACTTACGAAATTCATCACCTAACATCAAACCTTTTAGTGACAGGAATATGCATTTCACCTCATTCAAGAGATAAAATAACGCATGTATTACGACAAATTACACCTGAATGCATTGTGTAGTTAACAAAACACGAAAAGTTGTGACTTAAGGCGTTGTTTAATTCATATCTCCAGATTACAAAGTATGATCACTTATCAGTTTCATCACGGACGCAAGTCTCTCCCGTTCGACGATCCAGCTTTAACTACTCCGTTCTTTCCATGGATCGTTGAAGGCGAACACCTGACAGTTCCTTTGGAAAGGAGACAGTAATTACTGTCATGTTCCAACATGAGCTCCTCCGCTAGTGGCCTCTTCGTCAACGAGATGTTAAACGCAAATCTCGATTCCTTCCTTTCTTTAATGTATGTTTTACACAACGAGTCGTCCATGAAGTTGGTATTGTTCGTGGTGTATTCACGCTGGACAGTGGAATCTTCGTACCCTCAGTTGTGGTAGGAAATGAGTGGAGACATCTAGGCAGTCTGCAACATAAACTGAAAATCGTCTAGAAACAATCGTGGTCGCTTTGCTCGCCATATGCCGCCTGTTACGTATATATTCTGAAAACGGCCATCTACATAGTCCTGACTGTAATCCGGTTCCGTCACTGTGCCTACAGAAAATGTCCTTTTCTTCAAAACCAGTTCTTTAATAATAGTCCACTGTAAGTACAACACACCAACGGAACGGCCTGTCATTGGGCAACTGTCAAAAAATAACACGAAATTTCTATAGAAGGTAAATACGTGACCTATATTAAAAGTGCAGTAAATAAAAGAAATCACGTTTCTCGGTGTTTTATGGAAGTCACTCCATCTGGACGAAAACTTGAAAATGGCACACATGCCAAAAGAAGTTTGTCGTGTATCTATTCACAAACAAGAAATAAACTATTTGAGCTAATTTTGTAAAAGTATAAATATGATGTCTTATTACAACCTTATGCAAACTACAGCCCCTACAGAGAAGTGATTTAATATAACCCTTGCGTTTCTGTCTGTAAACTCTTGATTTTCTAAGACTGTGAACTTTGTGGTACGTTATGCAAAGAGTTATCTTGTGTACCCCCCGAAACGCTGAGATCTGGAACATGACGGACCAATCACAGCGTGTCCCCACTTAAAGACGAAACAAATTTTTTAAGCTATTCTGTATAATCTACGTAGATGTATAAAATGCAACGCATCCCATCAATTTTAATTCTTTCCTTCTTTATTTCTTTCATTTTCTGGCGATACGTTTCGGGGGGGTACACAAGGTAACTGTTTGTATAACGTACCACAGCGATGCACGGGTACTAAGACAAACAATTTGATACATGACACTAGTCATTATCAAGCCGCGAAACAATCTCAAATTGGTCACCTAAAGTAAAGCGCATGAGTGTCGCGCGAGATTTTTAATATTCTCTAGACATTTCATTCCAATGGATTTCATTAACATTAGTAAGGTAACATTTCCTTTGAGGGAAATGAAAGGAACACATTATCAGAAACTAATTATCTTTCCAATACGATTTCAACTTAACCGTTAGAAATACAGTCGTCTCGAAGTAAAAAGGCCAGAGAAACGAAATGATGTAACTTAATTTTAGGCTACTAAAATTCTCAAAATCGTCAGTTAACATTCACACTGAAGTCAACTTTACAATTTGCAAGGGCGCGACGGAGCTTGTGGCATAAGAGGGCTATAGGATATTAAAAATGATCTGAAGCTTTTGTGGCTTTTTGTAGGCCAATACGAGGACGCTTCGCGGCTTGATAGAACCCAAGTGTCTTGTATCAAGTTGTTTGTCTTCGTACCCGTACACTACTTCGTACGCTGTACACAATTTCCTTTTATAACCAGTTTATAAACATCCGTTATACATCCAATTCTGATCATCTTTCTCTTTATTTTTCTTTGTATGGAATGTCAACTAATAACGAAATTAAATAATAAAATTATAATTACGATAGATTGTATGATATCGTAACCATGCATTCAGCTTTGCTACCTAAAATTAATTCTATATTTCATGTAGAACATAATAATATGCAATACTTTATAACAAACTACAAATTTAGACAGATCCAATTCAAAGTCCGAATCCAAAGGAGGATGGGAAATACGCACATTATTTCATCGCATGTGATGTGTTGTGCGTCAATTCGCTGGCTGACAAATTTTGGTCCACACTACAATTCGCTCGCGCGGGACACCCGATGCCACGTGAAGCCACACCGAGCGGTTTTCGCTATAATCAAAAGTACTGAAGTGGTTTACGTCCCACTCTCAGCAACACGTTTTTGACTTAAGATCATATGATAGCCGCTCTGGAATCCAATCATCCAATCCCTGGTCCTAGTGTACGTATGAAGTCGAGTCATCGTTATAATGATTATGCAATTGATTCTATTAGTTTGGTGATAAGTTCGTAGCGTTTTCCTATAAGTTTAATAGGCACAATAAACAGGCATAATAGAGACCGTATTCACGAATAACATTCTCCTTCACGATTTACAGTAATCTGCCAACGCTAGCGTAACTTTCCGATTCCGTGACTGTAGAAATCACATGGTTCTGAGGCGAAGAACTCATCGAGTCGTGTTCGACGTGCATTTTCATCCGGGAGGCAAGTTAAAAAAAAAAAAAAAAAAAAATTCAAATGTGTGTGAAGTCCTATGGGACCAAACTGCTGACGTCGTCGGTCCCTACTACTTACACTAACTTATGCTAAGAACAACACATACACCCATGCCCGAGGGAGGACTCGAATCTCCGGCGGGAGGGGCCGCGAAGTCCGTGACACGGCGCCTCAAACCGCTCGGCCACTCCGTGCGGCGGAAGCCTTTAACTTTGTTCGATAGAGGGTGGAAAACGTGAAAATCAGAGGGAGCAATATCATGTGAATGAGATGGGTGGCCGGCTGGGGTGGCCGAGTGGTTCTAGGCGCTACAGTCTGGAAGCGTGCGACCGCCACGGTCGCAGGTTCGAATCCTGCCTCGCGCATGGATGTGTGTGATGTCCTTAGGTTAGTTAGGTTTGAGTAGTTCTAAGTTCTAGGGGACTGATGACCTCAGACGTTAAGTCCCATAGTGCTCAGAGCCATTTGGACCATTTTTTGAAATGGGTGCAGAATGACTGCTCTTTGTCAGTGCAGCAGAGTGCGGGCGTTACCGTGGAGTAGCATCACTTCACGCAGTGTTCCTGGTCGTTGCTCTTGGAGTGCATCTGCAAGACGTGTCAGTTGTTAACAGTAATATCAGCAGTGTTGGTTGTGCCTCGAGGAGGCAATTCGTAATAGCCCACATCGTCGCGGTTCCACCAGATGCATAACGCGCAGGTCTTTGTACAGAGAGCTGCTGCTTTGTTTAGGCTCAACCATTTCTTTTTTCTCCCTTGTGTTAGCATAAAGAGACCATTTCTCGTAACCAGTAACGATACACGTCGGTGCTGCTCCCGAGGCAACTGATGCCAAGCAAGCAGAGACGCGCATATGGCCACCCGCTGTAATTTTGGCTTGGAGCATTCGGTATCAATACATCCGATTTCTGAACCTTCACCATTGCATGCAAATGTAGCACAATGGTGGCATGACCGCAGTTCAGCACATTTGCCAGTACTCTAATACACTGACGGACATCACTGTGGATTACACGATAAACGATCTTAATCAAGCCCCGAAGGTCTTCCTGAACGTGGAGAGTCACTAGTGTCAAAACAATCATCCTGGAAAAGAGAAAACCGTTTTCTTGGTGTGCTCTGTCCAATGGCATTATCCCCATACATGGCGCAAATGTCTTTGGCTGCCTCCGCTGCTGTCAGCCTTTTATTGAACTCAATGTCGGAAATGTTCCGATTTTTCCACTTGGCTTCCGTTTTCTAGTGTTCACAACTGCACCCACTATCTCCATTAAAACAAAAACCCTATGAACTTACGTATTAACCTAACATTTTGCATTCTGTGTAGCTCCGGCGATAAAAGGGGAAGGTGGGAGGGATGGTATTCATGCAATAATGGCATAATGCTTTATACATAATTTTGGTCGGGAAATTAGCAAATTCTCCCTCGAATTCTATTCGAGGCAGTGTGTATATGAACCGTATCGGCAAGGGATGGTAAAATCGCGATAGCGTGTTGCCCACGTGCTGACTGTGGGAGGGGATCCATTGGCCCGCCAGACGGCGCCGGGCTTATCCAGTGTGCGATATTACCTGCGGCTTATCGCGCGTGCGGCGCTGTGGCGGCGACCGTGGGAAAGTTGGGGGCCGCCCCGCGCCTCAATGAGACGGCAGCAGGCAGCCAGCAGCCACTGCGCTTGCAACACCGCTACACTGCGCTCCAGCCAGCCCCTGCCCGGCCCGGCCCGGCCGCAGCCACTTCCGTCGCGCCGCGTTCCCACACGGGCTCGCCGGACCAGCCGCTGCTGCTGCTGTTCCTACTGTTGCTGCCACCTCTCTTCGCTCGCCTTTGTCTTCCCAGTTCACACAACACGCGCACCTCACTTCCTCTCATTCAAAACCGCGGACTTAATCAGCTGACTCCGCCGCAATTTTCTCCGACTGACAACGCCGGGGCAAAAAAACGTCTGGGAAGAACACAGCTCTAAATAGTACTGCCGATGGTAGTTAGTTGCTCGAGGGCCACTTAAGTGTTGCAAAACCAGCTGATGCCGTAGGTTTCCTGTCAGGTTACTGCACTACGAGAAGACGAATCTCGTGGTAATGCAAATTGGATCCGCCTAAACGTTGCCGAATTACGCGTATGTGAGGGAAAGATGAGCAACACTTACAGTAATTATAAAAACAATATTTTTCTATAATATTATTTGTTAGAATAAGAAAGAAATACAATAAAAGAAAATTAAAAACGGAAGAGAGAAAGAATAATTAAGCTACATTATGTGATTCTTGAGTTTCTCCCGGCGTATTTGATAATCAAAATATTATTGTTCTCCAAAACCTTGCAACGTCAATTGCTTTACGAGTAGCGAGCAGATGATCTGTGTAAGATACAGGGCATAGTTGATAGGCCAGTAGGAGTTCCACTGCGTGTTCTTGGTTGGTTGGGGTCAGAAACCAAACAACGAGGTCATCAGTTCCCTTGATCCAAGGGTGGCGCACCCAGAAGTAGAGACGTCCACCGAAAAAGTTTTCTGGTCGGGAGATTCATAAGCTAGAAGGCTGAAAACTTAGTGGATATCTTTTGTACGGTTAGTAACAAAAGTAAGATGAAGGAGGTAAGGAAGTCAGCAGGTGGACATCCCCGAGGTTCTGCATGAGACAGGAAACTTCTCATGCACAGTTGCTCCACACCTGATCCATTATAATCAAGAGCGCCCACTAATCAACAGATTGCGATACCCGGAACAGAGAATTGGGCGCGTCGGAAAAAAGGCAAACTGAATCTAAAAACGATCAAAGCAGAGTACACGAGGGATGAATGAGTAGCCTGGTCAATGCGGCAGGTTCGGGGATCCCCTAGCCTAGCTTAGCACACAGCAGGAGACGTTCCACCCTGGAACTGCTCCGGAGGTAGGTTCAAACCTTGTAACAGCAAATAAAGATCACTTCCACGGACAAAACTGAGAACCACTGCAACCGTCCGTGAATCGTCATGGTGTGCTCTTCTCCGCAGTCACAGTTGGTGCTACTCACAAGGAAGTGCCATTTCTAGGGGTTACTACCGGATTCTCTATCTCCAGATCGAAAGCGGCTGAGTGACCTCCACATGATTTAATTCTGTTCACGTAGAGGTGAGAGGGTTTTCGAAGAGGATTGCCAGGTAGAGTTAGTCATTAGTCGAGATATACACAGTTCTTTCCTTCCTGTAGCTGCTGCAGTTTACAATACGGACGTGGTCTTGATGAAACTACTTCTGTACCTCACCCTTGGGGCTGATGGGATGTGCCCATATAATTGATGGATTTCCTGATTCGTTCTATCCGCAATGGCAGATACTTCACGACAATATCTGGTGGCGCTATGCCTACCAGAGGGCAGACTTTTAAAAGTGTCTTGTCAACTCTATTTGCGCGGGTAAATTTGTACCAGACTGGCCATGCATATTCTGCAGTATTGTAGCATGGTTGTAGTGCCGTCGTTCCAGGGTTTGTGGTCGGGAACCCCAAATATTATCAGTGATCTTACAAATGGTATTATTTTTGGCTTCCACCTTCATTTTCGCAGTGCTACTTCTATGTCAGAGTGCGGTCCAGAGTGACTCGAAGATATTTTTGGATGGGCCGTATTTGCTAATTGCATCCCTTGCCATGTGAGGTTAAGTGTGCGATATGCCTGATTGTGCTCCTGATGAAACGCATGCAGGTCGGTTCTGGCTGGGTTTTGACGAAGTTGATTGTTAGGGTAGTGACAAAGCAACAGCATTACCGAATACAAGTCGTGCAGGTTAA
Source organism: Schistocerca piceifrons (assembly GCF_021461385.2). NCBI lineage: Eukaryota > Metazoa > Arthropoda > Insecta > Orthoptera > Acrididae > Schistocerca > Schistocerca piceifrons. The sequence continues at coordinate 845,568,563 of NC_060139.1, forward strand.
ATACCATTTTTTGCGGCTGTTATAAAAGTCTTATTTAGACAATACGAGTTTCGTTCCATTTTAAAGCATCTTCAAGTAGTCACTATAACAATGTGGTATTTCTTAAAAACCGGTTTGCCGAAATAGTAAACAGTTTTCACGTTTTAAATTACTACTATTAAACAGTATTAAATCATCATTATTAACGATATTTTTAAGTCCCTATTTCATCCCTAACTTTCTTCTACACAAAGGTGTTCGAGTTTTAAAACGCTACATTTCACTCACACGGTATATATTTTCGTTTTCATATTGTATAGATCCACTTACTCTTTGCTTTGATGCAGCGTGATGCGAACGTCTTGTGTTGTTGTTGTTGTGGTGGTGGTGGTGGTGGTGGTGGCAGCGAATGCTATTCATGTGTATCTGCCTGTAAGACTGTTAACATCCCTTTTTCTCATGAACGGGTGACGTATCATGTTCAAATTTATGTCTATGGTCCCTTGGCAGTGTAAAAATTTTAAGCTTCTATGTTAATGCAATCACAAGAAATGACCATATATGTTACATACTTTCATACTCGCAAAGCTGCTCATAAAAACCTACAGAGTACTTCCCGTTGGCCTAGAATCATGAAATTCGACAAGATGCAAGGTTTAACAGTACTAGTAAAAAACTGAAAATTGTTTAACGCGTCACATAAAAATGTCTTTTTGCCATTAGAACATAGATTGCATTCTTCATCCATCAAAAGCACAACAGACGAACATTACTGCTTGCAAACATAAAATGTAAGCTGTAGACACGTTTTAGTATGTAAATAGAATATATTTTATTAAATCCTCCATTTCTACATATATCAATTCGCTTCTTTTAGTACGTCCGGGATAGTCTGAGGAACTACTGCAGAGCTCTTGATACGGTCTTTGAATTCCCGGGACTGATATCTTGCCGTTATCGATAAAGATAACAGGACGAATCGTTGAGATTCTCGAGTCCCAGAATCTCGAAACTATATATTGCCCGCCCGGCTACCCCTGCGGTCCAACGCGTTGCTTCCCGAGCGGGAAGGCGTGCCGGTCCCCGGCACGAATCCGCCTTGCGGATTAGTGTCGAGGTCCGGTGTGCCAGCCAGCCTGTGGATGGTTTTTAAGGCAGTTTTCCATCTGCTTCGGCGAAGGCGAGCTGGTTCCCCTTGTTCCGTCTCAGTTACACTACGTCGGCGTTTGCTGCGCAAAGACTGTCTCCACGCACGCGAACACCATATTTGCTCTACCACGCAAACATTTGGGGTTACACTCGTCTGGTGTGAGACGTTTCCGAGGGAGGTGGGGGTCCACTGGGTGGGAGGGGTGGGGGCGCAAACCGCACAATAACCCTGCGTTTGGTGTGGGGCGGCGGTGGTGTAGGTGGACTGCTGTGGCCTGTTGTTGGGTTGTAAACCATTGAGGGCCACGGGCAGGACGAAGCGTCTCCGTCGTTTCTAGGTCCTCGGTACAATACGCTCACAACTATATAGGCTTATTATTAAGTCTGTATGGAACCTTCAGTGCGCGAGTCCTACTCACACCTTGTCATTTATTTGAGACGGGAGTCGTGTCACCTCGCCTACCATCTCACATTTTTAAAAAAGTGGAATTTAAACGTGCGCATTAGTGAAGTGCATTGTGCTAAAATCGAACATCCAGATGTATCAGTATGTTACGAACAAATTAGGGAAAATTTGTAACTAATGACACCAATTTAATACTTTTTAATAGTAGTAATTAACGATCTTGGAAAACATATCTCAGAAACATCACATTTCTATAGCGATCGCTGAAGTTTCCAGCCTCGTGCCTATTATGCAAATAATACGTTCTGCACATCTACATCTAACTCCACCAGGCACGACATACTGTGTGGTGGAAGTATTGTGTGTACCACTGTCACTTCCCCTTCCCTGTTCCAGTTGCGAATGGTCCGCGGGAAAAATTGTAGGTAAGCTTACGTGAGAGCTCCAATCTCTGTAATTGCACTTTCATAATCTTCACGCGAGATATACTGTACTACTATAAATGAATATGCTGGTAGCGTACGCCCCACGAAGACTATCAGAATTTAACAGTAAACCACACCGTCGTGCGGAAAGCCTCTCTTGCAGCGTCTACCACAGGAGTTGGCTGAGCATTTCAGTGACGCTTTGGTGCGAGAAATGAACCCGTAACGAAACGCGCTGCTCTTCTTTGGGTCTAATCTATTTCCTCTATCTGCTCCTTCGTGATTACACTACACTATTTGGGGATTCTTCCAGTGAAAAAGTCTGGCAATCTGCCTTACCTGTGATTAATTCTATGTGGTCGTTCCCACTTAAATCGCATCGTACGTGTACTCCTGGTTATTTAATGGATGTGACTGCTTATTTATGCGCAGTACGTTAAATTTGTTTATGTTGAGGATCAAATGCCAAAGTCTGTCGGTAACTTCCGTCCGACGTTATCCCAGACGGCTTTACCCTTTGTATCTTGTTTTCTTGCTAAGTGCCACGTAACAACGATTATTATTTTTATTTTGCACGTCAAACAGTTCTGACTTTCTCACGGTGGAAATAATCTTCACTGAAACAAGTTTGTGTGTTTACGGATTTACTTGAGCTTAGTGTAGATTTTTTCTCTTCTGCTTTCAGATATTTCGGCCCATTTGCAGGACAACAATAGTGAGAAAAATACCAGGGCCTTGTGAAACTTTTCAATTTGTCACGGAAACAAAATAAACACCACATCATAGAAGCACAAAATCCATTCCTGTAATAGAAGTGAGCTCGGATAGAATAGTTCAACTTCTGATGTTAGAAGAAGCCGCAATAGTCCCTCGTTAAAGTGCATGCATATGTGCAGCATACTCGAAAATTCAGAACTCCACACTCGAAACAATAGAGCGGGCTTAACACTCGTTTGGGGTGCACCAGAAGTTACTTTTACGTCTGGAGATTCTTTTTCGTTAAGAAAGATGTATTGTAATCACACAGCTGGTGCGACGTGCCGTACGCTCGTACATTCATCAGTCGTCAGTGCGGAACTGTTCGGACGGCTTGTGGGAATCAAAAGACCACGGCATCATCCTGGGCGCCGGCATCTACTGCTTTCTCAGTCTCGCTGAGCAACAAAGCGAGCTCGGTTTCACACTAGGACTGTTTGTGAAATATCGATATTTTTTCCAAAATCTATCGATACGTACATTATATATTTTACACCGATGCATCGATATCAAAATGACAATATATAGTGCCCACATTTTTATTTTATATTATTTTTTCACCATTTTCGGTACATATTTGCTGCTGTTCTTTTGAAATTGCAATAGAGCACAATTCTTCTTTCACTGTGTGAAACAACAGTGAACAGTCTTACTAATATTTGAGCTTTCATCACGCCCATTCGATTTAAATGTTTGAAGCAAGTACATATGGCACAAAAGAAGATGTCCGATTGTACGAGGGGGGGGGGGGGGAGTTTGTGAATGGAAAAACATGTTTTCCTCCGATGTGGAGAAACAAAATTTTAACGTAACTGGTGTACTATTTCTTCACATCGGCATTCCTCGAAAACAATTGCTGAAAATGACGAATAAAAGTCTAAAGGACAAGAATGGCCTTTGCGGTGGGCAGAGACGTGAGAGGGGAAATGCTAACGTAATCGGCGTCTGGCGCTAACGACAGACACTGCAATGTTTAACTTCACCACACAATTTTGGCACTACAACTGCTAGGTCACTGCCGTTGGCAGAAATGAAAAAGTCGGGAAGTGTCCCGGGCAAATCCGATATGACGGGCCCATCAGATAACTTACATTGTGCCACTTACATCAGTTACCATTGTTAGCGAAGTGTTATCGTCAAGCGTGAACGTGCATAGTTTTCCTTTCAATTCTTGCTCTAACGGGGATAGCCAGGCTGCTAGTTTGTGGATGTACAGAATAATAATAATAAATCAATATTTAAATATACTGCTCTAAAACAGGCAGTATATTTACATTGTGAAGCCGATATTTTTTCCGTCGATATATCGATACTTTTTGTCGATATACCGAGAGCCGATAATGATATTTTTAAAATATAAATATATCGGATTCCTGATATTTTTAAAAATCTCGACAGTCCTATTTCACACGATCTCTGCCTGCGGAACCCATGTTCATTCCTACAGAGATGTCCACTAGGTCGTGTTAAATTTTTAGTAGTACGGATTCACGAACAGAAAACATTTTCACTTTTCCCTGCTTCTGGGCCGCAATGACAACTATTCGGTTTCTACCACAATGTTTTTTTTTCTTCTTGTTAAAATTCCAACAGTGACAAACAAGTCGATACCATTGTTGCCTTGGCACTGCAATAAGTAGAAAGTGGCCCATCGTCTAGCATCAGCTTACACCACGTGACAGAAGAAGGCGCAACTTTTCTCATTCACGTGCAGAGCTAGAAAGCTGTCGCATCAAAATTTATCTTTTGTTGTGCTTTCTGACACGCAAATTTATTGTTATGATACGACTAGTTTCGAATACAGTATTCTCGTATGTAGCTCCATATCAAAAGACAGTTCGTTTCCGCAACTACATAGATCGGAAGATGATCAACTTAATCGAAGCTAACCATATCATAAATTTGCAACTGAAATGGCAAGGTAATCAAATTTTAAATAGTAACACAGTTGCGGAATCTCTCCAGACGAATCTGTCGGCAATACTATCTCACTTACGTCAATTTCCCGTAGAACTTGAAAACTAGTTCCAGTTAACGAAAATCCATTCGTGTGGGGAGCCGCGTCGTGATATAAAATAATAGTTTATAAGCAGCCTACGTTACGGCTGCATTGTAATAGTAATTGTATTCTACATCATACCGCGGTACGTGTCAACAGCATTTTGTTGAGACGGCCTTCAAACACGAAAGTTAAGAATGATTCCTTTACGGATAAAATTACAGAGAAGGCTTGGTCCGGTATCCTCACTGATTAAGAAAAGGCTTAGGGAAGAAAATGAAAAATCGCGAGTGCGATAAATATCATCGTAGAGGATACTAATGATGTTCTGTAATGAGTGGTGGACAGATTACAAGCGCTTTTGTGAACGCTCAGAAATGTTGTCGCACGCACTGAAGCCAAGCTAGCAGTGCGTACCAGCAGTTATTGTAAGAGTTACTACTGGAAAGAGCCTGTGGAATAGCAAAGCTGCTGCAGTACGAGAAAATGGTTCAAATGGCTCTGAGCACCATAGGACTTAACTGCTGTGGTCATCAGTTCCCTAGAACTTAGAACTACTTAAACGTAACTAACCTTAGGACATCACACACATCCATGCCCGAGGCAAGATTCGAACCTGCGACCGTAGCGGTCACGCGGTTCCAGACTGTAGCGCCTATAACCGCACGGCCACTCCGGCCGGCTGCAGTACGAGAACGCTCTCTCTCTCTCTCTCTCTCTCTCTCTCTCTCTCTCTCTCTCTCTCTCTGTGTGTGTGTGTGTGTGTGTGTGTGTGTGTGTGTGTGTGTGTGTGTGTGTGTGTGTGTGGACGAATCCTAGTGTGTCTGGATAATAAGAATTGTCTGTTTGGCTTCCAAAATAAGAACAACGATAGTCAGATGAACTGAAGTGTTGCTAACTTCACGACACACACAAACAATACAGCGCCATTTTGAAAATATATGCACATCTGTAGCTGTCAGAGCAGCAGCTTGCTACATCTATCAATATCATGTTAAGTGGCTCTCTGCGACTTGGGCTTCTGCTTTTAATGTTGTGTAATATGACGTCATCCCCATAGCTTCAAACACGCCATACATCAGCATAGCGTCTTATGAATCGAATCGAGTTTAATATAATTTTAACCTATTCTGATGGTCAATTATTCAGACATCCAAATAATGATCGAGGTTTCTCACAAATTGCCGGTTCTGATCGTATGCAAACAGTGTTTACAAGTAACAGACAGGGCTAAAAAACACAAAAATCAGTAGAAAAATGGGAAAGCAAAAATATACTGCCGTCCAGAGCGTCTCTGGACACGTCTACGGGGCTCAGTTGGAAGCGGGGCTCATCAGCGCAGATAGTTCTTCTTTAGTCAATGAGATTGCAGGCCGAAGACCTGTCTGGAGACGCCTCGGACAGCGGGGGAATAGCAACTTGTTTGTCGCCCGCCGTACGGCCCTACAACACAAGAGATGGTCCGGGCTGTCATTCCGTTTTATAGCAGTACCCCTTAGGATGTCATCAGCGTATTCCTTAAAACACTCAGTAAATAGACCACATTCTAGGCCCCGCTTTGTCACCCTTTATGTCAAGCCATCCTGGACGTATACTTAAGAAAGATGCACGGCGAGAGTTTCTACTGCTTAACTTCGTGTTTGCCAAACCCTACCTTTGCCAGCAACAACGGATCTCTCCCCAGTTGAGAAAGTTTGGAGCATTATGGATTGGGTCCTGCAACCATCTCGGGATTTTGACGATCTAACGCGCCAACTGGACAGAATGTTGGACGATATTCCTCCGGAGGACATCAAAATGGTTCCCATGGCTCTAAGCACTATGGGACTTACCATCTGAGGTCATCAGTCCCCTAGACTTACAACTACTTAAACCTAACTAACCTAAGGACATCACACACGTCCACGCCCGAGGCAGGATTCGAACCTGCGACCGGAGCACAAGCGCGGTTCCTTCCGGACTGAAGCGCCAGAGGACATCCAACAACTCTTTATCACTCAATGTCAATCCGAATAACTGCATGCTTCAGGACCAAGGTGGACCAACGCGTTTTTGACTTGCCCAATTTATAATGCTCTCTCTCTTGAATAAATCATCCGATTTTTCTTCAATTATATAATTTGTTTGTCTGTACATGTACATCACATCTACCGATTTGCGTCCCACTCGGATAATTCCTTCAGGCTGCGCCCTTTTTTTCCCTTGGAGCATATATCAAACGATTCTGTTTGATCAGAGAATTACGAAACTCAAATTGGAATTTGTCACGGCAAAACGTAAGAAAGTTACCGATGAATGATTGTTTTAATTAGTTAGTAGTCATTAAAATGAGGTCTTTTAAGAAAAATTAGATGTCAGAATCAAGATATTCCGAACTTCTGCTTCGATTAAAATACATCAACCGCATCAAAAGGCTTTTGTAACAGAATGTCGAAATAAAGATGTGCGGCGTTCTCATATCAGGCTTTGCAGGATTTGTTAATGGAAGATCTCTCACAGAAGACCTATTGTGTCATTGCGAATGTTGGTAAACCTGGGGATAATTTCTAAAAGACAAACCAAATAAGAAAAATTTAACTACTCGAAGAAAGTTGATAGAATAAATATAAGTAGCGACTAGTTCTAATTTAAGTGCAGTTACTCACATGGGCTGCAATTACCGTATGGCAGAGAAACTTTCTAGATATTCTGATGTGTTAATCCGGAACCGATTTTTCGCTGGAAAAAAATTAATTTCAATTTTGGTCGCAAGGCGGAAATCAGATGGTCTGAATGCAAGAACGACGTACAGAAATGTTTCCATATGTAATGAATTATGAACAGGACATAGTAACCCTGCATTGTGACCCTACTGCAGCCTAAAAATATATGTTGGTCTCATTTCCAAAGGTAAGACTGCTGGAGTCTTTAATAAGACAGTTGTGGTTAAATCAAACAGACCAAATCTAGAACGTTTGGGTCTTAATGACGACAATGCTGTAGTACGAAAATATGCAAGGACTCCTAAACTGCTGTTGACTTCAAAGTTAGAAACTAGTTATCAAACTTTAATTGCGATAGGAAAAGTGCGGTCTAGGCATTAGAAGCCTTTATTTTTAAAATTTTTTTATTTAATAAACCACATTAAGACCGCCGTCTCCCGACCATATCAGGCCTCACTGTTATTCAGTACTCTCTCAACATACCGCACTTCTGCACTAACACGGGCTCGGCTGGACGAACGCAGAGGATACTCGGGAAATACAATAATAAAGCAGCGATTTATTCCTTACTATTTCCCCATGTGTGCTAAATATTTCAAACGAAGTGGACTGGAACTGGAAATAAAGGCAGCGCCACATGTTTGTTAAAAACATATGGCGAGATGCAAAACTTAGTTTACCAATCTCTAAATCGAGCGAGATGGCGCCATGCTTATCTAGATTTAGGCTTTCTGTTGCTTACCGAAAGTAAGATCACATTCTGGATCGTTCCTCTGAAAAGATAGCGGATCATTTTCTTCCCAGCCTCTCTCTAATCCATGGTCGTAATGACTCTTCGAATATGCGTGACGCGGATCGGGGGTGGGGGGGGGGGGGGGTGGAGAGGAGTGGTGAGGGGTGGGGGGGAGTTGCGTAAAGAACTTATATTCCTCCCTTAGAATCTAGAACTGGTTTCGAGCAATGCGGAGGGGAGCAGCCACTATTGCAGCAGCAATTTAGTTCATTGAATTTAAATAGAGCAGGATTGGTAGAATTACACACGCCAATTAGAACTCTGTTCACTGGTAGTGGATAGCCCTAGTTCGCCGAAGACTGTCTGGCCACAAGGCTACAAACTATGGGTTGCCTGGCCAAGTGGCAGGTATGAGACCCCTCTCCCCCGTCACAGGCAACACCCGTCTAACAAGGAGGGCTCGCTCACTAATGGGAGTATTTCTTAAGCTGACACACGCTACAAGACCACTTAGGCGTTCTTACAATAGACTGCGTCTCAAAGCCGCTGCTGGTTTTGAAATACGCTCTCAGAGAATATTCTCAGAAGGGCGCTCTGTTTACCCGACATATGAACATTTGTATTATCCTTTCCCGCTCTGTCGATGAACACAATGGCAAGTTACGAACCAACTCGATGGTTTCCAAAGCTCGACCACGTATTTGGGAGAAGCTTAATTGCTCGTGTACTTCGAGAGACTGATCTGTCTCCTCAAATTTAGTAAAATAAGTAAATAAAAATGTTAGCAATGATTGGCAGAGTCACAAAACATAAAAACATAATAAAACTATGCTTACAGCTTCACAGTGTGCTAACGACGGCCGTACATCTGTCCACCACAGTTTTTATATTTTGTGACGATGGCTACAATTTTTATTTACTGAGGAATCATATCAGCGTGATGACGATCGTAACGATCTAAACCAGTTGCTGAACTGAATAAATAAATTTGCTTTCAATATTTTGAACAAGGCTGCACCACAGCAACGGTCACAGAACAGCAGCAATGAAGGACAGCCAACCAGTTACAAAAATTGTAGTTTTCAAATAACCAGTAATTTGCTTTCACAGACTATTTCTGTTTCCATGAATTCTCTAACAAATCGATCTTAGTCTGAGGCCATCGTGAGCTTACGATTAGCGCCGCGTCAATGCCTAGTCATGTTATACCAGAAGGGAAAGTTACAGGTTGCGGAAAGCACATGCTCTCATGGCCAAATAGAGAAGTCAACTTTTTATTATTTCAAAAGTAATTATCTTAATTGTTAATAATTTTATCACACTGCGGGACAAGACAGTCGATGCCTTCATGGAAAAATATTTGAGATTGTTTACGGAACCATGATTGTGCACAGACGTGCACCTCTTCGTCCGAAGCAAATCGACGGCCACGAATGTATTTCCTCAGAGTTCCAAACATATGGAAATCTTTTGGAGAGACATCGGGACTGTATGGAGGAAGTGTAACGGCTTCCCAGTGAAACCTCAGCAGCGTAGTTTAAACAATCCTGACAACTTGTGGGCGGGCCCATATGAAGGCAGCGACCAGCTTGTCCCTCAATGTGATATCTGTTTAAACACTTATGGCGATTACTTTTGAAATAATGAGAAGTTTACTTATCTTTTTCCCTGTCTGTTTCATCTCCGTTTGGCGTACTTTCATATATCAGTCAAGAACTATTAAACGTTACGCAAATCGGACGAGGCCCGTACGTGCCCAATGGGAAATTGAGTGGTCTGATGTCCGCTCTGGAGAGTACTTCGAGATCGCGCAGAGGAACTCAAGAAGTGTTTAAATGGGTATAGTTCCGCTGGAAGGCCATATTTTCCTGACGTCGTAGAAACGACCACTGAATAAGCTGGACGATCTTCTGATACATACTGCATTCAGTTTCCACATTCCACTATGCAGTTCAGCTCTATCATTAGAGACTAAGTAAGTTCGGATTGGGCAAGAATGGGACAGGAAATCTAAGTGGCTCTTCAAGAAGTCCATCGTAGGTATGTGGCTTTGGTGATTAATGCAAGTCACGGAAAGCCTGAAACTGGATGATCGGACGAGGAACTGAGCTTGGCACGTGGGGAACACGAGTTCAGTGCCTTGAATAAGACACCATCCCTCTTGAAAGCGAATCGAAGCCATTTTAGGGTAGGGGCAATTTAAATGGCTCTGAGCACTAAGGGACTTAACATCTGAGGTCATCAGTCCCCTAGAACTTAGAACTACTCAAACCTAACTAACCTAAGGACATCACACTCATCCATGCCCGAGGCAGGATTCGAACCTGCGACCGTAGCAGCAGCGCTGTTCCGGACTTGAAGCGCCTAGAACCGCTCGGCCACCACAGCCGGCAGGGGCAATTTAAAAATCTCAACTCAAAAGTTTTGCGCATGTTAGTTTTTTTTAACACCACTATGATTTGATAGGCATTGTCCAAAAGTGTTGGGCCAGCCCCCGACCTATGAATTAACCTATGCGGCCACTAACATGGAGGGGAATGGATGAAAGGGAGGGGCATCAGTTAGGAATCTACTACAAATCACGGCAAAACCTGGCATTTTTTATATATAGAGAGATCACTGCTACAGCGAAGGGAATGACAAGCTCGGAAGCCAATAATATCGGCCGCACCAGGAATTCTAAGCCCAACATTTAATTCTGTAAGATTACACCCGGCCTGCTAACACAGTAACTTTCTAAACACGTACTTCCGAATTACAGAAAATTTGGAAATTTGTGGTAAGGTTCTATGGGACCAAACTGCTGAGGTCATCGGTCCCTAGGCTTACACACTAATTAAACCAACTTACGCCAAGGACAACACACACACCCATGCCCGAGGGACGATTCGAACCTCAGACGGGAGGAGCCGCGCGAACCGTGACAGGACGCCCTACACCGCGCGGCTACCCCGCGCCCGAATTACAGAGTATTTCGCCTTTACTATTCCAATAGTTCTTCCACATATAAAAAAAATGAAACAAAAAGTATAAACAAAAAAACGTTTAAGATGATGGGGGATTAGAACCACTAAATAAAGTGAATTGGTCATGTATCAAACATCTCAATCCTTTATACTGATGGCTGTAATGGCATAAATGGTGACGTACAGTAGTTTCACAAGGAATACGAACAAAGGCGCTCCTTGAAATATACAGGAACAACCCTAAAGCCAACGATAAAATATCGTAGGTTGTTTAGGATATTTTCTGAATAAAATGGTATAATGGATCCGTTGTTAACCGTTGGCTCGTTACACAGTAACAAAGCAATTATGATTAATTCGGTTTGTTATCCTCGTTTCCTTACTTTCTGCGAAAACAGTTTCACGACAATGAAAAAGCCTCTAACATATAATCAATAAAACGTACGACATAAAATACCAAGTAACGCAACAAACCTCACATACAAAAGTACTGTGATAGGGTTGCCGTCGCTATGGTGACAGCTCAGAACAGGGCCGTCGTGCCCGTCTTCCATTGCATTCGGCGAGTCCTTACGCGAGGTGCAATCAGCCAACTCATCACCACCAAACCCATCCGTATTGCTGTTTATCACTGGTAACTTACACCCAAGCCTGAAGGAAAATTATAGACAGAACAGAGTCGTACCGATGCGAACTTATCGAAGAAAAATACGAGTAAATGCATTACTGTTAAAGCAAATACCGTGAATGAATTAGCGTAAAAATCTAAAGAAATACACGGACACCCAAAAGTTCGCTAACATTTGAAAATGGAATACTTCATCGCATAACGTAGGCAGAAGCAAAAATAAATATTTCCACAATTACATATAAAACTACTTTTCGAAAAACTCTATACCATAAAATAAAATGGAAGAAAATAGTGGATGGAATTTAACTCTGTCAGGCACAGGCCACTCTCAAGGCACACAGGACAAATATTTACAAACATATTGTGAATGCCCTCAATGTTGTGTGAGTAAACACACAAATCTTTTAGAGAAGGCTTAGTCTCATCAAAAGTAGATTTAGCAGGAGGCACCCACAGTTATGTAAATAGTGATTAAAGTAACTAACAAAATTATAAATAACGAAAGACACAGGGAGAGGAGAAGTCCAAAAGACATCCAGAATGAAGATCATAGACACTTAGGGTTCAGTATTACAATTTGGGTACAATCAGTAGATTAAGGTGAGTAAAATAGCACACTACAGTAACTATACAACCTAATGGGCATGAACCACTCAAAGCTAATGACAACAAGACACTTGGAAGAAAGTGTCATGATATTTTTAACCTTTAGAGTTACTCATAATTTTATGGTATACAGTTTTTCCAAAAATAATTACAGCTTATAGTTTACGCTCATCAATGGTTTGCTCATTTGTAAATAATTATTACATCTTACTTTGCTACAATAATTTAGATTCCCCCTTGCCACCTTGTCACCCGCCTCTCCTGAGATCTTCCCCTCCTTTCTAACACATTAGTTACATCTATCTCATCCACTTCCTTTCCTTATTGATTCCCTATCCGCCTCCCACTTTCCCTTAACCCCTGTCCCTCCCACCCACCCTATTGCATTGGTCCTTTACTGCTAACTGTGCTGACTGCTCAGATGCAATTGTTTATACAATTACTGTTTACTTTATGTAATTACTTCTGTATGTGATCCTACTATTGTATCTCTTCATGCACGACGGAGACTGGTACATTTTTAATTCGATGGTGTAAAAACGACTAGGCTTGTCGATAACTTTTAATGCCACATTTTTAAAATTTGTTTAAAGATTCTATGTGTGGTTTATGCTAATGTTTGGCATCTTCGCCACAACTGTGCTACGAAATGGCAACGCTTTGTAAGCTACAATGTAGTGTTGTAATTCTATGATAATGTATCTACATTTTCATGCCATATGGCAGGTAGATCTTACCCTCTCTGGATATGTAAGTTAGCTCTCCGTACTACTTTGCATTTCGTGTGTATAAATAAGCACACTTATAAAACCGTGTGTGCGTGCGCTCGATTATGTAATTGTTTCGTACACTGCTTGTTTTTTTAAGGTTTGTTGGTTGATTTGGGGGAGGGGACCAAACAGCAAGGTCATCGGTTCCATCGGAGTAGGGGAGGAAAACGGCCGTGCCCTTTCAAAGGAACCATCCTGGAATTTGCCTGAAGCGATTTAGGAAAATCACGGAAAACCTAAATCAGGATGCCTGGACGCAGGTTCGAACCGACGTCCTCCCGAATGCGAGTCCAGTGTATTAACCACTGCGAATTGTTACGGAAACAATCTTTCCCGAAATAAAAGATTTACGACCCGAAGACGGTGCCACCTCTCCTATGTTTCCTAGTGGCTTCCACTGGACTAGTATCATTCGTTACCGAACATTAGTTGTGGCCATACGCATTGTACGCACTTTGTTTACTGCAAATTTGGCGGACATTTTACTTGGCAAACGCTTGTGTGTACTGCTTGTGATATACTATCCGTTTCTGCTTTGTACTCGTCTTAAATGTAAACATGTATTTCGATATATACTCTAATTTTGACCTTTGTGCATGGGTTGCTTTGAGAATGGGCGTAGCCCAAAATGAACATCCATTTTAGTTCCAACTCTGGCTCTTTTTGCATCAAAATTCCATTTATTATTATTATTATTATTATTATTATTATTTCCTTCTTTTCTCAGACGTTATGTCTGGTCAAAAATGGAAAGTGGCGCGGACCTTGATCAAGCGTGACTTCCTTTTAACTGTACGGTATATGTTAAATGGCATTTAGGAACTTTCGGGCAATTGAACATGTATCAATAATTACAGATTTCTGTAGCTGTATGTATAAGTTTGGATGTAGCTCTATTGCATTGATGTACTGGTGGATATTGGGTGGGATGACTCCTGTAGTTGATAGTGTAATTGGTATGATGTCAACTTTATCCTGATGCCACTTGTCCTGACTTCCTCAGCCAGTTGGATGCATTTTTGCAATTTTTTCTCCTGTTTTCTTTTGTATATTTGTTGTATTGGGTATGGATATTTCGATTAGTTGTGTTAATTTCTTCTTTTTATTGGTGAGTATGATGTCAGGTTTGTTATGTGGTGTTGTTTTATCTGTTATAATGGTTCTGTTCCAGTATAATTTGTATTCATCATTCTCCAGTACATTTTGTGGTGCATACTTGTATGTGGGAACGTGTTGTTTTATAAGTTTATGTTGTAAGGCAAGCTGTTGATGTATTATTTTTGCTACATTGTCATGTCTTCTGGGGTATTCTGTATTTGCTAGTATTGTACATCTGCTTGTGATGTGATGTGATCTACCGTTTCTATTTGTTGTTTGCAAAGTCTGCATTCATCTGTTGTGGTATTGGGATCTTTAATAATATGCTTGCTGTAATATCTGGTGTTTATTGTTTGATCCTGTATTGCAATCATGAATCCTTCCAGCTCACTGTATATATTGCCTTTTGTTAGTCATATGTTGGATGCGTCTTCATCGATGTGTGGCTGCGTTAGATGATACGGGTGCATGCCATGTAGTGTTTTCTTTTTCCAATTTACTTTCTTCGTATCTGTTGATGTTATGTGATCTAGAGGGTTGTAGAAGTGGTTATGAAATTGCAGTGGTGTACCCAATGTATTTATACGAGTGATTGCTTTGTGTATTTTGCTAGTTTCTGCTCGTTCTAGAAAGAATTTTCTTAAATTGCCTACCTGTCCACAATGTAGGTTTTTTTATATCGATAAATCCCGTTCCTCCTTCCCTTCTGCTTAATGTGAATCTTTCTGTTGCTGAATGTATGTGATGCATTCTATATTTGTGGCATTGTGATCGTGTAAGTGTATTGAGTGCTTCTAGGTCTGTGTTACTCCATTTCACTACTCCAAATGAGTAGGTCAATATTGGTATAGCATAAGTATTTATAGCTTTTGTCTTGTTTCTTGCTGTCAATTCTGCTTTCAGTATTTTTGTTAGTCTTTGTCTATATTTTTCTTTTCGTTCTTCCTTAATATTTGTATTATCTATTCCTAGTTTTTGTCTGTATCCTAGATATTTATAGGTATCGGTTTTTCCATCGCTTCTACGCAGTCGCTGTGGTAATCCAATATGTAATCTTCTTGTTTAGTGTGTTTTCCCTTGACTATGCTATTTTTCTTACATTTGTCTGTTCCAAAAGCCATATTTATATCATTGCTGAATATTTATGTTATCTTTAGTAATTGGTTGAGTTGTTCATTTGTTGCTGCCAGTAGTTTTAGATCATCCATGTATACCAAATGTGTGATTTTGTATGGGTATGTTCCAGTAATATTGTATCCATAATTTGTATTATTTAGCACGTTGGATAGTGGGTTCAGAGCAAGACAGAACCAGAAAGGACTTAATGAGTCTCCTTGGTATATTCCACGCTTAATCTGTATTGGCTGTGATGTGATATTATTTGAATTTGTTTGGATATTGAGTGTGGTTTTCCAATTTTTCATTACTATGTTTAGGAACTGTATCAATTTAGGATCTACTTTGTATATTTCCAATATTTGTAGTAACCATGAGTGGGGTATACTATAAAAGCTTTTTGGTAATCAATGTATGCGTAGTGTAGCGACCTTTCTTTAGTTTTAGCTTGATATGTCACCTCTGCATCTATTATCAGTTGCTATTTACATCCTCGTGCTCCTTTGCAACAGCCTTTTTGTTCTTCATTTATAATTTTGCTCTGTGTTGTATGTGTTATTAATTTCTGTGTAATGACTGACGTTAATATTTTGTATATTGTTGGTAGGCTTGTTATGGGGCGATATTTAGCTGGGTTTGCTGTGCCTGCTCAATCTTAAGGTTTCAGATAAGTTATTCAACGTGTAAATGTATCAGGGAATGTGTATGGGTCTGCAATGTAACTGTTAAATAATTTAGTTAGATGTGAATGTGTTGAGGTGAACTTCTTTAGCCAGAAATTTGCTATTTTATCTTTTCCAGGGGCTTTCCAATTGTGAGTAGAATTAATTGCTTGGGTGACTTCATGTTGCAAAATTATCACTTCAGGCATCCGCGGTATCATCATGTATGTGTCTGTTTCTGCTTGTATCCACCGTGCATGACTTATGTTGTACCGGGTTTGACTATATGTTGCTCCAGAAGTGTTCCATGTCTGCTATGTTTGGTGGATTGTCTATTGTAATGTGTGTGTTATCTATTATCTGGTAAAATCTCTTTTGGTTTGTGTTGAATGTTTGGTTTTGTTTCCTTCTATTTTCACTTTTTTTGTATCTTCTAAGTCGTTTGGCCAATGCTTGTAATTTCTGCTTCTTTTCATCTAATTGCTCTATCGCTTCTTGTTGTGAGATTTTACCTAACCTTTTTCGTTTTTTTTCTGACATTTCATTTCTTATAAATTGTGTTAGCTGTCCGATGTCTTTTCTAAGTTTTTCTATTCTGATCTGTAGCCTGTGTTGCCATGCTGGTTTTGTGGGTTTCTTCTGTGTGTTGGCTGGTTCTGATCTCTGCCTAGTGTGTATATTTAGTGTAGTGAGTGCTCCTATATAAACCAGCAGTTGTAACTCTTCCATAGTTGTGTTTTCATTTATTTTGTTATGTGTGATTGTGTTGATAGTTTTTATTGTTGTTTCGACTTGTGGGTTATTTGGCGGTCTATGCAAGAATGGTCTAATGTCTGTATTTGTGTCTTTGTATTCTATATATGTCAGCTGAAATCTTTCTTCTATATCTAACATGTGTGTCACTTCGTATTCTATTTGTGCTTGTTCTGGTGGCTGTCTTAAGATTTCGTTTTCCTCTGATTGTTTAACTGATGCGTGTTGGTCTTTGTTTGTTTGCTCTGGGATGTTTGAGTCCATTACTGTATTTTCTTCTTCTTCTTCTGATTGCACATTATTTTGTTCCAGTATCTGTTGTACTTGTTGTTTGATGTTTTCTAATTCTGACTGGGGTATCCTGTTATTTTTGATTATTACACGGATCTGATCAGCTAGTCGTTGTTCTGTTAAAAACTTCAATTCTGGGTATCTGGTAATAAATGTTGTGTATACTTGTGATCGGTATCCAGTTGTGTTGTTTCCTAGGTTTGTTGCTTGGCAATAACAGAACATGAGGTGTCGATTAACTTCATCTGACCATCTCATCCTTTGTCTTTGTTTTCCTTCAAGGGTGGTCGCAGGAAGCATATCCTGCAAAACACCTCTATTTGGATTAAAATCATTTTCCAGTTGGCTAGCAGTGTCGTTACCATTGTGAGCGGGCATAGGGTTCAAGCGTCGTCCCCGACCGTGACGGCGCTTGTCCGAGGCTTCTTTAGTTGGTTCAGGACAGAACTAATCACACTAAAGGGGGGGGGTTTAGCCCTATTAGTGGTTTGTTCTTTTCGTCGCCTTTTACGACTGGCAGAACATACCGGAGGCCTATTCTTTTCCGGGCCTCCACGGGGTTTATTATTATTATTATTATTATTATTATTATTATTATTACTGGAAGATATTATAAAACATCGAAAGAATGTTCAATATGAGTAAACCACTTTCGTTGACGTACGTTCTTTGGAGTAAAGTTTTGGTGAGAATATTTGTATCATTTCTAGCATCTTCCAGTACTGAGTTTTACTACGGACCTCGTGTCGTTTGCATGTGATTATCTCAGAAAATTAAGCAGAATGTGAAAAACTGAAACAAATAGTCTGTGACGTTTAATTTATTGATGTACATAGAACTATACGGAATCCTGGAATCGTTTTTGCAAACAGGCTCGTTCATTAGAATAACTATGACAACAACGAAAGCGAGTGCTAATGAACAACCGACAGACGATAAAAGATTATGTTTAAGAAATTCAACTTAAATTCATGGTCAGTCTAACCTTTTTCTCTTATTTATTCTCAAGTTACCACAAAAGATATTTTTGAGAATTGTGAACAAAAAAAACTTATTTCATTAAATATGAAGATAGACCTTATCCCAAAAAAAGTTACAAAATATACCAGAACAAACTCCGGAAGTTTTATCAGTGCAGCTGCGGTTCAACCTTCATGTAATGTCTTGTCTGACGTGAAAGTCACATAAAATAAGAGACAAAGCAAAAAAATCCCTGTGGAGGATTGGAGTTCCAACCGAATGATACCGAAATTCGTATCCGCAGAAGATATTTTGAAGATTCCACTCAATTATTCCAACCGCATACTGAGATAGTAAGTTTTTGGTACAATGTGGCGTGTTGCGACACCATTACAAAATCTGACATGGGAAAGAGCTGGCGTGGAATACTGATGTCTCACAAACTGCGACATGCTCGCTAACTAAAAAAAGAGTAAATCAGGAAGCGTAGAACAAGCATCTGACTACTGCAGTTTGCTATGAACAGTAGCGCCATTGACAATAAAACTCCACCGGCATTGTGGTCAAGTTTAACGCCATATTTTAAATATGTGCGACGATGCGAAACCGATTTTGTTTATGTTTTGTGAGGATGCCACATGGAATTGTTATGATCTGTTATAAAACAGATCTGAAGATAGTCATTACTGACCGTAACCGGTAGTCTAAGTACCAAACGTTCTGTGGTCACTGAAGGAAATAAAGTTATTCTACTGACACGTCACCGGCCCAGTGCACGGTGTAGCTGCAGCGCCGTCTGTCAGCGGCCGGACCCCGTCCCGAGAAGTGTTCGCGTCTAATTCGCACGAAAATAGCGCAGCTGTGGGAGCGGCCAGATACGGACGAGGTCCGGTGGGAACGCGGTCGCGTCGCCGCCGCTGCAGCCCTCAAGGCTGCTTTTTCAGGACGCGGGGGACACGTGGTGAGCCGGTCGCTGCCGCACTGCCGCCTCACAACTCCAAACGGTGCAAACGGAAACGCACAAACACTGCGAGTACTTCTCCACTCTCACAAGGAGACGGCGCGACCGTGGGGTCTCGGATTTGTCCGCAGTTTTGTGTGGTGAAAGAGGACCCCTAACACCTCACGTGGATAAAATATTAGGACGCAATACTCGGAAAATCCCAAGAAAAATCGATCCAAAGTTTCTTAGGTGCCTTATGGGTGTAAAATGTTAGTACACTGCCGAGCCGCCGTCTGGCCTACATGGTCAGCGCTCGGACCCTTACGCCAAAGGTCTCGGGTTCGATTCCTCCTCCGGAACTTTTTTTTCTCTTCTGTTGCTTGCAAAATTGCAGCGCATTGTTACAGGAGAATCGTGAAATTAATTCCCGGGAAGATTGTACAAAAATTCATTCTATAATTCCCCATCAATTATCGTCAGCAACATTCCGAGACATGATTCAATATGCCTGGTTTTACTCAAAATTGTCAGAAACTCTGAACATTTTCGTAAATGTTAATGTGGCATGCTTTTGTACAGATTTATTGCAAACGCCATGTGATCGTAAAAAATCCGCTTTTATATCTTGCGCAACATGTCGCAAAAATTATTGCTTTGTTTGTTTTTACGATAATTACCACTGCGGTTCTTGTTTACAATTATTATATGTGTAAAAATTGAATGTTTTCCAATCGACTTTGTTATTCTGATTAAAAAGGCAATGTTTCTCCTCGTATACTTTACAATGAAAAGTGGAAAACCCACCGCCAGGAATTGTGTTGTTGGACAAAAAGAAAATAATTTTTATTCCATAATGAAACTAATTTGTTAAATTTCTGAATAATTGATGGAATAACCACAGAAAATGAAACAAGAAAAAAAAGTGCCAGAGGAGGAATCTAACACGAGGCCTCTGGCGTAAGAATCTGAGCCCTGAACACCTAGGCCAGACGGCGGCTCGGCAGTGTACTAGCATTTTATACTCATAAGGCACCTAAAAAACTTTGGACTGATTTTTCCAGGGATTTTCCGGGTAGTGCGTCCTAATATTTTAACCACGTGAGGTGTTAGACAAAATTGCGGACAAATCCCCGACCCCACGGCCGTGCCGTCTCCCTGTCAGTGTTTCACGCCAGCACAGAAGACCTCACGTTAATACCATGTAACTTGATAACGGCCTTAATTCGGCGATGAAGTGAGTCTTCTAGTACTCCAAATCGAGCTGCAGCAAGCCACTGACGATTAGATCCTGGACAGTTGACAAACTGCTGGCATATTATTTGCTACGTGACACTCGCTGTTCCAACTAATCTCTGAAAGAAAACATCTCCCACTGCATCCGGCCGACTGGTACAAAAACCGTATAAATATTATTTTTGTATATAACAGTGTTGGTGGCGAAAATATTGCTTTAACGACGCGTTTCGCCTTTGTAGGGTACCATCAGATTATCAGGATTGAGAGACATTCGTAGAACTGTTATGCGCACGCACAGATCGAGCTAACCGGGGCATGTTGCCTCTGATACAGTCATAACTGCAGGTGCAGGGGTGCAGCGATAGGACCACACTTACAGAATTGCAAACATCTTTTTTCACTCAGCTTTACTCAGAAGCACATGCATAGTTCTACAAATGTCTATCATTCCATAATAATTTGATGATGCCCTACAAAGGCAGTATTTTCGCAACGAAGACTGTTTTATTTGAAAATAGTCTCTGGTACGTTCAATCGAATTTACATCGAGTGATTTGGCTGAGCAGTCGAGGTGCGATAGCGTGCCTCAGTGTTCGTCAAACCGGGAACTTATGCGTGCAGTCCTTTGGAAATGGCTGTTGCCTTGAAAGGTGACAGTGTCCACAACATACTCATCATGAAGATGCAGAAGAAAGGCCAACATTTGGTCACAGAGAGTGCTGACATAGTCGTCCTGGTTCATGTTCAGCGGAACCTGAATGAATGGTCCTCATTAGCATGACACAACCACCTCCAACCTTAACATACACTGCACACTGGCGGTTAAACGCCTCGTTGGGCTGTCAATGCACTCTACGCCCTACATCACTTGAAAAGGGGCAAAAACACTGCTCGTCGGAACACACTAGACGCCCCGAGTCAGACACTGTCTGGTTTCTGCATTGCTTCGTCCCCTGAAGACTTACAGCTATATGTGTCGGTATCACCAATGGCCTTTAGCCAGGATGTAGTTCTCTTCGCAATGACGCTCGGAAACTTGTTTAGATGGATCTGCATTCACTGAGCCGGCCGATGTGGCCGAGCGGTTCTACGCGCTTCAGTCTGGAACCGCGCGACCGCTACGGTCGCAAGTTCGAATTCTGCCTCGGGCATGGATGTGTGTGATGTCCTCAGGTTAGTTAGGTTTAAGTAGTTCTAAGTTCTAGGGGACTGATGGCCTCGGATGTTAAGTCCCATAGTGCTCAGAGCCATTTGAACCATTTTTTTTCCCCATTCACTGACAGCGGCAATTCAAGGTGGGTTTAAAACCGACTGTCTTTGATACGGCGTGACGCTCTTCTCCGGTTCCTGTCGATTTGCTTCTTTTTGTGACCAATGATCGTAAGCAGTGTTACATGGCTGAGAACGGTACACCATTTCTTGTACATAGTTTGACAAGCCTCACTGATATCCCACCAATGCGGACAGTATCATTCACTGTGGTCATGACACGTCGCAACACAATAGCTTCTTTCTGTCGTCGTGTTACAGCTCTATATCGACCAACCTTACTGCACTGATGCATTTTAAACTATTGCAAAATACACATCATTTTAACCTACGTTAGTGGCAGAGGATCATAGGACCGCCTTGCAACAGTTATACACCATCTAAAACGCTCCAAATCAACTATTGTGCTCTTGTACGGGGGTGGGGGGTGGCGACTAATACCTTATTATGCTAATCTAGTTTCAATCTTTGTTTTTGGATCTAAGACAAAGGAGGAAATCTTCCTTATCCTGACCTCTGCAATGGCCCACAGTGACCAAAAAAACAATCTAGATATCTACGTCCGCCGATTGTCTTGTCACGATTGAATACTTATGTTTATTTGAATTAATGTGTTGAGATTCTGAAACAATTTGTCCGCACTAGAGGACGTGACTAGCATAGAGACCGTTACCAAACAACTCAGTTTCTTCCAAAGGAAATCGCCAAGCTAGGTAGTGCAGTGATTAAGAAACTTTACTCACAATTGGCAGGACGGTTGTTCGGATCCTCATCCGGTAATACAGAGTTAGATTCTCCGTGGTGTTCTCCATCCTTAAATTGAAGATGAACGTCAAGATGGTTACTTTGAAAGAACATGGTCGATTTCCTTCCCGATTCGTACCCAGTACGACCATATGCTCTGCCTCTCTGATCTCGTCTTCGACGGGACTTTAAACCACAATATTCCTTCCTTCACAAGAAAGCTTGCACAGTCTGAGAAGCACAGTTTTAAATGGTTCTTATTTGATCATCTCTATTGCCTTCGAGCGTAGTGAATAGTAACAAACAGGATTTAGACGCTACAACTACTACAGATACTTATTTTATGGTACAGACTCGGACACACCAAGACTATGGAAACTTCCACGCCAGCAATCTGTATCACCTGTAGTCATCTTTGTTCTTTGTGAAACTTTGAAGATTTAGAAACTAACTGGATGTACCATCGAAACAAGATTAAGTCTCCAATGGTTTCTGTATGTCAATGCTGTCTCATTCTTACCGCTAATTTCGACGATGTTTGATACACGACGAACGAAGGATACAAAAGGTTAATACACTTATGTACGTGTGTTATAAACAACTGTCTCCACTATCTGCTAGAATATTCCTACCACGTAAACTATGTTAATGTTGCAGAGTTGTGTCATTAAAACATTGTCTATTGTTACGAAATTAAAAGCACACTGCTTCCGGTTGTTATAAAATGCAATGGTGCAAATGGAGAATGAAGTGTAATAGTCACATTCATGTAAAAATTTTTCACGTTGCGCTGTCATTTGTGTTGTTAACACAGTAAAACAATAACAGACAAGAATTTCGTTAAAATGTCACCCTGGTTTCCACGGTTACAGAGAGATGGAGCTAAGATCTGGAAGCTAAAAGCTAATCATCTGGCGTCCACACGACTTCTGTGTTAAAATGGTAAGGGGCGAAAGTTAAGATTTTCAAGTGCTGTCGACATGGAGGTTTTTAGATACATTAAACACTTGATCCGAAATCACGCTGCATTCTGTAAGTGGTTAGGATTTTCCTGTTAAAAGAGTGGTGCAGATTCCTTGTCAGCTGCTTCCAGGTGTTTAACAGCTGTTGCGGGTATTATTGTTTGCCCTGTTGTCCAGTACTCACCTCTAGCGCATTCCTTTTTTCTTTCAACCTTCATAGCTTTTTCTCTGATTGGTTCTTTTGATAAATTTTCCTGATTACTTTTCGGTCTTCCTAGACCAATTAACTTCTTCCCTCGATTTGAGACTTTCGGTACAGTTTCTATATTCGTCTGTTAGTATCAGTATATCGCTACTCCCATTTGACGACAGAAACCCCACAATGCGAGAAATTACGTAGCTAAACGTTAATTGGACCAACAAGCGTAGCTGTTTTCTTTGCAACTATAATAAAATTAAGAACAATGTGAAACCCTCCCGTGATTGCAGTGAAGAGAATCCCTAAAAATGCCTGGTTCGCCGTACGGCACCAATCTTACCAGTACGCTATTTGCATAAACCGTACTGGACAGCCCAGCAACAGCGTGCTGCGATTTAGGTGTGATAGTGAAATACAAGCGGCCAGACGAGAAACTCAAAGTCGGTACGAGCCGATACAAATTTAGTACAATAATCTTTGTAACATATCACTTCAAACGCAACATCATGTGAAAAACGTTGATGAATTGTATACACAAACATAACTATAGGCGTACTAGGCTGAACGGCCCCAGTTATTTAAAAAGGGACGAAGCAACCCAAGTAGGTATCGCGTTTGATTTCTGTTAGCAATTGATTAAAATGACCCTCAGAAATCTACGTATCGACATCTACAGCACACTGGCCAACTGGTAGGCATGTTGCTAGTGGTTTTACATAGCGATGATGACATTACGAAAAGATAGGTACACTACATTACAAACTTTCACATTAAAAGATGCGCCAGCAGCCTATTTTCTGTAGTGAGCACTGACCCATATGAAGAATTTCTTACCTGGATCTTATCCCTTTAGTGATAGGACGATTTCTAAACAAAACATGCGGCACAACGAACACTTTATTTACATCAGCTACAGCTAGATAAGAACAACATAATGATAATAATTATGAAATAACTTTTATTGCAGTCATACTCTCAGCACACTTTGTATAGCTATAAAGAGGTTAGACTAATTTCAATCATATTCAGATGGCCACATTTCTCAACTCTCTCCGCCTGATCTGCTTCGTATATGACTGCAGTAAATAAAATTTCATAACATTTAATTCTACCAGCAGTTTTCAGACACAAATACTAGACACTTTAAAAGGTAAATGCATTTGTGGGGAGACAACGGAGACCGCGGACTCCCGTCGGGAATGTCCACTCCGCCGTCTCCCAGTTGCTCTCGCATGGCGTCCACATTGCCAGCCTCTAGGACAACGAGGCCAGACCCGGCACGTGCCATGCTTATAGGAAAAGCTCAACTCAGTGAACGTAAACTTAGGGGAGGGGGGCAAAGAGAAGGGCTCTTACGCGAACCACGCATGAGCGACGGATCCCCACAATCTGTGGCCAGGCCATGTGATGTGTCCGTAAATGGCACGCGTGTGTGAGTATCGCAGCGATAGATCGCCGATCGCTCGCAGTTCCCAAGCAATATGATGTATAGCATACTACAAAAGTTACGTGTGGCAATATGGTTGTCTGTCTCGAGGCTCGTTTGTCTAGTACTTTAGTTATTGATAGTTTAGGTTTCATTGCGTAGAGTACTAACTTTACTTAGAATAGATTTTTCTATTCAGGGAGCACGAACCACTCAGAAAAGTGAAGCTGGAGGAGGCGGTGTTGCCGATTATTTTAACAAGGAATACAAATACAAAAACATCCATTCGCTTAGATTTTTGCAACAAGCAGCATTTTGAAGCTAGCGCACTAGAAGTAAAAATAATGGGGCGTTCGTGATAATAGTCGTAATATACTGGACCACCTCTGCCGTATTTTGAGATACTTATGAAACAATTAGACGCTTTACTGTTTTTAACTTCTAACAGAATGAGATAACATTAAGTGGACATTTCAATTTAAGCATTTAAGATGTGGACATTTCAATTTAAGCGTTTAAGACGTACCTACTGTACATTACCTTTCAAAAAAGAAAAATATACTTCTACAGCAATAATCTTTGAGACAGACTATGAGCCCTCAGACTTCAAGAAAAGCGTGATAATTCCTATTCCAAAGACGGCACGAGATGACAGGCTTGAACATTACCGAAACGTAGTTGCAAAATACTGACATGAATTATTTACATGAGACTGGAAAAAGTGGTAGAAGACGACCTCGGGGAAGGTTAGGCTAGATTCTGCAAAAATGTACGAACACAGGACGTGATGTGACCCTGCGATTTACCTTGTAAAGATAGACTGAAGAAAGGCGTTTGTATATTTAGGTAACGCTTCTGATAATGCTTACTGGAATAAACTCTATGAAGTTCTGTATGTAGCTTGAATAAAATACGGTGGACGAAAAGTTATCTACAAATTTTAGAGATATCAGAGAGCAGTTACATAAGTCAAGGGACATGAGAGAGAGAGAGAGAGAGAGAGAGAGACAGTGGTTGAGAAGGCAGTGAGACAGGGTTGTACCTATCCCCGACATTATTCAATCTGTACACTGAGGAAGCAGTAAATGAAGCCGAGGAGAAATTTGGAAAGGCAATTTTAAGTGCTGGTAGAAAAAAATTTAAAAATTTGATGTTTGGCCACGACGTTGTGATTGTGTCAGAGACTACAAATTACTTTGAAGAGCAGTTGTAGCAATAGCCAGCGTCGTGAGGTTATAACGTTAACATCAAGGACATAAAACATTGGTAATGGATTGTACTCCAATTAAATCACGTGATAATGAAGTAATTAGGTTAGGTAATGAGACACGAAAAATAGATCAGTTTATTCACCTGGGCAGCAAAATAACTGAAGATGACCGAGGTAAAGGTGACATAACATGGAGACCGGCAATTGCAAGAAAAATGTTTCCAGAAGAGAGAAATTTGTTAATATCTAGTGTAAAGTTAAAATGGTAGGAAATCTTTTCTGAGAAATATTTGTCTGGAGTGTAGGCTTGAGCAGTAGTGAAACTTGGATGATGAACAGTACTGACAAGAAGACAACAGAAGCTTTTGAAATGAGGCGCTATGAAAGAAGGCTGAAGATTAGAAGTGTTGACCGAATAACTAATCAGGGGGCACTGAATCAAACTGGGGAGAGAAGGAAGATATGGCACAGCTTCACTAATAGACAGACAGGTTGATTGGACACATCCACCCCGAGGCACCAAAGGATCATCTGTTTGGTAATGGACGTTTGAGGGGAATAATTCTAGGAAACACCAAAGCTTAATTATAATAAGCAGGTTCAAATGGATGCAGGCTGCTGTAGTTGTGCAGAGATCAAGTGATAGCGCCGGCCGAAATGGCCGTGCGGTTAAAGGCGCTGCAGTCTGGACCCGCAAGACCGCTACGGTCGCAGGTTCGAATCCTGCCTCGGGCATGGATGTTTGTGATGTCCTTAGGTTAGTTAGGTTTAACTAGTTCTAAGTTCTAGGGGACTAATGACCTCAGCAGTTGAGTCCCATAGTGCTCAGAGCCGCCGGCCGCGGTGGTCTCGCGGTTAAGGCGCTCAGTCCGGAACCGCGCGACTGCTACGGTCGCAGGTTCGAATCCTGCCTCGGGCATGGATGTGTGTGATGTCCTTAGGTTAGTTAGGTTTAAGTAGTTCTAAGTTCTAGGGGACTGATGACCACAAAAGTTAAGTCCCATAGTGCTCAGAGCCATTTTGCTCAGAGCCATTTGAAGTGATAGCTCAGGATTGACCAGCTGCACCAATTGCCTTCGCACAACAATAACAACAAATACTTAAAATTCCCGTATCATTTCACGTAATTTAATTCCTTCACATATAATTTATAAAATTAGTCATGGAAACGACAAGTTTTGCTATTTTATAACATTTCTATCGATGCATTGAAACTGCAAAATCAGAAGGTAAATACTTGTAATTAAGCTATAAGACTAATAAGTGAGAAAAGAATTAAATATTTTGAAATGTAATTGCAAAATACAAACTGGAAAGATGCGACGTACACAATACACTTGGTGTACATGAAGATGGAAATATTTCAGTAACACAGCTACT
The DNA here is from genome assembly GCF_021461385.2 of Schistocerca piceifrons. NCBI lineage: Eukaryota > Metazoa > Arthropoda > Insecta > Orthoptera > Acrididae > Schistocerca > Schistocerca piceifrons. The sequence goes on from NC_060139.1 coordinate 845,595,934, forward strand.
GTTCCCAAACCGTTTAACACATCTCAATGTACGCTTCTTATATTTTTCCCTGATAGAATTGAACATAAAAAAAGACGAAACTACACTGCATCTAATAGCGCAATTTCTATAGAAGAACTTAAAACCACAGTTGCGCTCGAAATACTGGTCGAAATTGCTAGGTAAATCGCTCGTGTGTTGCGGAATCGACGCGAGCGATTGACTGGCAACGATTTATCGCTCGTGTATGGGCCCTTTATAAAATATGCGAAGGTACTGAACAGAATTGGGGAGAAGAGAGATTAATGGCGTAACTTGATTAAAAGAAGGGGCGGTTGATACGACACATTCTGAAACATCAGGAGATCCCTAGCTTAGTACTGGAGGCAAGCGTGGGGGTAAAAATTGTAGTGGGGGACCACGAGATGAATACAGTAAATAGGTTCAAAAGAATGTAGGTTGCAGTAGCAATTCGGAGATGATGAGGCTTGCATAGCATAGAGTAGCGTTTAGAGCGGCATCAAACACGTCTTCGGACTGACGACGACACCAAGATGATATTTAAAGATAGGACGCTTCCGCTCTGAGCGACAGACTTGTGTTTACGCACAGCGGTCGTACCTGTTGCGCGGCTAATCCACGTCCGAAGCTTGCCTAATGCGCTGCGCTCTTCATTCCGGGCCTCTTGTTCACGGCGAGGGCGCTGCGGCTCGACTGTGCCAGTGGGCAGGTAGCGGGCGACCGCTAAGGAGCCAAGCCTCCCTCAGCGAGCGGTAGCCACACTGCCGCTGCGGCCAAGCTCTCGCGGGCAGTACGGCGCTCGCCTCGGCCAGAGACCGAATGGCACATCGGACTCTACGAGAACCCGCTCGCCTTACGTAAGTGCCATGCGCCTAGTAGTAACACAAACCGCGCTGCAAAAACGCCGCCGCTCGGTTTTACTGTGCCTCGCAGTACAGACGTCGGCCTACCCAGTCAGGCGCAATACACAGCTTCCAGTCTTCAGGAAGCCTCTACGGACTGACCCTATTCGATTTCCTCATACTTACAAGATTTCAGGGTTCCTGCCTGGACATTTCTGAAAGCAGTGCGACTCGATTCCTTAAAATACTTTTAACATTTCCAAGCGCTATTTAAATACAAGAAAGGACGAAGTCCTGCGTTGTGTGCATAGCGTCCTATTCATGTAATTGGTAGTTGGTACGATTCTTCTTAAAAGCAACTTTATTTTTAAATTTGTCTGAATTCTATATTATGAAACTGAGATGGTAATTAATAAATATTTAATACTATTTTTTTAAATTGTGACTCTGCGGCAAGATTCAGACAAGCGAGCAAAAAGCCTCGAGTTTGATTCTCTGCTGCTCCTATGATTTTTACCTCTCAATTATCATAGTCTTTACCTCTGGTAATGTTTCTTAATATGAAAAATTAGGGTTATAGCATGGTTTGGAATGCAACCTTTGGGTTAACTTTCGTTTTAATTTGTTAAAAAAAACTTTTTTTAGTAGTTGCATGAAAACATGAGTATTCAAAAGAAATTAAAATGTATGTAGGCCTATGTATACATGTCCGAAAGAACAGACACCCCATATACGAGGGTTGGAACTTTAACAGTGGCAACTATTTATTTACAGCTCGTACAAAATAAGTGTGTGTTTCAAAGTTTTACTGACCTTCAAAGTAGTCACCAGCATTGTGTATAATCCGTTGCTAGCGATGTGGAAGTCGTAGGATACTCTTAGCAGTGCCTGTTGTGTTGACGGTTCGAGCGGCGCGGTCTATTGCCCGACGAATTTGTAGCAGTTCTGAAGCGAATGCCGTGAAGTGTTCCCTTCAGTTTAAAAATCCAGTTGAATTCATGAGGGCTTAAGTCAGGGGAGTGCAGTAGGTGGTATAGCACTTAGCAGCCCCATCAGTCAAACAAATCAGTAACATCTTGCACTGTACGCGCTTGAGCTTGTCCTGCAAAATGATGGTCAGGTCCTGCAGAAGGTGTCATCACTTCTGTCTATATCCTGTTCTTTTTGGAACACAACCTACGACCAGCTTCCACCTCCCAAACTACATAGATCCTTTCCTGCTTGCCTTGAGAAACTAGTACCACTGGAAAAAGGATACTGCTAAGAAATGTTTTAGCCACAGCTTAGGGGACTGTGTTAACAGGTATTAATGAAGTTCTGATAATTTTCGCCTTACTGTTATCTACGATCAATTTGCCACCCAGAAACAAGCGTGAGATGATGACCACAAGATTTTGGAGTTAAAAGTGAGCGTTTTTGGTGGTATTCCGAAGGATGGGATATCGTTTTGCACAGCAGGAGCCGTATGTCATGTTACATGGATGAAAAAGGCAACTGACGTATCCAGGATCTACTTCTTTCAACATCAGTTCAAACTCTCATGGGGAGTGGAACTATTTTGCTCGAATATATGTATGAGCAAACATGTCACCAGAAAACATTATCACGGCATCTTATTAATGCGTCAACTGATAAACAGCCAAAATAGTAACCTGGAAATCTGTATCGATGCTGGGAAAAGTTTTTTAGCCCGTATTTGCGTCCTGAAACTGTGCCTCTATCATTTGGTGGTGTTTTCAGGAGATTAGGCAAAATACGGCGCAGGTGATGCTGTAAGCAGAGAAAGGAGAGGAAGAAGAAAACAATAACGCCTGAAGACGTAAATTTTTCATCGAAGCGAGTTTTCACTACAAACATCGATTTCTCGTCTTTTATAACTCCCGCTACTAAACCTTTTTTTAGAAGGACAGGGTTATTCGACAAAGACACTTTAAACATCGATGGATGATCCTGGTAAGAAAAAAGGAATTAAAAATGCTCAAAAGGAAATTCTGGACGACTTTGTGCAGTGAAGTATTAAACTCAAAGACTAACTCAAAAACTAAAAGAACTATGAGTATACAATGAAACCATTAAGGCGGATGAGTAGCAAAAACAATACTGCAACGTTCGAATATAGTATTACTAAGGTGCATCTTGACACAATATGTCGATTAAAATCCAGGCGTAGCGTTGCAATACGATATGGAGTCATGTTGGTACTAGGGGAAGTGAATGCTAGACTTCTTTTTATTGGGGCAATTTTGGGAAGGTGCAGCTCATCCATGGAGGAAATCGCTTATAGAACGCTAGTGCAACGCATTCTTGGGTACTGTACGAGTTTTTGGGATCCCCACCAAGTCGGACTGAAGGCAGACATCAACAACGCAGAGGCGTACTACTAGATTTGTTACCGGTAGGATCGATCAGCACTGAAGTATTATGCAAATGCTACGTGAACTCCAATATGAATCCCTGGAGGGAAGACGACGCTCCAAGGAAATGACTAGTAGGTTGGTACAAGGTACCCTCCGCCAAGATGGTCTGCGGAGTATGTATGTAGATGCAGACATTATGAAAATAAGCAGAACAAGAGGGCAAGAACATGTCTACATAGTTTTACTGCCGCTCTACGCAATTCGGTGTGGGCGGGGAAAGGAGACAGAATATCAATGTAAAAACCTGCTGATCTGTGAGAGAGAAAATTCGGTTAAGAGCTCGGGTAAAATGGAAGCTGATGTTTGCCACTGTCTTCACTACCATGTAGTTACCAGGCAAGAACCAGTTACATCGCTTAAAACTAGGCGTACTGCGCCAAAACTGAGGTGACTGTTAGCAATCTCGGGAACGCTCGCGAACGGCCGCTCGGCTTCTGGCCAGAGAAGCGGCCATGCGTAGCGTAAGGTTATGGCGACTGAGGGCCTCTGGCTGATGTGCCAAGATCAACATGCCAGAGAATGGCTGGCTCAGTTGTTTGATGATTTAGTAATAGCTCTCATAACAAAACAAAGAAATTTTGTTGTCAACCAAAACTTTGATTCAAGCACGAATGTGCTTTTCTTGCAGCATTCATGCACGGGACAACTAAAAAAATTTGACAGTTGAACCTACCGGCGATCTTTATAAGCTTACTGTCACAACACAGCACAGTAAATACTCAACTTTTATTTCTGTGACGACTAGATTTTTGTGAACAAGGTGTTGAACTGTATTTCATTCAGTGTTAGAACCATGTTTGTTGTGAATTAGCGCGACCAAAAAAATAATAAACATTAAAAACCGCCAAAAAACCAAACCCAAGGAATGCAAATTATGAACATTTAGCTACAATATTTACTTTCACAAGAATTTATTTTATTAAAACTGTCTTATCCTTTCTTGCAACATAAAGAACACAGTTAAGTAACATTTAAACTTTCAGAAAAATACTTTAACTTGATGGAGAATCGTAATGATTGTAAAATTCGATTTAATTCCTTCTTACAGCACGTAAAAATTTATAATCTTCACTAATTTCTCGGCTCTTTTCTCTCCTAAATTATTTCTTAATTTCGACCAAACAAGCCCGTAGGTTGAGATTCTCTCAATGGATGCAGCGTTGGCAGGGTAAGAAATGAGGCTTCTCGCAAACGTAATAAATCCTGTTGTAAGTTTCCCTTTTTTGCTGTTTTCAGCTCCAGTACCTTCCACAGTTCGTTTGGATAGAATTGCGTTAGAACTGCATCAGAAAACGCAGTGTCAGGAAAATAATCGGAATCAGCAATCCTAAAAGACAAAAAAACTTGCAATCCACACTGGCTGCATTTCTACGAGCCAGTTTACTGCACTTTGTTCTTATCATGGAATTAATACTCTCTCTCTCTCTCTCTCTCTCTCTCTCTCTCTCTCTCTCTCTCTCAATCTTGGCTGTAACATATTAACAACATAGTGAAACGTTTTAGCGTTTGTTATTTTCTTTTTTTTTGTTATGTTCTTACAGGGTTCCACATTAGAACTTCCTAGAAGTACGATATAGTCGATAACTTGTACAACATTTGTACTGTCTGCCTGAAGAAGTCAAGGACTCTACACATCTCTGAAAGCTGTCCAAGAAATGAATGGCATCGCTACGAATTATGACATTATACGAGACTCTGCTAATGTTGACAGGGAATTCTTCAAAGTGCTGTGTAAAAATTTCTACATATTTACAACAAAGCAGTTGTGAGAGTGGGTTAATGTTTTGGATAAATTAAATAGTCAATACGAAAGAATCACAACAAAACCCAGTTCAGTTACCCTACCGATTTTTTTTTTTTTACAAAATACCCAGGTTTTTCTGTACCAGGACACATACTAAAAGAAAGTGGGGAATATTTTGATCAACAGAAGTAAACACGGAGAAATATCTGAAATGGGTTTGTTAAATTGATAAACCACTTTCCTGCAAATGGGGTGGCCCTGTGCTACTGTTGCTTGATGAGGACAATGCACGGGGTCCATCTACAATATGACTGGAGTGGTAAAACGTTATCTTACACCAAAGACCATACTCTTCATGTTCAAGTCTTTCGTGACAGAAAGCAATAAAAACCAAACTTGTGTCCACTAAGAGAAAATGAAAATTTCTATTAACTTACACATGATCATGACTACAAATAAATTAGTAATTAGAAGTAGGTTTAGCACTGAATTTAAGTAACTGGCGAGACACACAAGAATAAAAACTACAGAATTCCAAGAATGCATGCATTGAGTAGGAAATCTGCAAACATTTGCACGTTCCACATCGAGTAATATTGAAGTGTATTACATCGGTATTGAACAGGGCTGAGCGGTGCAAGCATAATTTTAGAAAATGCTTTAAAAGTGTGTCTGCATAACACGAGATTCATATTAACATGGAAGCTGTAGTAAAGACTGCGGAAATCACACTAAACATTAGGTTGGTGCATAAGGTCGTAGCGTTCTTTATTTGCATGTTGGTATTCTGGTCGCTGTAGTTTTATTTATCTATTGTCATTTCTTATTTTTAGTTCGCTGAAGCTTTTTGAGTTTACATATTATCATTTTTCATTTGTAGATAGTGAATGGCGGATGGACGCTAGAAAATGGAGCGCCAAGTGGAGAAATCGGAACATTTCCGACATATTCTTCTGTTTCAGTTCAATATAGTGACAACAGCACCGGCAGAACAGCCAAAAACATTTGCGCCGTGTATGAGGATAACGGCATTCGACAGAGCAAGGCAAGAAAATGGTTTTCTCGTTTTAAGGGGGACAGTTTTGACATTAGTGACTCTCCACGTCCAGCAAGACGTTCGGGGTTTGCTAAAGCACGTTTAAACTCATTAATCCACAGTGAACCACATCAGCATACGCGAGAACTGGCAACCATGGTGAACTGTAATCATTCCACCATCATGCGACATTTGCATGCACTGAAGAATGTTCAAAAATTGGGTGTATGGGTACTGCATGCTCTAAGCCAAAATAAAAAAAAATAAAAAATCTGCGTGTGGCCATATAAGCATCTCTGCTTGCGCGTCATCAGTTGGCTCGTGAACACGGTCCTGTATCTTTACTGGTGACGTTAAACTGTGTATTTATTTTAACATAGGGAAAAGAAACGAATGGTTGAGACCGAACAAAGCAGCAATTCCCCGTGCATCTGATGGAACAGCGACGAATTGCTTCCCAAGATGTAACCATCACAGCCGACATTTATTGTCAACAATTGAGACGTCTCGCAGAGAGAAACCCAGAATAACGACCAGGAAGACTGCTTGAAGTGATGCTACTCCATTACAACGCCCGTCCGCATTCTGCTAGACTGCTGTTTTTACAACATACAGGTGTTGGGTAGAGAAGTCAGTCCGCACCCATCTTATTAACCTGATCTTGTGCCTTCATATTTTTCACGTTTTACACTGTCTTTCGAAGAACTTCCAAGGAAACTCCCTTCCGGATGAAAATTAGCTCCGAACATGATTCGACGAGTTCTTCGCCTCAAAACTACGTGATTTCTACAGTCGCGGAGTCGAACATTTACTCCAGCGTTGATAGACTGTTGTAAATAGTAAAGACGAATCTATTATTGCTGACTAAAGTCTGTTACGTGTATCTGCTGTGTTCATTAAACTTGTAGAAACAAACGCTACTAAGTTATGTACTACGCTAATACTTCCTGCATTCCGAGAGACTATATTTTCGACGTTTGCGATCAGAGCGTCTGCAAGCTCCCGCACTTCACGCTAGCATCACCCCAAAATATACAGAAATTGGGGCACTTAAGAGGCAAATAAGTAATGGTGTTTTTCGGTGATTAGTTATTCCTCACGCATCAAGAATCTCAGTTCCATCCAAGGTGTACCATGTCTAACAAACGCGAAAGGCAAAGGTCCCGAGTTCGAGTCTCGGTCGGGCACACCGTTTTAATCTGCCAGGAAGTTTCAAGGATATAGTACGTTGTACATCAAGCTGTTCGCCATTATCAATAATAATGTAACAAATTCTCTGAACCACAGTTAACAAGATTACCTTTGTACGAAGCGGTTAATATGGATGTTAACATTGGTAACTTGCAAGTAATCGTTTACTGGTGCGCCACCAGATTATGAAGTACGAGGGCGCCTAAGCTCATGGCCGTCAAGTGGGAAAACCCGCTGCTTAGCGGAAGAAGCTCAAGAGTTTCGAAATTGCGCTTCCTTGTTACGAACGTATCTGTCGACCCTTATGACTTTGTGCGAGCAACGTAAGATTCTACCGTCTTATGCATTAGAGATAGATTAATCGAGTGGTGTATAACTTTGTGATCGGCCTTATTAAACGAGGTCAGGGGATTCGCATAATTTTCAAATAAAATACACGTAGTCAGTTTTGCTAAAAATATTGTTATTTATAATACATAGTTTCTAACGGCAATTTCATTGTTCAATTTATGTTTTCTGAATCATGTCGCCCTGGTGTTGGCTATTTACGTTCATGGATGATTCCAGCCGGTCCTGAAAACCCAGACTAGCATCAATCGACATCTGGCGTGGGATATGAAATTTTTCCTGCTCGACTGTCATCTTCGGCTCTTCAAATCAGTGTATAACAGAGACTTGAGATATCTCCGCAAAAAAGAAGTCAAATAAGCTAATATCAGGGAAGCGAGGAGGCCAGCGGAGATTGCCGTTTTGGAGCTAATGCTACCTGGAAACTGATTCCGTAAGACAGTTACTGAATCACGAACTGTGTACGTAGTAGTGCCACCGTGTTGAAACCACACTCTTCTCAGTGTCTTACTGCGACTTCGTAATGTACCTCAGCGAACTGATCGTTTAGGGCTCTGTATCGCAGACACCAGTAACTCGCTCGTTGTATTTGGGCATTTGTGCTGTTTTAACAGGAAGATGATGATTAACGTCCCGTCGACAGGTATGTCATTAGGGACGGAGCACATACTCTAAGAAGGGACTGGGAAAGAAATCGGCCGTGCCCTTTTCGAAGGAACCATCCCGGCATTTGCCTTAAGCGATTGAGGGAACTCACAAAAACCTAAATGTGGATGGGCGGATGGTGATCTAAACTGTCGTCCTCCCAAATGCGTGTCCAATGTGTTAACCACTGCGCCACCTCGCTCGGCCTGTGTTGACAGCCCCAGGTGGCTTTTTCTTAATTACGGAGCCAGTTGTGTTGAAGTTTTCAACCCATCTTAAAATGGTGTTTCGGTCTGGAACAGATGGATAGGTTTTGTTGCACCCTGGTGAAGTCAAGTTGTCGTCACTGCACAAGTGCACGCTGTATTGAAGACGTCACAAGTTGTGTATCGACTTTTGTGATCGTTCGAGACAATCAACTGCGGTAGCCATTTTTTCAGACGAATTCACTGCGATCTTTAACGTTTTGATGTTTTTATTTTCTTTGGAAGTGTGAACCTGCCTGCTTTTGGAAAAAAATGACCCCACATTGTCTTTTAAATGGAAAAATTGGCTGTAATGGAAGCAAAGGAATCACAAGTCAGCCAGATAATAGCAGATATACGGTCACAAAGGTCTTGTGTGGGAAACTGATGAGAAAGTAAATTTTTTTTATTGCGAAAATTGCCGGCAAGTAGAAGCGTGATACAGTATCCGCGTTAAACTCGAGGCAAGTAGGAAATTACCTTCAGAAATGATTCAGTTGTTAAAATTGAAGACTGAAATATCTAACACCAAAGCATAATTTGACAGAATCCTTCCATATTGTCAACCAATTACACATACCGGTATCAGTGTGTCTGAAGTTGCCGTATTAGTTTATTACTACCGGTAAGGATTACTGAATCAAACACATTTCAGAGATTTTTCAGTCTCACCAAGGAGGAAGACATGTGCCATTCCGACTTACTCGTCGTGAGACATCAGGGAAGTCATCAGTCACATCTAATGCTAAACTTCACTTCTCTTTTCGTTTCTGTGTATATGACAGGAACATAACTTTCGCTGGAAACTGGTGACGAAAGAGCTTTTTATCAGAAATACCAGTTTCAGGTGACTGAATTGAGCTGACAAACTTTGCAAATCGTTCTTTATACCAGTATAATGTGAAGTTATGTTAACATCACACATCTGCCACTTACTTTCAACTCGTTTCAAAATTTTGCAACAGTACTTTCATTGCATTTCCAAATGTTGATGAATACTGAACTGAAGAATTCTGTAAATGTTGATTTTCGAGTAAAATGGGAATAAAATATCAAACTATCTGCAAAAATAATCTATGGCATGCTACGCCCTTCTGCGTCCAAGGGAAGCACGTTATTTTCCGTGTGTCATGGCAGGTTACTATGCTTCTATAGATTGTCATTAGTCGTGCCCCAAGCTTTTAGGATTGTGATGGGTAACTGGTATTTGAGAAAAAAGGTCTTTGGTCACCTGTTTTCAACAAAAATGCTGTAACTATCATGTACACAGAAAGGAAATGCCAAGTTAAATTAGGCCGGCCGAAGTGGCCGTGCGGTTAAAGGCGCTGCAGTCTGGAACCGCAAGACCGCTACGGTCGCAGGTTCGAATCCTGCCTCGGGCATGGATGTTTGTAATGTCCTTAGGTTAGTTAGGTTTAACTAGTTCTAAGTTCTAGGGGACTAATGACCTCAGCAGTTGAGTCCCATAGTGCTCAGAGCCATTTGAACCATTTGCCACAAGTTAAATTAAGCATTAGATGTGACTGATGACATCGCTGATGTCTCACGTCGAATAAGTCAGACGGGCCCCTGTCTTTCTCCCTGGTGGGATTGAAAAAACTCTGGAGCGTGTCTGAAGCTTAAATTCAGTAATCCTTACCAGTAGTAATAAACTTCTAGGACAACTGACGCAGTTCTTCAATAATACCGGTATGTGCAATTGATTGACAATATGGAGGGTATTTGTCAAATTATGCTTTGGTGTTACATATTTCAGTCTAAAAATTTTAATAGTTGTATTATTTATCAAGGTACTTCCCTACTTACGTCGAGTAATGCTGCAACCTGGCGGCAATTTTCGCAATAAAAAATTGAATTCTCAGTAGTTTCCTACACAAGACCTCTGTGATCGTATGCCTGCAACTCACTGATTGAGCCACGGTTCCTTTGTTTCAATTACAGTCAATTTTACCATTTAGATAGACTACTGTGGGGTCATTTTTTTTTTTTCAAAAGTTTTGAGGTTCACGCTTTCAAAGAAAATGCAGACATCAGTAACTTCTAAAATTTCAGTGAAGATAACAACTGCGGATGTAATGAGCCGCTTCTTTAATTCGTCTGCAAAAATCGCTTCCGCAATTTAGCATCTCGAACGATCACAAAATTCATAATGACGTCAAGCGTGACTCTACCAGAGTGAAACAAGGCTCCCCCAAAGACGTCTGCGGACGGCAGTATTTAAGAAAAATCGCCGGAGAGCGAACGTACGAGCTTCACGTTCGACGACACCGCGACAACTAAACTTCCTACTCTAATGGGCAAATCGAGGCCGGCCTCCGCTCTCCGAGGCCAATCGCTCGGTCGTACTACACAATACAAAAACATGCAGTTTCAGGGAATGATCGATCCAGTAATGAGCACTGTAAACTCCTAAATAAGTACTGCGCTATGTAAGCTAATTACAACCTACCTGGAAGAAAACATAACAGTTTGATGCTTACTTTGTTTGGCAGAGCCCTCCATGTTTCATGAAAATTGACACACGATGCTGCGACTATTGACAAATTTGTTCCATTTAATGTTGCCTGAAGTGGAGATTATTGAAAACGAGAGATTCTAAAAAGCTTGAATGGTATGATATTTCACAGCAGTCTTGAGGAGTATCGCATCATAAATATGTTGGGTCGGTTGTGACGATTCGGACAACAAAACCAGTCGAATGTTGTATTAAATAGTCTAAGGAATACAAGACAGAGAACTATGAGGGAAGCGAGCTGCCGGCCGGTGTGGCCGAGCGGTTCTAGGCGCTTCAGTCTGGAACCGCGCGACCACTACGATCGCAGGTTCGAATCCTGCCACGGGCATGGGTGTGTGTGATGTCCTTAGGTTAGTTAGGTTTAAGTAGTTCTAAGTTCTAGGGGACTGATGACCTCAGATGTTAAGTCCCATAGTGCTCAGAGCCATTTGAACCATTTGGAAGTGAGCTACAACTGCATGCCAGTCTTGGCATGCTCATGTAACAGAATAGTAAAGGTAGTAAATGCTCTGCTTGACCGACGTGAACCAAGTCATATAAACTTGCAAGGAAGGACGAAACTGGCGCGATGATGGTTTAAATAAATGAAACACTTTCAGAGTCGAATGACAAGGAATGGACCACAACAGGAGGAAAATCAGGACCTCTGGACCAAATCTCTTCGATTTTGCTTCTTTGCAGTGGTGTATCCCTGGTTGGAGTGTACCCTGCGTGGTAACGTAGGTTGCAGATTGGCAGCACATCACATATTATGTTCCTGTTAACAATATTAACCCAATCCTTACCTTTCGCAAGACAACACAAGCTAGAAAATCATCCACAACAGGTCTTATGCGACAACAAAACGGCATTACTAAGATGTTCAATTACGAAGTCACCTACCGACAACTAGAAAATATTTTCAAAATGTCTATCCTATGATGACTGACTTTTATAAAACAAAAGTATTACAGGTACAGGTACGTGTTCATTACGCCGCAGTCAGGCAAGTGGAAAGAAAGGAAGAACGAAAGAAACTTAAACAATCAGTAATCAAAGACAACATGAACTCTTAGTGGCCAAGTATGGTGAAGCAAATCTGATTCAGTGCTGTTCAAATAACCACTCCGGTATTTGCTTCAAATCATGTAGGAAAACAAGGTGAAACTACTGTCTGTGATTCGAACTGCACTCCTCCCGAATAAGTATCCAGTATCTTGACCAATGCTACACCTCGTTAATTTAGAGAGTACGTCAGTTAAAATGGTGTATATGATTTACTCCACTGGCTACCAGGGGAAAGAAATGTAGGGATTGCTGTCTTCGAAGATGGTGTAAGTCACAAGGTGAGAAATGCAGTATCTACCTTATAACAAAGAGAAAGAACCAGATTGTAACCGATTACAAGAACAGTGAACATCTTTCGCACGTCACTTGGTATAAGTACAAGTATTTAGGGATAATTTAAGAAGCCATGTTACAATGGACGATAATGTAAAATCAGTATTAGGGAAGACGAATGATAGATACATTTGATGGAAGGTTTCAGAGAAAATTTGATGTCATTTGTAAAGGAAAATTCACACAAGACGCTAGTGCGCCCAATTGAAGAGTACTGTTTCAGTGTTTGAAGTCCTCATGGACATCGAACAAATCCAGAGATGCGATGCTGTCAGCATATACAATCTGATCAAAAATATCCGAACACCACTAAGTAATGTGGAATTGACCGCTATTAGGTCACGAGAGGCGGACCTGCTAGTATAAAAGGAGAGTGGTGCGGGGGGGGGGGGAAGAGGTAGGAGGGGCGGGGGGGGAGGAGAGGTAGGAGGGGCGGGGGGGGAGGAGAGGTAGGAGGGGCGGGGGGGGAGGAGAGGTAGGAGGGGCGGGGGGGGAGGAGAGGTAGGAGGGGCGGGGGGGGAGGAGAGGTAGGAGGGGCGGGGGGGGAGGAGAGGTAGGAGGGGCGGGGGGGAGGAGAGGTAGGAGGGGCGGGGGGGAGGAGAGGTAGGAGGGGCGAGGGGGAGGAGAGGTAGGAGGGGCGGGGGGGAGGAGAGGTAGGAGGGGCGGGGGGGAGGAGAGGTAGGAGGGGCGGGGGGGAGGAGAGGTAGGAGGGGCGGGGGGGGAGGAGAGGTAGGAGGGGCGGGGGGGAGGAGAGGTAGGAGGGCCGGGGGGAGGAGAGGTAGGAGGGGCGGGGGGAGGAGAGGTAGGAGGGGCGGGGGGAGGAGAGGTAGGAGGGGCGGGGGGGAGGAGAGGTAGGAGGGGCGGGGGGGAGGAGAGGTAGGAGGGGCGGGGGGGGAGGAGAGGTAGGAGGGGCGGGGGGGAGGAGAGGTAGGAGGGGCGGGGGGGGGGAGAGGTAGGAGGGGCGGGGGGGGAGAGGTAGGAGGGGCGGGGGGGGAGAGGTAGGAGGGGCGGGGGGGGAGAGGTAGGAGGGGCGGGGGGGGAGAGGTAGGAGGGGCGGGGGGGGGGGGAGAGGTCGGAGGGGCGGGGGGGGAGAGAGGTCGAAGGGGCGGGGGGGGGAGAGGTAGGAGGGGCGGGGGGGGGGAGAGGTAGGAGGGGCGGGGGGGAGAGGTAGAAAGGGGGGGAGAGGTAGAAGGGGGGGAGAGGTAGAAGGGGGGGAGAGGTAGAAGGGGGGGAGAGGTAGAAGGGGGGGAGAGGTAGAAGGGGGGGAGAGGTAGAAGGGGGGGAGAGGTAGAAGGGGGGGAGAGGTAGAAGGGGGGGAGAGGTAGAAGGGGGGGAGAGGTAGAAGGGGGGGAGAGGTAGAAGGGGGGGAGAGGTAGAAGGGGGGAGAGGTAGAAGGGGGAGGAGGGGTATTGTGTTGGTGGTAGAGAAGCAGTAATAGCAGAATGGGTCGTTCAGGAGAGCTCAGTTACTTAGAACATACACTAGTCATTGGATGTCACCTGGGTAGGAAATCCATCAGAGACATTTCAGCCCTTCCAAAGCTCCCCCAGTTGACTGCTCATGATGGGGCTGAAGCGGAAACGCGGACTGCTGGTGATGTGGCTGAAATGGAAACGCGAAGGAACAACCATAACTGAACCAACATCAGGCAGACCTCATTTACTGACAAACAGGGACCGTTGATTCCTTTGTGGAGGGTGTTGTAAAAAGAAGCAGCAGTCCAGCTAGCACAGTGACTGTACGTAGGAAGTTTAAAAAAAAATGTGTGTCACAATCGTCGCGCAGTTCCTTACAGGGCACTTATTTCGCTAATTGGCACTTGAGGTGGTGTAAAGAACTATACCAGTGGATAATGGATTACTGGAAACGAGTGGAAGAATGGGCTACCATTCCTTCAGACATTCAGACACCTGTCCGAAAGCTGGAGCAAAACTGTCAAAGACGAAGGGTGAACACATGCTCTAATAATGTCCACTAGCTGGCCGGTGTGACCGTGAGGTTCTAGGCGCTTCAGTTTGGAACCGCGTGACCGCGACGGTCGCAGGTTCGAATACTGTCTCGGGCATGGATGTGTGAGATGTCCTTAGGTTAGTTAGGTTTAAGTACTTCTAAGTTCTAGGGAATTGATGACCACAGATGTTAAGTTCCATAGTGCTCAGAGCCATTTGAACCAATGTCCACTAACAGGTCTGCGAATACTTTTGATCAGCCGGTTTAGCCCATACGAAATTGTTATAGTTGCTTGAGAAACTTGAGAATCCGCAGAAGAAAGACGACGTATTTCTCGCGAAGCCCTGTTGCGCGTATTTAGAGGACCGATATTCGAGGACGGTTGCGCGATCATTCTGCTGTCACCGTCTTCTATCTAGCGTAGGGGATCATGAGAGTAAGATCAGAGAGATTAGTGCGCTTACAGAGCGGTACAGACAGTAACTGTTCCCTCACTCTGTTGCTTCTGGAATATGGAGGATGTTTCGGAGGAAGAGTAAATATTTTAGGAGATAATAGGCTAATACGACCAGGTATTCAATACAAAACGTGTTCAATTTTTAAAGAAATTTTTTATAGGCAAGATCTTATTGACCAGTTTCGACAGGTAAGCCTGCACCTTCAGATCTTTAAAAACTTTTTTGGTTGTACGTCACGTTCCATTGTGCGTTCATTGCTCATGCCATGTTAACATATTAGTGGAGAGTATATTGCACATTCCACACAGGTTTCTCAATAATACAAATGACTAATATATTTGTCACAACCAAGAATAACCGCAGCTACAATGCACATTTTAAAACTTGGCATGTCTACATACGCAGCGCTCCCTTCATGCTTGTTAGTTGTTAAAATCCACAATATATAGTGAAAGTGCACTTTGCCAATGTATACTTTTACACGACGAGTGAAGCACACCTTGGAATCTTCTCACTTGGGCTACACAGTGCAACTCAATGACATTTTTTTAAAGTATGAGCACATACACATCGCTCCTTCTCATATCTCATTATGAGACTTCTGTGTCCAGATTTTGTTTGTTACTGAAATAAGTTTCATTTCACATGTTTGGGATTCCATATGCTATGGGCTTATTTACTTGTTGTCATTTTTGTTCGGAAGATCTCTTTCAGTTCAGGTAATTGAATTTTTCCAGCTGTGATTGTGATTTGTTGAAGAATTTTACGGTAACGTTTAAGTGTGCCGCAGATATTTACAACTGCTATGTCGAAGTGATATTTGAGTACAAGTTCCGTACACTGAGGTGACAAAACTCATGAGATACCTCCTGAAAATGGCATCGGACCTCCTTTTGCCCCGTATAGTGCAGCAACTGCGCGTGGCATGGACTCAAGTCGTCATAATTCCCCTGCAGAAGTACTGAGCCATGCTGTCTCTACAGCTGTCCATAACTGGCTAAAGTGCTGTCGGTGCAGGATTTCGTGCATGAATTAGCCTCTCAATTATGTCCCAAAAATGTTCGATGGGATTCATATTGTGCGATCTGGGAGCCCAAATAATTCGCTAGAACTGTCCACAATGTTCTTGAAACCAATGGCGAATAATTGTTGACATAGCACATAGTCATCCATAAAAATTCCATCGTTGTTTGGCAACATTAAGTCCACGGATGATTGCAAATGGTCTCCAAGTAGCTGAACATAAACGAGGATCCAGTTCATTCTATGTAAAAACAACACACACTATAATGGACCCACCATCATCTTGCTAAGTGCCACCTTGTCAACTTGGGTCAATGGCTTCGTGGAGTCTGCGCCACACTCTAACCCCACCATTAGCTATTACCAACTGAAATCTGAACACATCTGACCAAGCCATGGTTTTCCAGTCGTCTAGGGTCCTACCGATATGGACACGAGTCTAGGAGAAACGCTGCAGGCGATGTCGTGCTGTTAGCAAAGGCACCCGCGTCGGTCGTCTGCTGACACAGCCCATAACGCCAGATTTCGCCGCACTGCCCAAACGGATACGATCGTCGTACGCCCCACATTGATTTCTGCACTGCGTTGTCCGTTGTGAGAGGTAACGTCTGAAATTTTGTATTCTCGGCACACTCTCGACACTGTGGATCTCGGAATACTAAATTCCCTAACGATTTCCGAAATGAAATGTGGCATGCGTGTAGCTCCAACTACCATCTCGCGGTAGCTCCAACTACCATCTCGCGTTTAAAGTCTGTTAATTCCTGTCTTGCGGCCATTATAAAGTCGGAAACCTTTCCACATGAATCACCTAAGTACAAATGGCAGCTCCACCTATTCACCGCCCTTTTGTACGTCGCATACGCGATACTACCGTCATCTGTATATGTGTATCGCTATCCCATGACCTTTGCCACTTCGGTGTAAAATAACACCACCACGGCGACCTGAAAAGTGTGACACGTGGTGTTAAGATAATCCTAAAGGGCTTCGAAGCCGGAGGTGAAATTTATGAAAATCGACTTTGAACAATTAATTTTCCTTACCGTCTCTCAGTGCCTTGCGCTACATTCTAAGAGCTGTATGTGTAACCAATAAAAATTGGAAACATGTTTTATGGAATGTTTTATTTGAATTAATAAAATATTTGCTATTTCCCTGAAACACCCAGTATAGTCAGATGTAGATAGGTTAACGGCGCGTTTGGGGTGGTAGGTGGTTGAGGGTGGGGCTGAGCGGGTTTTAGAGGGCGTTGCTTTAGTTGAATACTACATACGTTATATGGTGTTCAAAGCGAAATAAACGCGCGTCTTCGACATTTCTTAGTACTGCAAGTACAATAGTTCTCTCTGTCGCTTATCCTTCTGTAATCGTCCTTTAGACGGAACCTACGAGCTGTAAGTTAAACTATCCGCAACCCGAAGATTGATTCGAACACAGCAGCACTTCACTCGGCATGCTCCTATAGGACTGACTTACTCAGCCAGATATCAAGGGTCTACAGTTTAACGTCGACTCCGAATGACAGGGGCCACTGTACTGAGAACACAATATTCGCATCCCTCTGTTTATAACGGTAATTATACTCTTATTAATACTCGAAAATTGGTTCCTACATTCCCACAGTTCTATTTACAGACACCTCTCCCCCTCAGTAAATATGTTTGCAGATGTTAGAACAAGAAACTACATTCATCGAGAAAAGTAGCGAGGCGCCGAGCGCCGTTCTACAGTCTGAGATTCTGCCAACGACACGAGGTAGGGTTCTTTGATCTTATAAATAACGACTCTTAACTGCTAATTCAGTACAATGCAATAATTCTTCTTTATTATTTACCCTTTAGACCGCACCTTTGCTTCTTTCGAACTGAATGACACAGGCGCTACATACTGTAACGAATTACGTTTATTTCACATTAAAGCATCTCAAACCACTAAAACACTTGTATGAATACAAGACAGATGACGGATGTTGGCTCTTAGAGTGTACCGTGTTCGATCCTGACAACTATAAGGGGCAGCGAAATAAACCCAAGTCAGATGGGAAAAAGGAAAGCAGACTGTTTAACTGTTCATTATTTCGAAAGTAATCGCCACAAATGTTAATGCGTTTATCCAACTGTGAGACAAGACGGTCAATGCCTTCATGGTAAAATGTATGCGGTTGTCTACGGAGCCATGATTGTATCCAGGTGTGCACCTCTTCGTCCGAACCAAATATATGACCACGAATGTCTTTCTTCATGACTCCAAAAACATGGAAATCGCGTGGGGAGAGCTCGGAACAGTATGGAGGATGTGTAAGGGGTTCCCACTGGAACTTCTGCAGCGTTCTCAAAACAACCTTGATAACATGTGGCCGAGTATTTTGTTGGCGGTTGTTTTGCCTATATACATTGTAAAAATAACGTCTCTTTCATTGCAGATCCGCCTTCGTAGCAGAAATCGCTCGCGCGATGGTACTCTACTCCAATCATGGGGGTGGTGGAAATTTTCATCGCTAGTATTTGGCCAGCAAAAATAGTTCAGTTAGTGTCGCACCATTCTTGACTACCATAATTCGCGTCGATGTCTTGGGCTAAGTTCCAAACCTCTCCGCATGTCCTTGGAGTGACAGCACAAGGGCACTGTTGGTTGTGATCCTTCCATGGGACGGGGACGTGAAACCAGCCGTTCCCATGGTCCTGTTCGAGAGGAGTAGCTTGAGCCAACGCCCTGTTTTACCCTGCTGTTCATCCATACCATCACAACACAAATGCACATCACAGTCATCCGCATGGCACCGGTGCTCACTTGACACTTCGAACAGTTCAGAGGAAGGCAGCAGAAAACAGCCTCCATTAGTAGCTCGGGGAAAACAGCGAAGTGGATTTTCTGCATCTGCCCCAACCGTTTCTGCAGCCAGACATAAATAAGTACTCGAGCAACACCCTTAGCTGGGAACATTCGCTCTTGGTTTCGACTACCTCTGTTCGCAATTGCTCGATTTTTGTCTATAAAACTATCTTAACAGGATCGTATGCAGAAATTTCTATGCGCCACATGGATGCATATAGTGATCAAGCAGAACATTGATTATACATAAGATTATAATAATAATTATTATTTCTAGAGCACTGCAGGTGTCAGATCCACATTTTGCACTTATTTCACTTTAGAGAGCGACAACGAGGACTGAAGATCCCAAATGCTCGGAAGTAAACAATATCGTATCACCTACTTACGGTGGCCCAGTTGTTCGCCCACTTCCCAGAGATACTAATAGTGGGAAAGCGTAAATATGTGACGATGTTCGCCATTACGTTGATACTCAACCCAGCCCGTTAGCCATTACAATCACCCCTCTGATCAAGTCACTTAAACCAGTTATCCTCTCTTTGTACACAGCCGGCAAATGAATTATCTACATACCCGGTACCTATTATTTACCTTTCGCATCGCGTGACGAAACGTCCAAATGAACTAAGCAGCTTCACATTACAACCGTGAACGAGAGATCCCATCCTTCTGCCATAGTAATGACCATATCTGAAGACAGATTGTGAGAACAAATCATTAGTACAGATGTCTTTAAATCACCGGTCAACGTTAGAATATGGGCAGTCACAGAAAAGGTCCTGTCATGCGTTGTGCAGTGCCTTGCTATGTATGTATGTATGTGGATGCAAGTGTAAACTGTATCGTCGTCGCATTGTCACAGATATCAGTGCTGCAAGGATACCGACTACGTACTTCTATGTCATTACATTTCACACGGACTTGGGTAAGGGAGCTTTAAACCGGTTGTAATTACTCATTCTTGACACATTAACGTAAATCTCGGTTTGGCAGTAAAATGAAGTTCAGAACAACAAGAGCATGAATTCGTCCTTGTGCTCACAAAACCATTCCCGGACAATGGGAGCAGTTTGAACGGCGGCCCTGTCCTCTTTAAACATAGCATAGCCATTGGGGAACAAACGTTGCACCGTGGCATTGAAAAACGGCCAAAATGTTCACATAATTCTTGGTAGTAATACGGAATTGTACAGTAACCATGGGGTTCATGGAATATCAGGTTATGGCTGCCCAAATCATCACGGAACCTCCGTCATGTCTCACTCCTGAGACGTAAACTAGGCCAGTAGTTCGAAATAGTATTCAGCAAGACTCATCCGATGAAATTTACTTTCTTCCGCAGCCCCGTAGTCCAGGTTTTATGGCTTCGACACGATATTATCCTGTTACGGCCATTTCCATCTCTGTTGAATAGTTTCGGAATACCAACTCGCCCTGCAATTCGCTGCTTACGGAGCTCACTTCAAGTTGTTTTGGTGCTTACTGGGTTCACAAGTGCGACATTCAGTTCGACGTTTTGTTCAACCCCTGTATACGAGTCTAGATGCGATTTTCGCTACGTTACAGCGGATAACGTGGCAAATTTACTGACATACGGAAGTAACGTTTAGCGTTTAGACAACATATAGCGTTTACTGCAGTCAAACTGTGACATTTTTTTTAAAAAAATGTAACTATATACTTTACCGGTGGCGATGGAAAGAGCCATCTTAGTGGTACTTCAAAACGTCAACGACATAATAAGTATGAAATTTGATCGAATAGTAAGAAGATAACGCAGCAAAACCACTGTCCCGCAGTCTGCAGAAGCTGTCTCCAAACGTCTGCTCTGGTGTACCAAACGCAAGCAATCATGAAACTCGTACGATTCGTATGCGAACCTGTCAGCTTGAAGCCCGTCAGCCTATGCTCTGCTACTGTGGCGGTCAGACAACTTGCTTGTGAAGCTATTCACTTCTGCAGAATGTATAAGACATTCGAAAAACTATGATTTTCGTTTATGGCGGTTTACGCCAAATTATTACGGGCAGCGGTGTGATTATGTACTGAAAAATACACTATGTGGTCAAAACTATCCAGATATCTGGCTGAAAATTACTTACGAGTTCGTGGCGCCCTCCATCGGTTATGCTGGAATTCAATATGGTGTTGGCCCACCGTTAGCCTTGATGACAGTTTCCACTCTCGCAGGCATACGTTCAATCAGGTACTGGAAGGTTTCTTGGGGAATGGCAGCTAATTCTTCACGGAGTGTTGCACAGAGGAGCGGTATCGATGTCGGTCGGTGAGGCCTGGCACGAAGTCGGCGATCCAAAACATCCCAAAGATGTTCTACAGGATTCACGTCAGTACTCTGAGCAGGCAAGTCCATTACAGGGAAGTTGTTGTCGTGTAAACACTTCGCCACAGTCCGTGCATTATGAACAGGTACTCGATCGTGTTGAAAGATGCAATCGCCATCCCCGAATTGCTCAACAGTGGGAAGCAACAAGGTGCTTAAAATATCAATGTAGGCCTGTGCTGCGATAGTTCCACGCAAAACAATAAGGGGTGCAAACCCCCTCCATGAAAAACACGACCACAACATAACACCACCGACTCCGAATATTACTGTTTGCACTACATACGCTGGCAGATGACGTTCACCGGGCATTCGCCATACCCACACCCTGCCATCGGATCGCCACATTGTAACATGATTGGTCACCCCACACAACGTTTTTCCACTTGATCAATTGTCCAATGTTTATG
Organism: Schistocerca piceifrons; assembly: GCF_021461385.2. Lineage (NCBI taxonomy): Eukaryota > Metazoa > Arthropoda > Insecta > Orthoptera > Acrididae > Schistocerca > Schistocerca piceifrons. The sequence goes on from NC_060139.1 coordinate 845,617,317, forward strand.
CTCTTTACACCGAGCGAGGCGTCATTTGGCATTTACCGGCGCGATGTATGGCTTATGAGCAGCCGCTCGACCATGAAATTAGTTTTCTCACCTCCCGCCTAACTGTCACAGTACTTGCAGTGGATCCTGATGCAGTTTGGAATTCCTTCAACTGTCGGCGGTCTCTGTCAGTCAACAGACGAGGTCGGCCGGTACGTTTTTGTGCTGAGCGTGTTCCTTCACATTTCCACTTTACCACACCGCAAACGGTGGACCTAGGGATATTTAGGAGTGTGGAAATCTCGCGTACAGACGTATGACACAAGTGACACCCAATCACCTGACTACGTTCGGAGTCCGTGAATCCCACTGAGCGCCCCATTCGGCTCTCTCACGATGTCTAATGACGACTGAGGTCGCTGATACGGAGTACCTGGAACTAGGTGGCAGCACAATGCGCCTAATATGAAAATCGTATGTTTTCTTTTTTTTGGGGGGGGGGTGTCCGGATACGTCTCATCACATTGTATATCCTGAGTGTGCCAAGTACCCATGATCTGTCTTGGTAATCAACAGAATGGAAGTCTGAAGATTTAGTATCGCTAACACACAACCGAGACATCATTATGAGGCAATTTGAACGTGCCAATAGCTTCAGCCAAAGGCGTATTTCGTGAAGACTCCATTCCATTAGAACATTATGAGCACTTGATACGACAGTCATAACGATGATAAACACACGAACTGTACCTCAGTTACGTGTTTGCATACATTTGGTACGGCAGGACAGAGGTTTGAGGGAACTCTTCTCCTGATGGCGCCAACGGCATTGCCTCGCTGGATACATCGGTTCTCGCTTGAAGTTAAGCAACGTCAGGCCCGATTAGCGCATGGATGGGTGATCGCCTTGAAGTACGGTGCCCTTGATACAGGGACACTCAAGTCCCATACGTGGCGCTCCAGACTATTGTACCATTTGACGACTCTACTACTACTACTACTACTACTACTACTATTATTGCCGTCCAGTGTGGCCGAGCGGTTCTAGGCGCTTCAGTCTGGAACCGCGCGACCGCTACGGTCGCAGGTTCGAATCCTGCCTCGGGCATGGATGTGTGTCATGTTCTTAGGTTAGCTAGGTTTAAGTAGTTCTAAGTTCTAGGGGACTAATAACCTCAGATGATAAGTCCCATAGTGCTCAGAAGCATTATTATTATTATTATTATTATTTTTCTTTTCTCAGACGTTATGTCTGGTCAAAAATGGAAAGTGACGCGGACCTTGATCAAGCGTAACTTCCTTTTAACTGTACGGTATATGTTACATTGCATTTAGGAACTTTCGGGTAATTGAACATGTATCAATAATTACGGATTTCTGTAGTTGTATATATAAGTTTGAATGTAGCTGTATTGCATTGATGTACTGGTGGATATTGTGTGGTATGACTCCTGTAGTTGATAGTATAATTGGTATAATGTCAACTTTATCCTGATGCCACATGTCCTTGACTTCCTCAGCCAGTTGGATGTATTTTTCAATTTTTTCTCCTGTTTTCTTTTGTATATTTGTTGTATTGGGTATGGATATTTCGATTAGTTGTGTTAATTTCTTCTTTTTATTGGCGAGTATGATTTCAGGTTTGTTATGTGGTGTTGTTTTATCTGTTATAATGGTTCTGTTCCAGTATAATTTGCATTCATCATTCTCCAGTACATTTTGTGGTGCATACTTGTATGTGGGAACGTGTTGTTTTATAAGTTTATGTTGTAAGGCAAGCTGTTGATGTATTATTTTTGCTACATTGTCATGTCTTCTGGGGTATTCTGTGTTTGCTAGTATTGTACACCCGCTTGTGATGTGATCTACTGTTTCTATTTGTTTTATTTGCAAAGTCTGCATTTATCTGTTGTGGTATTGGGATCTTTAGTAATATCCTTGCTGTAATATCTGGTGTTTATTGTTTGATCCTGTATTACAATCATGAATCCTTCCGTCTCACTGTATATATTGCCTTTTGTTAGTCATGTGTTGGATGCGTCTTGATCGATGTGTGGCTGTGTTAGATGATACGGGTGCTTGCGTTGTAGTGTTTTCTTTTTCCACTTTACTTTCTTCATATCTGTTGATGTTAGGTGATCTAAAGGGTTGCAGAAGTGGTTATGAAATTGCAGTGGTGTAGCCGATGTATTTATATGAGTGATTGCTTTGTGTATTTTGCTAGTTTCTGCTCGTTCTAGAAAGAATTTCCTTAAATTGTCTACCTGTCCATGATGTAGGTTTTTTATGTCGATAAATCCTCTTCCTCCTTCCTTTCTGCTTAATGTGAATCTTTCAGTTGCTGAATGTATGTGATGTATTCTATATTTGTGGCATTGTGATCGTGTAAGTGTACTGAGTGCTTCTAGGTCTGTGTTACTCCATTTCACTACTCCATTATCATTATTATTATTCTCCTGGTTTGCGGAGCTGCTATCTTGTTACTGTTTGACCGAGTTCTACACATATACCGTCGAAGTCCTCTTTCAGGTCTATTTCCAATACCATACACGAAAAAAATGGCCAGGGACTCGTGCTCTGGAGTTCCGTAAAAAATGAATATAGATACAGGCAGCTTATCGATTCTGGCACTCGAGAATATCTACGATTTTTTTCTGCTATCGGCGTAAGTGAAAAATCCAATAAAATACCTTGAAATAAGAGAATACCAGCTGCGAGGAATATGGAATGAAGGCAAATGTGAAAAAGACTAGAGCAATGGCTTTCAAAAGCCAGCAAGGATGATAAAAGTGAGAGTTTGCGATAAATTAGTGGAACACGTTGACTGCTTCAGGTACGTAGGCTAGAGAGTAAAGAGTAACAAGACATGCGCAAAATAAATAAAAACAAGAGTAGCTATTGCAACATAAATGTTTTACAAAAGAAGGGATCTTTCCTGTTTGACATTAAAGAATTAGGTAAAAGATTTCTGAAATATTTTCTACTGAGTATTACCCTGCATGGTGTCGAAACATGGACACAACAACGGAGAGAGGAGAAATACTTAAGAGCCTTTTTAGATTTGCATCTGGAGAACATTGGAAGATGTGGAACTGACGAAATTACGACGAAGTGTTATAAAGGGTAAATGAAGAAAATAAATTGGCCAGGTGCGAGTAGGACTTCTGCAATGAGGGTTCCGTACGAACTCAATTATGCCTATATACAGTTGATCCTTTCCGGGAATCGTGAACCTCTACCACTTTTGCCTGTTATCGATACTGATACTGGCAATAATATAAATGTGACAAAGTCATGCAGGAGGCCAGCGACGGTTATAATAATAATCGGTAGTTCTGCATTCAGGCTGACCAGGTTCCAATGGTAAAAGTCAAACATCAGGCAAGGAATGACATTGCTCACATGAGGCGTTTCGGAATTTATCCATCGGACATCCAGGAGCGGTAATAGCACATAGAAATAGCGTTTCAAATTGTATGTGAAACGAACATTCCCAGACTAATTCGGGAACGCGTCAAATGAGCAATGAAGTCATTCCTTGCGTGACGTTTGACTTTTACCATTGCGATATAGTCAGGCCGAATGCAGAACTACTGACTGTTTAATCTGAAGTTTGACGTCGGATAACAAATGACAGAAGAAGTAGCTTTTCGGATGAGATAATTACAGTTTAACAGTTTTCGAGTTTTTTTTCTTTCGCTGTACTGTGAAACCTACCTTTCTGCCGAATTTCATGATTCAAGGCCTAGCGGAATTACCCTATAAGTTTTGGTGAGCGAGTTTGAGAGAGTGAAAATAATGAAATAAATGGTCGTTTCTTTTGATTGCGTTGAGTTAGAAGCTTCAATATTTTACACTGCCAAGGGATCTTAGACCTCAGTATATGACAAATTTCAACTTGGTACGTCTAACTGTTTCTGAGAAAAAGGCGCCTTAACAGTTGGATAGACAGGCAGGCAGGCAGACAGACAGACGGACGGACAACAAAATGATCCCGATTCAGATACGCAACCCTAAAAATACTAAAAGCAATTACAAGGAGATAAACAATTTGACTAGAACATTGTATAAGAAGAGACTGCATCATAAAGGATGCACTAGAAGGTATGGTGAATGGGAAGAAGACCAGAGGAAGATGAAGAAATCTTCTAATTGGCCTCGTGAAGGTCAATCAATGCATTAATACACGAATATGAAAACGAAGGCGGAGAACTCACCACCACCACCACCACCACCACCACCACCACCACCACCACCAACAACAACAACAACAACAACACATTACATCTAAAAAATTACCTGAATTTATTGTCACATTTGCGGCTGCAAACTACGACTAATTGCACTGTGGGCGCACAATGTCCAATAAGAATATAGGCAAAGCTGGCCTTTTGTTGTTGTTGTGGTCTTGAGTCCTGAGACTGGTTTGATGCAGCTCTCCATGCTACTCTATCCTGTGCGAGCCTCTTCATCTCCCGGTACCTACTGCAGCCTACATCCTTCTGAATCTGCTTAGTGTATTCATCTCTTGGTCTCCCTCTACGATTTTTACACTCCACGCTGCCCTCCAGTACTAAATTAATGATCCCTTGATGCCTCAGAACATGTCCTACCAACCGATCCCTTCTTCTTGTCAAGTTGTGCCACAAGCTCCCCTTCTCCCCAATTCTATTCAATACTTCCTCATTAGTTATGTGATCTACCCATCTAATCTTCAGCATTCTTCTGTAGCACCACATTTCAAAAGCTTCTATTCTCTTCTTGTCCAAACTATTTATCGTCCATGTTTCACTTCCATACATAGCTACACTCCATACAAATACTTTCAGAAACGACTCCCTGACACTTAAATCTATACTCGATGTTAACAAATTTCTCTTCTTCAGAAACGCTTTCCTTGCCATTGCCAGTCTACATTTTATATGCTCTCTACTTCGACCATCATCAGTTATTTTGCTCCCAAATAGCAAAACTCCTTTAATACTTTAAGTGTCTCATTTCCTAATCTAATTCCCTCAGCATCACCCGACTTAATTCGACTACATTCCATTATCCTCGTTTTACTTTTGTTGATGTTCATAGCTGGCCTTTATCCGTGGATATATGGAGTCATAAGTATCGGATACAGCGGTTTAGACAACCGGCAGAAGCGTGGGAGGCGCTCCAGAATCGTGGTATCTTACCTAATGTACTCTTCGCCTTCTCTGTCTACTTCCGTAGACGAAAGCTGAGCAAAAACGTGGATCGCAGGGTATACCGTCTGAATACGGCTGTTCTTTACCGGTAATGTACTGTCCGCGCTACGAGACATCCGGTTTCCACGGTCGAAATGACTGGCTTCTCGAGACAAGAGTGGCGTGGCGTGACGACGACTACGAACTACGTGCCATTCCTACTTCCTCTGACGCAACGATCACAGCCATTGCTGGCCCAAACTGCCGTCGCGTTCAGTCTTAGTCGGCTGTGCTCGCAGCACGGGAAGGTTACCTCAAAGGCGAGTAGGTATTTCTTTCTTTTCCAGAACGGGAAGTCAGTGAAGACAGACACTCCATCAGTGATTGGCGCGAGGCGAATCCTCAAAACAGACACGCTGCCTGTCTTGTTACCTGCAGCCAAGGGATATACAACGTTAATGAGCAACACGTTACAGGTTACTGTCGAGCCATTAAGCTGTTACCACACCGTGAAGTACGACTTGTGCACCATCAGGATGAGTAAAAGGGAAACCCTACGTGCCAAGTCTAGCTTTTTGCTCTAGGCGCCCCGTTCTTCCCGGATGTAAAATTGTATGCAGTGACTCAGTTCGAATCCGCAGCATGAATAATACCAACATGCTGACTACTGTTCTAGGTGCTCCATCGTACTGGCTACCCGTATGGAAATAATCTGTGTTAATTCTATCACAAACAATTCACTCAAAAGAATCGCCGCTTAATTTTAACGGTGCTAAGCGAATTGTCACGCGAGAGGGGAAAAAAGAGGAATGAGTGCCGTTCGTCTTGCTTACAAACAAACGCTTGGCTGTAAAGGTAAAGTGACACAAATCCACAGGACCTGATTTCGCAGTATGTGATTTTTTTGTGGGAGGTTTGTTACACCGATCTCTATACTCTTTGGATGAACTGCGATGCCGCATTGCAACAGAAGCGAATGCAGTGATTTCAGTATATGCTCGTAAAAGTAAGTGACGAGTATGATTATCGTCTGGTTGTGAAACTGACATAATAAGACTGTGAGCCGGATTGAGACTCAAACTCAGGAGCTCTGTCTTTCCCGGCCAAGTGCTCTACCGACTGAGCTACCCAAGTACGACTCTAGTTGCATGTCAGCGCACATTCCGCAGCAGAGTGAGAATGTTATTCTGGTATCGTATTATTGTTTGTTGTGCATCTGGAGGAGTGTACGTTAAAGCTATGTGAAACGTAAGTGAAAACTTTGATTGTAAACCTAACTACAAAAGGTATCTAGCCATGTTGTAAGGTGCTCGTATTCCCATTTCAGTTCCCGAAGTATCTCCGTAATACTCGCGCGTTATTCGAACCTACCGGTAACAAATCTAGGCACCCCGGCTCTAAATTTCTTCGATGCCTTCCTTTAATCCGACGCAGTGTGGATCCCAAACATTCGAACAGTACTCAACAACGGGTCCAACTAGTGTTCTATATGCGGTCTCATTTACAGATGAACCACACTTTCCCAAAATTCTCCCAGTAAACTGAAGTCAAACATTCGCCTTCCCTACTACAATCCTTACATGCTCATTCCATAAGGTGCTCGAGTCAAATTTTGCTTGATCACGCGTTGATAACGCGGCCAGAACACCATTTTTTGGGGGGCCCTGAATCCAGTACTTCCACAGCCTATTTACTGCTTCCGCCTGGTCTCATGTCACTATTATCTCTACCCAAAAGCAAAATAATCCTTATATAAAATGGAAGTGGGTCATTCTACAAAGCGTTCGTGGGCAGCATTCACAACAGAATATATCAGTCTTCATTGAGGGCTACGAGAGAATAATTTGGTGGTGATGGTAGTGGTGGTATGCATAGGACGCTCAACAGCGAAGTCATTAGCGTCTGTACTTAACTGATGGGAGACGAATGTGGTCTTGCTTTGTGAAAAGTATGCAACAGACGGAAAACATAATCCTCAGCTACTCTGGGACACACAAGATTAATTTGAGAAGACGTGTAGGCAGCTTTTCGACAATGTCTCAATATTACGTCACTACTGAAAGTGTTCGCTGGAGACTCGAATGAATACAACGATCGAACATAATTTTAGCACCACCGCGAGAGTAAAATCCGTAAAAGATATTTTGTATTGTGCAACCAGTATGCAAAGTTTACGGTCAAGTGTTGTATTCTTTAAAAGGTGACTCGCACAATCGATGTTTAGTGTCCCAATACTATCTTTATTGAAGTATCCTCAAGCAATGAGACTAGTTAACTGAATCAAATACTAATAACGAAATAAGTACTATGAATCGACAAAACTAATGAAACGCGTTATCGTCTGCAGCCCGTCATCGGCTGCCTCAAAATTATCATTAATTCAAAATGGCTCTAAGCACTATGGGACTTAACATCTGAGGTCATCAGTCCCTTAGACTTAGAACTACTTAAACCTAACTAACCTAAGGACATCACACACATCCATGCCAGAGGCAGGATTCGAACCTGCGACCGTAGCAGGTGCGCGGTTCCGGACAGAAGCGCCTAGAACCACTCGGCCACAGCGGCCGGCTATCATTACTGTCATGTGGAAATTAACCTAGGGGCTCTTGTTTGATGTCCTAACCAGAACAAGTCACGAATTTCCACTAGAACTAAAAGTCTGAAGAGCTTAAATTTAGTCAATTGTTGTATACTCATAACCAACTCTATGAAAATAACGTTTAAGGTTCCCGATATCAAATTCAACGTTGTATGGGTGGTTCTTTACAATGTGATTAATTGTAAAAACTACTGTCATTTGTTTTACCGGGAGATTGCTGACAACGGCAGATTACATTTACGTCTGTTATAAAAAGATGTGAAAGGTGTACGAAAGATCATTAGTCAGATCGAATAGCATCTTAGGAACGCATGGGAAACGAACTGCAATTTGATTCCTACCCGGCACTGAAACAATACCCGGCAACCTTGTTATATAACTTGCAGTCGATACATCTGATCACGTATGCATAATAGCTATGAAGTAATAGTCGTTTTGCGGTCTTCAGTCAACTTTTTGTACTAAAGAGCTTGCAACACGGTCTACATCAACAGACAATGATCTGCATATTACTGACACATGCAGCGATGTTTTCTCAATGCAATGAGGCTTATTCGCGGAACTTTACGAAACAGCATGTGGCAATATCAAAATACACTGTACCAAAAATATATTAGCTTCAACCAAAGTTATTCTGTTTCTAATGTTGCAATTGTCACGTGTATGAACAACCGTTCTAGAGCATTAACAGTCGTATATTCATACAACGTAATTATTGCGCTGTATTTAGTTGAAATCAGTGAACACTTGCACCGATTTCGTCCTTATAAACAATAACACTGCGTCTACAAAATGACGAAACCTACTACAAACATACTCACGAAATTTAAACACATCACATTAACGCCTACTAATGACAGAAGCCTCGAACATACAATGAGCTCTAATTTTACAATACCTTACTATGAACTCTTTAAACCAAATTGCTCATTTGCTTCACTATATTTTTATTGTCATAGAGGAATCAATGCAGTGTACTTGTGAAATTTTCAGTTACTCTACTTACAGCGACTGTGCTCGAAGGTGTCCCCCGGACAGAAACCTTCTTCGAATATACTAACATTACACGGTAGCCTTACACCTAACTATTGAGCGGAAAGCATTAACAGAAATCTCAACCCAATTCGCTACGATACTGTTTTTCTCTAATATCAGAATTTAAAAAATTAAGAAAATAAACAGAGAGAGAATAGTTTGTTGGGCACACACTTATCTGTATTACGGAACATAATTATGTTATAAACTACATCAGGTAGACCTTAACCGACAACAGTCCGCATGAGAGGTAGACGTTAACAAGCTACGACTACACGATTATCATAAATTAAAATATCTGAAAGTAAGAAAGGTTACAAGCAATTACAGCCTATCGTTCCACTAAATCGTTTACGCATCGTAATTCTTTCAATTCACTTTATGTAACATACTTTTCTATAGACTACACAATTCAGAACACTGAATGAAACAGAAGGTATTTGCGAAACAACTGGAACTCACCTCGCTGTACAAATCATTCTATCATTTACAATGAATTTGGATGACCGAGTACAGCACAATTGAAGGTGAAAGCAGGGTGTACATCAGATTTTTCACACCTTAAGTTTCCTGTCAGGTCAGTAATCATCAGGATTATTCAAAAGACACTGTTGGCATCGCCCAACTGCAACACAGCCTTGGACCTCAATAAAGCGATTGTTGTGCCGAGGTGTATCATCTGGCGCCATCATCTTCAAAATCAACTTAAACAGAACGTATACAATTAATACCAAAGAAATTACTCATCGGCAGTGTTCGCCAAAGATTGTTACCGCGGAACATCCATTCGTACTGAACTACAGAGATGGTTTAGTTCTTCCACTCACAAATCAAAATACACGAAATTTTATTAACACCATGAAACTTTTAAGATTCACTAACAGATGAACTGTGATCAGTTCCACACTTCAGTAATTTTCAACGCGCTTATGAACCTCCGTCCGTCTTCGTCGTTCAGCCGTTAACGTGTCTGGCAGCTATGCGGAGGACCCTGGTTCGATTCCTGGTACTGTCAAATATTTTCCCTTTGTGGAAGGAGTAGATCGGGGTGCATTCACTCTCGTGAGGCCAACTGAGGAGCTACTTGACTCAGAAGTGCGGCTCCAGAGTCAAGAAAGCCGGAAACGACCGGGAGAGCGGTGTGCAAATGACGACGCCATGGACACATGATGACACCGCGGTCGGTCAGTCCCGATTGGACAATATGAACCAGAACGCAGAGCTTTGTTCGTTACACACGACCCCCGTTCCGAGCAAGCGGCAGAGCTTCTGTTGCGCCATTTTCATATCACGCCGCCTTCAGTCAACACGTTGCAACAGAAACTGACATTCTTGGAGAAGGCTAAGTCACATAGTGCACATCATTTCCATAAGTTCTGGCGCACTAATGACTGAACTGATCAAGGTGAAATTGAAACATAAATTTAGCAAATGAAACCCCGGATAACCTGTCGCTGAAATGCCACCTGAAGACTCGTTGAGACAACAAAAAACTATTCAGACAAAACAAGTATAAATACAGTGGCTGTCAGATGTAATACACCCATATATTATGAAGGGCTAGTAATTCATTAATCCTCCCCGAGTGTATTTGTCTAAAAGGAAGAATTTTAGACTCGCCGAGATCATTCGTGTGATACTATCAATCATTTGCAAACGAAATGGTGCAACTTATTAACATGTTCTGAACGGTCGCCTGCAGATTTACAGGGGCTCGAAATGTGTTATTGCAAATTAAACATAAAATGTGTACATCCATAATGTCACAAAGTAATTCATTCAAATTAATACAAGCAGAAGGAAAACAACGGTATTGTAGGGAGTTGTTCAAAAATGGTTCAAATGGCTCTTAGCACTACGGGACTTAACATCTGTGGTCATCAGTCCCATAGAACTTAGAACTACTTAAACCTAACTAACCTAAGGACATCACACACATCCATGCCCGAGGCAGGATTCGAACCTGCGACCGTAGCAGTCGCGCGGTTCCGGACTGCGCGCCTAGAACCGCTAGACCACCGCGGCCGGCTAGGGAGTTGTAAAAGGAAAGAAAATGTAGAGCTTATCGCAAACTCCCAACAAATACTTTCAAAAGAGACTTCCTTACACTTAAACTGACACTAGATGTGACTTTTTCATACACATATATATTGCCAGTCTCCATTTTATATCCCCTCTACTTCGACCATCACCAGTTATTTTGCTGCCCAAATATGGAAAACTCATGTACGTATTTTGTCTCATTTCCTTATGAAATCCCTCAGTATCACCTGATTTAATTCGACTATATTCCATCATCTTTGTTATACTTTTGTTTATGTTCATCTTATACTCTCGTTTCACGGTACCATCCATTCCGTTCAGCTGATCATCCAAGTCCCTTACTGTGTCTGACTGAATGACAATCTCGAGCCGTGCAGACTGGCCGCGCAGTTTGAGGCGTCATGTCACGGACTGTGCGGCCGCTCCCGCCGGAGGTTCGAGTCCTACCTTGGGCTTGGGTGTATGTGGTGTTCCTAGATCTAAAAAAGTTATAAACGTAGCACCAGAATGTGTGTAAAGCATGGTTGCTCACAGTCACCGATGGTATTTAACATGTATCCGGAGAACAACTGTTTGGTAAACGCACGAAGGACGCAAGAGGGAAAGTAATTGGAAGAATATAAAACGCGCGCATGCAGTGCCACAAGCAAGCTCCAGATAATGTATTCTTAGACAATAAAAGACAGGACAAGTAAAATCCATACTGTAACTGCGAAATATAAGGACATGGAAAGGAAGCTGCACAGAAGAAATAAGGAGGAGGATACCTATGGGAAAAAGGAAATTTTAAAAGGTGACGTGGTTACTAACATCTAGAAGAATTCTAATGCAGCTTAGGAAAAGATCTGCTAAATGTTGTTTTTGTGGAGTGTAGTGTTATACAGTAGTGCACCGTGGGCAATTCAAAAAGAGAGAAGAAAGATATTTAGAATGCTCTGATATGCGGCTATGGAGAAGAATGCTTAAGGGTGAAGTGGAATGACAGAGTTAAGACTGAATAAGTACTGAAAAAAATTGGGGAAGATAAAAGATTACCAGAAGTGATCAGAAAGAGGAAAAAGTCTTGGCTGCGAAATGTAGCGCGTTAGGAATTGCTTGCTACAAAGAATTATGGAGGGAAATGTGGAAGGATTGAGAGCAAGAGTTAGGAAGAGAACTGGAATGATGGACGACATTAGAAGAGGAGCGCTTTCTAATATATGAAGGAAAATGTTCACAATAGGGCACGATGAAGAGCCTACAGTTGAAACCTATCGTAGGGTAGATACACTAAAGAAGACGGGAACAGTATTGCCTCATGTGTTCCTACATTTCTCCATAGCCCAAACTGAACTCCGACGGTCTGCTTTTATCATTTTTTCCATTGTTCTGTAAATAATTCGTGTCAATATTTTGCAAACACGAATTAGTGAATTGGCGGTTCGGTAATATTCACACCTGTCAGTACCTGCCTCCTTTGGTTTTGGAATTATTTTACACGTGTGGTTTGCGTCAAATACGTCTGCTCCTGATCAGTCATTCCAAGTGACCAGCCGCGTACAAAAGGCCTGCTGTCTTCACCAGCCGTCGCCAGCGACTGTTTCCTGTATAGTCGCCTAATTGTTCGTTACTGGTGATCAGTTTCACACGATTCCATTTTCGAACCATCGCCAACTACCATACAGTGTGTCGGAGGCTACATGCGCTCCGTCTTCAGGACGCAAGTGGCCCATCGGGACCATCCGACCGCCGTGTCGTCCTCAGCTGAGGATGTGGACAGGAGGAGCATGTCGTCAGCACACCGCTCTCCCGGTCGTTATGATGGTTTTCTGTGACCGGAGCCGCTACTATTCGGTCGAGTAGCTCCTCAATTGGCATCACGAGGCTGAATGCACCCCGAAAAGTGGCAACAGCGCATGGCGTCCCGAATGGTATCCCATCCAAGTGCCGGCCACGCCCGACAGCGCTTAAATTCGGTGATCTGACGGGAACAGGTGTATCCACTGCGGCAAAGACGTTTCCAATTTTACAGTTCAAGTGAGTTTTGAACTCATGACTCTCCATGCAACAGTCCAGTATTATAACCACTACACTACGGCGACTGTGGAGGCGCTTACAAATTCCCCCCCACCTTGTTCAAACATATTATTCCATTCGCGGCCCTTAAAGGCCGACTTTCTATAATTTTATTTTCCTAGTCAATACTTGGGATTCTTCCAATAACTTTCATTCCGACAACTACCCCTTCCTCATCCAGATTTATATGGCCAACCCGCATTAAATCGCCCCGGGCCAGATATTCGACGGTTGTCACTGACTGCAGAGACTAATCTACGATAAAAGAAATTTTTTTCGTCTATTTATTTCCATTAGGTTATATTTATTTATGTTGCAAACAACTGATTTTCTTAGCATGAACAACTGTTTTGCAAGTCTCAGGTGTATACGGAATACCTACAGACTTGCGATCCCTGATACTCGCCGAATTAGAGCCATTATCATGGTCTATGGCATTAGCAAGATGTCTGGTGCGGGTGACTAATTTTTCCCTCTGATTTGCTAAGAAAAAGCCACATAGAATTGTGCTTACCCATATTTATAGGCACGTCGATGTAATACCTGAAGTAGCACGATTCATATGTGAGCCGTAGTAAAATTTTCTGTTTTGAAGAGCGCGCCGCAGCGCGTAGTGTAAAGCAGTGAGCCGGCCGAAGTGGCCGTGCGGTTAAAGGCGCTGCAGTCTGGAACCGCAAGACCGCTACGGTCGCAGGTTCGAATCCTGCCTCGGGCATGGATGTTTGTGATGTCCTTAGGTTAGTTAGGTTTAACTAGTTCTAAGTTCTAGGGGACTAATGACCTCAGCAGTTGAGTCCCATAGTGCTCAGAGCCATTTGAACCGTTTTGTAAAGCAGTCGCCTTCCGTTTCTGGCGATGGCGCCGCTGTGGCAATCGCAACTTTGTTGTCTCCCTCTGGTGGGAAAGGGGAAAGGTTGCCTGTTCACGTGCATTCAAGGGGCGCTATGAGCTCGGCAGTTGGTCAGTCTGAGTCGGTGCAGTCTGAGGAGTCTAGTCAGTTGGTCATCTGGGACAGTGTGGGGCAGTCAGTGTCCGTCTGTTGTCCGGAGTGCTAGTATGTGTTAGGCCGCCGGTCTGCTACAGTTGTTCAGGCAATGGTCATTGGCGGTTGGTTCGGTCGGTTGGTCGGTCGCGCACCGGGACACAAGATGACTTGTCCGTCTTGAGCGTCGGCGCATGTGAGGTCGCCACGTTAGTCCAGTGGGCCGCGCCGTATAGCGAGGGGTAGTGACTTCGCGGCAGACACGAGAGAACAGGAGCCAACCCACGACATCAGTCCGGCCAGTGCGAGCTGCGACGCAGTGAGACGGGAGATCGTCGCGCCTTCCTGCGTCCGTTGAAGCGGCTGGCAGCGGACGGTTCGGGAGAGCGTTTTGGGGGGTGCTGCGCAAGGTCTTCGCTAGACATCGCAGTTTTTTAGAAGTTAAGTGATTCGTGATATGTTGTTTCATTGACTTGTTAAATTCTACTTGTTTTCTTGGCCAGTCTCTCGTCCCCAGCTTGGTCGTTTGTCTCCCGTCCGCATTTGTTAGGCAGTTTCTGTCTGACGTACGTTAATAGCTGCCTATGTCGTGTGTCTCTGATTCGGTGTTAACTAATTTATTGTCGAATTCCTGAAATATGTTTTTATCTTGCCTATCATCTTGAGAGACGGTATATGTGTAATGTAGAGCATGTTTGTATATTTTATGTAAGCCTGTATTTCATGGGTTTTTATTTAAACGGTCATTTTAGGATATAAAGTTGCCACCCTTCCATCGTAAGAGTTTTCTTTTAAAAACAAGTTGCACTTTCGGTGGCAATTATTTTTTTATGTGAGTGTTTTGTACCATTTCCATTTCTCCTACGGGCTGCATAGTTTGTGTGAATTGCTGAAATTTTTATTTTAACCTGGTGTGTTGCAGATTTGCACCAGTGTAGTCTTTCAGAGGTTGTTGTGAGCGGTCGTGACTACGGCCGTGTTAAAAGGGAGCGGCAAGCTTCTCAGCCCGAATGCTCATTCTGTTAAAAGAAAAAAAAGTGATGTCTGCCTCTGAATAAATTGTAACTTGATATTTAGAGGGTGCTTTCTGATTATAATTTTTCAATTTTTTTAAAAAAGAAAGGGTTTTTAGGAATAAAATTTCCATTTGTTGATATTTAATTTGTTTTCATGAGTTACCCACTGGCAACTACTTCCACGCTGACATAGTGTGACTAAATGTGTTCTTGATGAATCGTTAGTAAATAAACACTTGTTAAGAAAAGGTCTTGAATGTAAATTTACGGTTCAATATGCCCACTCTCGAGACACTTAAAAATGGACGCAAAGTCTGAATTATGTATTGCACACGCGGAAGCGAGAGGGTGGTGTTAACCACTATGAGTTATTTCCATTTATCCGCCTTTGACTATAGTCGTGTTCTCCGAATTAATTAGAATAAAACAATTACGAGTCCCTTAGTAAAATGTCATTGCAAACAATAAATGCAGGTGAACCGGTGGAATGAGCCTTCCTAGATTTCCGAAAGGCGACGCCACTGCACCAAATCGTAACCAAGATACGATCATACGGAGTAGCTTCGCAATAAGTAATTGTCTCGAGGAATATACACCATGCCCAGCGAAGGAGACCCTTATTTGAAAATTAAATGTCTCGAGAATTAAGGCTGAAAACGAGTGGAACAAGAGATATGTTTATTGCGAAAACTTTAACAATTTCATACAGAAGTTTCGAAACGGTTCGAATAGTTGCTAACATCAAGCGTTGTGCGCTATGTGCGAAGCAGCTCGTACAGTATCGCGTGCATACTTAAATTTGTCCTCTGCCTGCAGTCTTTGCAAATCATATCACAATCTTTTCGAAATGTCCTCCAATCGCAGTACGGAGGTCGCGCACAAGAATACTGAAATTTGCTGTCACGTCCTGTAGGTTTCAGTCCAGCGTGTTGGGATGGTTCTGGTAGGCAATGTCTCTCAATGCTCCCCGCAAAAAGTAATCACAAGGAGTCAGATCGACCGAATATGGAGGCCAGTCTCCCTGCACCAATAAATTTCCAATAATCCACCGCAATGAACCTGTTCCCGTAATATTAATCAGACTGTCAAACACCTGCTCGGTGCGATGTGGTCTGGCCCCATCTTGCATGAACCACTCGGTGCCCGGTCGATCCTCTAAACTGTGTGGCCACAAACTGTTTCGAAAGTGCAGCGCCACTTTCAATAGCGATAGTTTTTCGCCTGAAAAAAAGGGGCCAGCAATCCCTCTGCTGCATACCGCAGCCCAAACAGTAACTTTGCGAGAATATAGTGGTTTCGCTTCACACAAATGGGGATTTTCGCAACCCCAGAATCGCAAGTTCCGTTTATTCACGATTTCATTCAGGTGGAAGTGTGCTTCATCTGTGAACCAGATGAGCCAACATCAAATCCTGCCATCATCAAATCCTTCGTTATCAATCACTGCGAGAATCTGGTTCACAAAGTCAGCCCTCTGTTGCACAGTTCGGACAGGTATGGCCTGGTGCTTTTGGATTTTGCCTCTGCATTTTCTGCATGCTGCAATGCTTCGAACCAGTCCCTGCTGTAGTTCTCCAGATGGATTTCGCTGAATAATTCCAGAAACCGTGACGACATTTTAGTAACTACCGTTTGCCTCGAGCCAACATTCTCCGCTAGGTCAGCCACTGCAGTATTCCAGTATCAGAACACCCATTGTTCAACGGAGTACAGTATTTCAATCTCTTCCTTCGGTACACTAACCTCCTTTCATGTTTCAATGGTGAAACCTATCGCTCTGAGCTGCGGCGCACAATTTGTAAGCATTACGTATTGCGATCACAGCGAAATCTGTTAGCAGCTTGTCGAACTATTTCGAAACTTCTGTATAAAATTCTTACAACTTTCGCAATAAACATACAGTTTGTTGCATTCGTCTGTCGATATCAGTCCCCGAGGTATTTAGTTTTTAAATCAGGGCTCCTCCGCTCGACCCACTGTATCACTAACAGAATCGACCCAGTACGTTACACTGGACGACGGATTTTTTAAAAAAAACATCGAGAGTAACATCGGGTGTGTCCGTAGGCAGCGTAATAGAAGCTCCAACGAGCTCAAAACGATTTATCAAATAGGATCAGTAGTACTATGTTGTTCGCTGGCGATAAAGTCACCAACAGGGAAGTATTGTTGGACGATCTCAAAGAAATATAGAAAGACTTGACAAGATTTCAACTTCGCGTAACAAATGACAGCTTTTTTAAATGTGAATATAAGTAAGATAGTGACTATAACAAAGAGAACGGATACGATAATCAAGTACACAAGCAGTAACTTACAAGATCACGGTGAACATCTTGAGCACGTCACGTTGCGTAAGTATTTAGGGGTAATAAGATACGCTGTGCCAGGGACGATCGCGTAAAGTCAGTATTAGGGAACGCGAATGGAGCAGTTAGATTCGTGGGAAGTGTTCTGGCCAGTGCATATGCAAAGGAAATTTCCATCATGGCGCTAATGTGGCCGATTCTAAAGCACCAGAAAAACCCCGATTCTTTGAAGCATCGAACTCCCGTTATAAAACAGCTTCAAACGTCGTATTACGAGGGTATGCTGAAAAGTAATGACTCCGAATTTTTTATTTGAATATTTTTATGTGAAATCTCTTGGAGCTTTTTAAATAAAACGTTTTACCACTCTACGTCTTTATTCCTGAAGTCTACATATTTGCAGCGCTCTGCTGTTAAGAAGGCTCCGAATTGTGGCGTGTAATATGGCGCAACGTAACGTAACTATGATCTAACAGACAGAAAAAGTTAAGAAAAGATATGAAATTAAAGTTCGTTACAAGTAACTAAGTACTCGCATTATTAAACACTGGATGCATACAGTACAGGTAATCTGACCATTGGTATCAATGCATTGCTGCAATCTTCGTATCATGGATTGAGTGGTATTCCGTATCCGCCCACAATTCCATATTATCTTTGTAGTTATTTACGATGTCTATAGACGATCGTGCACCCAAACACACGCCACCTATCAGTCCCCGACAGTATGGCTTAAATCAGCCATAACTTCGGAAATGAAATAAGGCAACACATAAGGTTTTTCGACAGCTTCAAAGCAGGGATGTAACAGCAATTGTGCAAAAGTAAACGCAAAAGTAAACAACGGTTCGGTAACTTCTCTGACACAGTGCTGATGTCACTGAATTGTTTATCAAGTAAAGGGAATTTAAATTTGAAAGAACACTGAAGCCTTTGGGAAATCCCTCTCTCACCTACATGCAACCCGAAAATTTAGAAAAAAATATCCTCACCTCAAATTAGACAGCTATTAGTTCAGTTTTCAGTCAGTAGAGCAGTTTAACAAGGCAAAAATAATGTAAATCCCAGACTGGAGTGAGATGTGCGTGCAAAATTCGATTGTTCGATGGTATTAGTCGTCACTATTCTCTGTTAGGTTGGATAGGCGGCGTGACTTTCGCATGCTCTGTTCACTTCACCGGTTCATTAAGTCACTAGTCTTCTCACATATCAAGTACCTATCAACATTCCACAATTGCGACGCCATACCGTATACGTCCAGCATCTTAGCTGAACCTCTGCATAACACCGAATCTTTCTTCAGACTCCTCCATTTCAGGCATATGATTATGGAACAAACTGCCTTGTAACCTGTGTCTTATTCAAACCTGTATCCAAGAGGAGATTCAAAGCTTCATCGGCGTAGCTTCCACCGAGCATATAACAGTTTTTTTTTCTTTCTGTTCAACCAGGTCCTAGTGCCCTTGCCACACTGTAAGCTATCTGTCCTTTTCTTATACCTTTGTGTCTCTATTGTTTTTCCCCTCCCATATCTGCTAATCTTACCCTATTATTTCTAGATCTTCCTCAAAAAAAAAAAAAAAATTCAAATGAAATGGCTCTGAGCACTATGGAACATCTATGGTCATCAGTCCCCTAGAACTTAGAACTACTTAAACTTAACTAACCTAAGGACATCACACAACACCCAGTCATCAAGAAGCACAGAAAATCCCTGACCCCGCCGGGAGTCGAACTCGGGAGATCTTCTTCAAACTAATTTCTTCTGTACTGCTTGTCACGATTCTTCTGTGCTGATTGTCACTACACTCATTTAGCAAAAACCCAATGAAGAAATTCTTTTACATTAATAAGAGTGATATTTCGTAAATTTCGGATATTCATTGTTACACATCGTCATTTATTTTATTTATTTAATTGTGTCCAAGCCATAGACAACCCACATATACACACAAACACAAATACAATACACATGTGTAAATAGAACAAACCCAAAATGGGAAGTCACATTACAATATAAAGACAAACATAGTATATATATATCATATAACGTCCCGCGAAAATTCAGTGCATTTAACTGCCGTAGCGTTTGCCAGATCTTCTTTCCTGCACACTTCCCCCATGTTGCTGCATTCCAGGAGGTGGTCCATTGTTTGGGTCTGTCGGCACTGGCACGTGTCCGTCCCGTCTCGGTATCTCCATTTACACATGTTTACGTTGCATCTGCCCACCCCAGTTCGTAGGCGGTTGAGGGTTCTCCATAATGGCCATTTTAGTTCATTTCCAGAGGCCAATTGTTCGTTGGGTGAGATTAGAGGTGCCTGGTCTCCTGTAGGCAGTGTTGCTTGCCATTTTGACAATCTGGCCTTTTCTTTTGAGGTTTCGAGCGGCTGAACTGAGGTAACTCCGTCTTGATTTTAGACGTGTGTGTGTGTGTGTGTGTGTGTGTGTGTGTGTGTGTGTGTGTGGACGGTTTTGTCCGGAGAGAGGATGGCGCTGGTCGCGCACCTGCTAGAGGCGCTCTGCTTCGCTTGCTATAGCTGGTCTGATGTTGGGTGGAGCTATGCCACTAAGCAAATAAAGTTGGCTAACCGTGGTGGGTCTTAGGCATCCCGTGATTACGCGACAGGCATCGTTCAGCAGAGGATCCACTCGTTTCGCATGCGCTGATCTTTCCCAAACTGGGGCAGCGTATTCAGCAACCGAGTAGCAGAGTGCAAGTGCCGACGTACGTAAAGTATGTGGGTCGGCACCCCCATTTTGTGGAGGTTGTTCCTTGTTGATGGTTTGCCCCTGACCTTGTCTACATGATGTCTGTAAGTAAGTGTGCGATCATGGGTGACGCCTAAATAACAAGGAGTGCTGCTGAACGCGATCCGTTGGTTGTTCCGCGTGATGTTTAGGGTATGTTTGGCGTCTCGGTTTCGAAGATGGAATAGGCAGGATAATGTTTTTGCTGCGTTCGGGCGTAGGCAGTTGGCTTCGTAGTATGGCGTTAGACCGTTGAGGGCATTCGTAAGGCTACTTTCTGTGTCGTTAAGTTCCGACCCTGCACGGCTATTACAAGATCGTCCGCGTAAGCAAAGCTCCTAGTCCCTGGTGCAACTGGTTGATCGTTCACATATATGTTAAAAAGAGTGGGTGCGAGGACACTGCCTTGGGGTAGTCCATTTTTCTGGATACGCCATCGGTTTCGCTTCCCTCCTCGGTTTACGATGAACCGTCTGTTGCTGAGAAGAGTTGGTATAATTTGTATCAGCCCGAAATCATTAGTCATAGCGTATATTGTAGTGAGCAGCAGTTTGTGATTTACAGTGTCGAATGCGGATGAGAGGTCGACAAGTACGGCTCCAGTAATTAGACGGTTCTCGTACCCATGCTCTATGAACTGGGTAAGATTCAAGACCTGTCCAGTGCAAGTTTTCCCAGGGCGAAACCTCGCCTGTTCCGGAATTATCTGATGATCAATATTAGGCACAAGTCGATTCAGCAGCATGCGCTCGAACACCTTGTACAAGCAGCAAAGTAATGTTACCGGTCTGAAATTTTTTGGCTCGTCCAATGGTTTGCCGGGTTTTGGAATGGCTATGACCTTGCCCTTTCTCCAGGTTTTCGGGATGTTGTTTAGCCGGATACAGGCACTGAAAAGTATGAGCAGCCAGTTTTTCGTGTACTCGCCAAATTTAAGGATCTGTTCATTCCTAAGGTCGTCTAGCCCTGCTGCTTTGGCAGGTTTCAGAGATTTAAGTGCGGACTCTAGCTCTTCGATGGTAAATGGACGGCTTTAGTAGTTCGTGTCACTTTCGCCACTTCTTATTGGGATGGTTTTTGCTGGAGTCTTCATTTTCCCATTAACGAGTTGGTGCACTATTTGGTTGGCTGTTTCTCTTGCTGCTTCCGTTTGCTGCTTAGGGTCATTATTTAGCTTCTTAATTGTCTTCCAGGCAATCCGGCTAGAAGGTTTCATGTCTACACTTTCAATTAGATGTTGCCATTCTTCTCGGCGCTTATCGATTAGCTGGTCGGTAAGTGCATTTGCAAGTTCAAGAATTTCTTCAGAGAATGGGTTCTCCTCATACTTTTCCTTATATGCATCGTATAGTTGCCGGCTGTCTTTCGTTATATATCAATATACACAGCAAATGAGTTCACTATGCCTGACACTTCCCAAGCGTTCTGGAGTGCGTAATGTGTAGGCTAATAATTCGTACAGATTCCAGTAAAGAAACTATTTGTAGTTGGCAGATGGATATTTTATGAATGACAATGGTTTTCAAGTGCTCACTAAGTTTTGGTACCGCTCGCAGTGTGCCGAGAAACTAAGTATTATGGAGATGTTTCGGGATCTCAATGGGAATCACTGGAAGAAATTTGACTTTCTTTTCGAGGACCACTATTGAGAAAATTTAAAGAACCAGCATTTGAGGCTGCTGCAGAACGATTCCAATGCCGACAGCGTACATTTCGAATAAGGACCATAAAGATAAGATTAGAGAGGTTGGGGCTCCTACGGAGGTACACAGACAGTAGTTTTTCCTCGCTCTATTTGCGAGTGGAACAGGAAATGAATAGTAGCGATACAGGGTACCCTTCGTCACGCTCCATACGGTGGCTTGCGGAGTATGTGTGTAGATGCAGATGTTGACCGGCCGCTAAAAGAGCGTCTCTGACACCTCATGCACGTGTGGAGGGGATACTCTAGCGCCAATCCGAGCTCTATAATTGTAAACGTTGTCATGGTTGCCACGCAAGGTAGCCCACGGAGCCGTGCTTGCTCAGTGGCTTCACAGCCTCTGTCGCGGATCGTGAGTAACGGATTCAGTTCGTATTAATGGTGCGGTGTAGGAATGCATTTAATTTAAAACGTATGTGATATGACCTCTTAGTCTACCCGACGGAAAGCTGGAAGGGTGCTAGCTCAAAGAGCCAGTCTCGTGATCTCTTATACAACGTACAACACCATTCGGACAAAGAATCGGATAACAGCGGGCCTCTAATACTAATGTCGGAAGTAGTTGAACGAATAGCTGCTGCTCTGAAAATTGGAAGGTTTACTGTGAAGAAAATAACGAGGGAGAAGTGTGCTGGAGATCTACAGGAGCCAACTGCTACTCTTTCGACTCCTAGGAAAGCCAGAGAGCGTGAAACGGGTGGGAAGAAGATCTAACCCAGAAGAAATGGCTCCTCTCTCTATCGGATAGTATTTTTTTTTTAGGTTAAATCAGTCTTCCAGTTGCTTCCAGTTTTACTGAAGAACATAGGGTATCCATGAAAAGCTTTTTCCATAATAATGGTTCTATTTGATCGAGGATACCGTTGCATGGAGATGTCATTTTCTAAGGCAAGTAACAAGGTGTGAACCTCACAAAAACATTTGGTTTGACGAAACTTGGGTAAATGATAGTCATGAGGAACAGTGGAAGCTCCAGTTGGAAAAGGAAGTTGGCTCATACTTATACAGGGTGTTACAAAAAGGTACGGCCAAACTTCAGGAAACATTCCTCACACACAAAGAAAGAAAATATGTTATGTGGACATGTGTCCGGAAACGCTTACTTTCCATGTTAGAACTCATTTTATTACTTCTCTTCAAATCACATTAATCATGGAATGGAAACACGCAGCAACAGAACGTACCAGCGTGACTTCAAACACTTTCTTACAGGAAATGTTCAAAATGTCCTCCGTTAGCGAGGATACATGCATCCACCCTCCGTCGCATGGAATCCCTGATGCGCTGGTGCAGCCCTGGAGAATGGCGTATTGTATCACAGCCGTCCACAATACGAGCACGAAGAGTCTCTACATTTGGTACCGGGGTTGCATAGACAAGAGCTTTCAAATGCCCCCATAAATGAAAGTCAAGAGGGTTGAGGTCAGGAGAGCGTGGAGGCCATGGAATTGGTCCGCCTCTACCAATCCATCGGTCATCGAATCTGTTGTTGAGAAGCGTACGAACACTTAGACTGAAATGTGCAGGAGCTCCATCGTGAATGAACCATATGTTGTGTCGTACTTGTAAAGGCACATGTTCTAGCAGCACAGGTAGAGCACCCCGTATGAAATCATGATAACGTGCTCCATTGAGCGTAGGTGGAAGAACATGGGGCCCAATCAAGACATCACCAACAATGCCTGCCCAAACGTTCACAGAAAATCTGTGTTGATGACGTGATTGCACAATTGCGTGCGGATTCTCGTCAGCCCACGCATGTTGATTGTGAAAATTTACAATTTGATCACGTTGGAATGAAGCCTCATCCCTAAAGAGAACATTTGCACTGAAATGAGGATTGACACATTGTTGGATGAACCATTCGCAGAAGTATACCCGTGGAGGCCAATCAGCTGCTGATAGTGCCTGCACACGCTGTACGTGGTACGGAAACAACTGGTTCTCCCGTAGCACTCTCCATACAGTGACGTGGTCAACGTTACCTTGTACAGCAGCAACTTGTCTGACGCTGACCCAGTCGCGAGTCATAGGCTGGAATGTTCCGTGCTCCATAAGACGCCTATCAATTGCTTCGAACGTCTTCCTGTCGGGACACCTTCGTTTTGGAAATCTGTCTCGATACAAACGTACCGCGCCACGGCTATTGCCCCGTGCTAATCCATACATCAAATGGGCATCTGCCAACTCCGCATTTGTAAACATTGCACTGACTGCAAAACCACGTTCGTGATGAACACTAACCTGTTGATGCTACGTACTGATGTGCTTGATGCTTGTACTGTAGAGCAATGAGTCGCATGTCAACACAAGCTCCGAAGTCAACATTACCTTCCTTCAATTGGGCCAACTGGCGGTGAATCGAAGTAGTACATACTGACGAAACTAAAATGAGCTCTAACATGGAAATTAAGCGTTTCCGGACACATGTCCACATAACATCTTTTCTTTATTTGTGTGTGAGGAATGTTTCCTGAAAGTTTGGCAGTACCTTTTTGTAATACCCTGTATACGCGGGAACATTGGGTGAGATCGTGCCGAATGCTTTGTTGCTGTTAACATCAAAGAAATCTGGGAAATACCGCGTTGAAATGACCGGAACAAAATTTAAAGACTGGTTCGTACACAGAAAAGAACTCCACTGTAATACTGGCTAATGCAATTATCGCTACGTTCAGTTGAACAAAGCCCTCCGCTCCGTTAAATAAAGCCCCAACATGCAGCAGCAAGAAGAGACATGGTGGTCTGGCTGGAGAAGAATGGCATACATTCATTTGATAGGGAAATGAAAAGCTCAGAACTTCTGGAAATCGTAAATCACGTAATATCATTTACGATACTGACCATGCTGCAGAAGAATGAAAGTGAGGCGTCTTCCACCACTTCACTACCATTGTAACGTAACAGAACTCTTGTGGGCTCAGGTGAAATCGTATGTTGCAGACACAAACAAAAGATTTAATTTAAAAGACTTCGAATTTTTAGTGCTGAGACACTAGACAATATTACTTCCACAAAATGGAACAATAATGTCAAACACGTGGCACATCTTGGAAGAGGCATGGTGGATAAATTCAAGTGTCAGATTCCACCCGTCGGCTTTGACCAGTGACGTCATACGTAATCTACAGGCTTAGTCACAAACAAAGGAATGTATTACAGGAAAGAATACACATACGTGCGATAAAATCACAGCTCTGGCGATTAATTACGTAGCCGCGAATTACGTCACTGGTCAAAGACGACGGGTGGAATTGGACGCTGGAACTTACCAGGCTTGGCAAGAGGTAGTTGCACTGGAAGAAAGAATGGAAGAGGGAGATAGGGGATGATAGCAGCAGCAGAAGTGCTGAAGACAGCGAAAGTCTCATCAGATATTTGGATAAAGGTGACACACTCTGGAAGACTGCGGAATTTACCCTCTTACCTAAAACGTCGGTAAGAAATGCTTGTACGCATTCAAACATGTATTATAATAAGAATTGTTCAAAAATGGCTCTGAGCACTATGGGACTTAACATCTGTGTTCATCAGTCCCCTAGAACTTAGAACTACTTAAACCTAACTAACCTAAGGACATCACACACATCCATGCCCGAGGCAGGATTCGAACCTGTGACCGTAGCGGTCGCGCGGTTCCAGACTGTAGCGCCTAGAACCGCTCGGACACCCCGGCCGGCAATAAAAATTGTAATCTTTATTTTATCTCGACGTATTTCCACACTTTTCGTTTTTAATTACGAAGAGTTGGTGCTTCGGTCCCCCGAGGTGTTAGCATTTTTTCAAGTTTCAGCAGTACGGTACTGCAACGGCTCTAAAATTTTCGGATCTGATATTCGCAGAAGTACGACGACGCGGCGTAATAACAAAGAGGTGAGTAGTAGCGTTGGCAACATTGCAGCCGGCTGTCAGGGACGTTCTTTCAGCGGCTTAGTATAGATATCTGCAGGCTTCTGGCAGGTGGCACTTCGTAGTTTGTCCACTTATCATTTACATACCTTCCCTTTGAGATTTTGCCCTTTTACTGTGGCATTATGGCTATTATTATTAACATTTTATGTAACTCATGTGCTATACAAATTGCAATGCTGTCTCACTAAAGGGGCCTGCACATGGTCAATATTTATTGACAATACTAGTTCGCCAAACCTTCAATATCCTCAAGCAACCCACACGCCATCAATAGTATTGTCAATACTGTCAGACGGCAAAGCGATTTTACAGAGTTAAGATGTCGAACGTCGTAAGGAAAGAGTGTTCCATAATTATATTAGCTGTAATGAAAAAAAAAAAAAAGGAAACGGGGAAATGGTCAAAAAATGGCTGAAAAAAGGAGCAAAATGTCGCATGTTAATTTACTGACTGTAATCAGAATCACGTTCTCGGAAGATCTCATAAAATGTTTTCTGATCAGTTCTGCATCGTAGAACTAATTATTAATGTCGATACATAAAAAATAGAGAAGTGCATTAATGAAGGATCAGTCGCTGTCGACGAGAAATTCCTTGCGACGGCATGTCATTTGAATGCTTGAAGTTAAGTTCTATAATATCAGCAAACACGATTAATAGCAGTATCATCGTAAACCCTCCGTTGGCCATCCTAAGGTGGTAATGTTACTGAAATGACAAAAGTCCGATACCTCCAAATATCGTGCCTGACTTCCTCTTGCCCAGTGCAGTACAACAACTCGACGTGGCATGGGCTGAACAAGTTGTTTGAAGTCCCCTGCCTAAATATTGTGCAATTCTGCCTCTGTAGCTGCCCAGAACTGCCAAAGTGTTAACGATGCAGGACGTTGTGCGTGAACTAACCTCTCGATTATGTTCCATAATTGTACGATGGGATTCATGTAGGGCGATTTAGATGGCCCAATCATTCTCTTTAACTGTCCAGAATGTTCTCGCGTGGCGCATTGGGAAGATGAAGTCCATGAATGGCTGCAAATGGTCCCCAAGTAACCGAACATAACCATTTCCAATCAATGATCGGTTCAGTTGGACCAGACGACCCAGGATACTCCATGTAAACACAAGCCACACTATTATGGAGCAACCACCTTCTTGCACAATGCCTTGTTGACAACTTGAGTCCTTAGTTTCGTGGTGTCTGCACCACACTCGAACCCTGCCATCAGCCTCTACCATCTGAAATCATCGGAACTCATCTAACCAAACCACGGTTTTCGTCTAGGATCCAACCGATATGGTCACGAGCCCAGGAGAGGCGCTGCAGGCGGTGTCGTCCAGTTAGCAAAGGCACTTGCATCGGTCAGCTGCTGCCATATTACATTAACGCCAAATTTCGCCGCACTGTCCGGAGGGATACGTTCGTCGTACGTCCCACATTGATTTCTGCGGTTATTTCACGCAGTGTTGCTTGTCTGGTAGCACTGACAACCGTACACAAATGCAGCTGCACTTGGTCGTTAACTGAAGGCCGTCGGCCACTGCGTTGTCCGTGGTGAGAGGTAACGCCTGAAATTTGGTATTCTCTGCACACTCTTGACACTATGAATCGCGGAATACTGAATTCCCAAACTATTTCCGAAATGGAATGTCCCATACGTGTAGTTGCAACTAACATTCTACGTTCGACCGAGACTCGAGCTCGGGACCTTTGCTTTTCGCGGGCAAGTGCTCTACCAACTGAGCTACCCAAGCACGACTCAAGCCCCCTCCTCAAAGCTTTACTTCTGCCAGTACCTCGCCTCCTACCTTCCAAACTTTACAGATGCTCAGTTGGTAGAGCACTTGCCCGCGAAAGGCAAAGGTCCCGAGTTCAAGTCTCGGTCTGGCACACAGTTTTAATCTGACAGGAAGTTTCATATCAGGGTAAACTCCGCTGCAGAGTGAAAATCTCATTCGGGATTCTACGTTCGAAGACTTAATTCCCGTGGTGCGGCCATAATCACTTCGGAATCTTTTCACATGAATCACGTGACTGCAAATGACAGCTCTGTCAAAGTCCTGCCCTTTTATATCCTGTGTACGCGATACATCAGCCGTGGCTATCCCATGCCGTTTGTCGCCTCAGTGTAATGACGCTTTGACAATATTATTGATCGTGTGAGGGCCCCGTAAGGATGTCTGGTTAAATGTAAGAAGACCAGGTCGACCTGATCTCGCCAGGTGAAATAAATGCATAGACAAATAAAGAGGCGAGGAATGATGTGTAGTCACAAAATGGCCACGGGGCAGTAGTTGTTTGCAGCGGCACGCCCCACGCAGCGCGCTGTGGCGAACGCATTGTCCCTGGCGGCTGTCAATAGCCGCGTCCGCCAGCCAGCGGGGACCCGGCGTGCCGCCCCCTCTCCATCACTCCGCTACGCCACGCCACACCACGTTCTGACCCTCGCGGCCTAGCGCCTGTCTGCTGCATCTAGTTGCCACCCAACACGCATCGCCCGCCTACCTACTTCATGCGCCTGTCTTTTCTTTCACCGCTGACGGCATCACAAATACGGGAAACAACACTCGAGGCTCTTTCAGCCTGGCGATCTCTTCACGTGCACACGTCTCCTGACGGCTCACAATACGGAGGCCAAGATTATTAAAATCAGAACGTACGTCAAATTATCGATACAGATTTCGATTTCGTCATCGACATCTAAACATCGCTGGCAGATAATAACAGATCCCAAAAACTTGTTCTGACGTCGATGCTAAATGATACACTACCTGATCAAAACTAGCCGGACACCCTATCTAATGCTGAACCGACCACTGAATGTCACGAAAAGCGGACCAGCCAGTATGAAACGAGGCGGGGAGTGTTTTGGCTCTAGTAGAGAAGCAGTAACCAGGGGGAGGGATGAAAACTTATATTGGGACTTGCGGTAACACTACCTTTTCCGTTGCCAGGCCTTTTGAAGCGCTCCATGTTTATCAATCCATTTTCAAGTTTTTTTTGTTATGGTTTTAGGGCGCAAAACTGCTACGGTCATTAGCGCCCAGTCTGTGACTTATGAGAAGGTAAAAAACGAAACTGGAAACCAGCAGCAATGGGAGCATACTCAAAAAAGTGGGGAAACTAAAAACAGAAGGAAAGCTTAACTCTTTGATGCACAGATTTTATGTTTAATTAATTTTTTAATAAAACATGCATTTTCTATGTCTGGTGGGGTTGCTAATAAAGGAAAACATGAATTAAAATTTTTTATTGTATTGATTTTGGTTTTAGATGGTGGTATATATAATATACCACCATGCCACTTAGGGCCGTACCTAAAGTTTTTGAGATATCTTGGTTTGTGCTTGTAACTCACCTTTAAATTCTACTCTAAGCAGTAATAATTAGTATAATTAATGTAAAATAATTTTATTTCTGGCAATTGGTCATTTACAATACAAAATCAAATTACAAACCTTACAAATAAAATATGTTTCTTATTCCTTTTTGTGAAAATCTTGAAAGCACCTTTTTGTTTTGCTAAGGCACAAAGGCACTTTGCATTCAGCGCACATCCAGAAAGTGCGCACTTGCTTCTTTTTTGTACTGCATTTCGCACAACGTCTGGCGGTAGTACGCTCTGGCTGGTGGGATGAATTGTCGAGACGCTGGCGTGAGGAAACATATGGCTTGTTTTTCTTTACGTGGACTTGACTCTCATGAAGTCTAGATGGCCTCAATGGTGTTTTCTGGGTTACTAAGCTTTGCAGGATACTCATCCTGAAGACTTTGGCAGTCATTTTTTCTCTATCGCCTAGTTCCTTCCAAATTATATAGCTGTTGACGATACTGACATCAAGCAGGTGAAAGAATATTCGGTGCCACCACTTTTTACTTCTCCGGCTTATTTCATATGATTTTTTCAGTTGGTCGAACTTGTCGACATTGTTCATGTGTGCATTGTAATCCATCACTGCTTGAGGACAAGGTAGCTCTATGCGTGAACCATCTCTTTCACGGCGAGTCACTGTAGTAACTTCAGGACTGTGAAAATTTGAAAGGAGATGAACAGCTCTCTTATCTTTCCACTTCAAGTAGAGGATGCCACAGTTGCTGACCCTCCAGTCAAATTCACCTCTGCTTAATTCTTTGTCTGTTTTTAATTTGGGTAAATGTTTCCTTGTTGGTTGAACTGTCCCACAGGCATATATGTTTCTCTGCTGTAAACCAGCCAACAAGTTATAGCTATTGAAATAGTTGTCGAAATAAAGATAATGGCCTTTATTTACGAGTTCAGAGGACAAACTCAGCACTACATGCTCCCCAAGGCCTGTTTGCACTGTGTCACCTACTTTTCCGGTGTAAATATCAAATTTCAAGTTGTAAGAGGTCTTGTCACACAGCATCCACACTTTGTAACCACGCTTTATGGGTTTATCTCTCATGTATTGTTTCATACTGTTGCGGCCTTTGAATTTGATCATTGACTCATCAATTGCTAGGTGTTTGCTGGGTTGGTAACACTTGGAAAAAGATTCAGATAGTATCTTGATCACTGGTCGCAGCTTGTACAGTTTGTCATAACCTGGGTGTCCTTTTTCTGGATGCAATGTGTTATCATTCAGATGAATGTTCCTCAGTAACCATCCAAACCGATTTACTGCCATCAGAGATGCAATATAACGATCATGAAGTTCTGGGGCACTAGACCAGTAGTCTCTGTATGCTGGCATACGCTTTATACCCATCAAAATGTTGATTCCCAGGAAAGTTCGTATTTCATTGTCAGTTGTTGGAGTGAAAGACTTGCCAGATTGCGTCGCATATAAATTTGTTTGGAAAACGATTAGCTGAACTAGCTCTTTTGGAAATATTTTTTCGAATATATCGATAGGTTCTGGATCATCAATGTCCCTAATAAAAGCACTTGGTCCTGATTCACTGTCGAACTGCATTCCTGAGGTAGCATTGAATTGTTGTCCCCAAGTTGGCGCTGTGTCAGCAGCGCGTTTTGGCGGAGTGGACTCACTTTCTTCCTCGCTCTCTGAAACTTCGCCTTCAGACGACACAATAGCCTCCGCAACAATGCTTGCTTCATAATCAGATTCGTCATCTGTGGTGTCAACAGTGGAATCCTCGTCTGATGGAATTTCACACAATAATCGTTCGATTTCTTCATCTCGTAAGCCTCTTCTTGACATTTTCATTTTCAAACAACAGCCTGAATCCAAGTAAAGAATACGTAAGCAAAACAAAATGGAGAAAGAGCTAAAATAAGTCACAACACAATTAAAAACTAAACTTTGTAGCGGAGGATTTCGAATTTTATACTAGGAAACGAAATGCAATAGAATACTGCTACATGCACGGTGGTACAAATAATATACCACCAAAATAAATTGTATATAAATAACGGAAGATTGTGCATATGAATGTATACATGGGTTCATACCGTAGCTGTGACGTCCAAGATATGGAAAAAACACAGGCGCAACAAGAAATTCGTTATAAACCACTATTCACACGCAAAAACCATGCACAACTCAGCACGCAGCTTTCACAGTTGTAATCTATGCAATTCTTGGCGGGAACTGATTCCTTATAGGCAGTGAGTGCCATCTGTCTGATAAGTAGAGAACTAGGTGAGCATATTAGAGTGGTGGTCGTGCAGTTAAACCACTGTGCAAAGAGCCAAGAAAATTTTCAAAAGGTGGTATACTATGTATACCACCGTGCTCCAAAGAGTTAAGAAACGATCGTCTGAGCGCGTGTTATCTGCTAAAATGGAAGATATATCAGGCGACAGCTGTAGATGGGCGCGTAACGCAGTAAAATAGGGGCACTCAAGTAAATGGTGTCTCACCGTCCACAGTTCAGAGCAGTGGGGACAGAGTGGGGGAGGATCGCCGCTTAAAAGATGTCGATGGCTAAAAAGACAGTGCCCTATCCGGAGTCTAGTTAAAATTACACAGGGAAGAGCTTTCACGTCCCGCAATTTATTATTGGGAAGTGTCGACCAATGTGCGTGCCATAAAAGAGCAACACGACGACATAAAGCACTCCATAGATCGGCGAAGGGAATCATGCCAATAGCAGGCTGAAGAAGAGAGACTGCAGTCTTGGCCGCTATATCGGCCGCCTCATTTCCACAGTTACCAACAAGTCCTGGGATCCAGAGGAACGCCACAGAGACGCCCCCCAAGTGGAGCAAGTAGAGGCAGTCCTGAATCCGGTGGACCAGAGGGTGGATAGGTAGAGAGCTTGAAGACTGAGGAGAGAGATGAGCGAATCTGAGCAGATTACATACTGTATCCGCTGTTGGCGACGTATGTATTGGACAGCCTGGAGAACAGCGTAAAGCTCCGCAGCAAAAACCGAACACTGGTCGGGAAGCAGAAATCGATTTGGAGTGTCGCCAACTATATAGGCATCCCAACACCAAGTTTTCTTGCTGGATCATTTTAAAGTCTTACATTCACTGCCGAAAGAACAACTGGTACACCTGGAAAGACGACGTCGATTTTGATCCGATGACGGCATAAGCCACCTGGGAGAGACAGTCGATATAATAATAGTTTAACGTCGCCCACCAACAGATTGCGTAGTGGCATACCTGCCAGAGCGCCCTCTGTATGTACACTGCCACAGGGAATGCTCACAACCAGAAGGCTCAGTATGGTGCATACATGGTATGCAAGCAGGCAACCATGAAAACGGCAACGCACATGTGCTTCCCACAACCAACTGAGGGAGTTTGAAAAGAGTCAGATTGTGGCCTTCCGAGTGGCTGGATGGTCCTTACGGAGAACTGCCACAAGTTGGACGTGCTGCATCAGTTGTGCGACGATGCTGGTATCAGTGGTCACGTGAATATTCTCTGGCCCGTAGGCAAGGTTCTGAAAGTCCACACAGTACAGTTGCCCGCCAGAAACGTCGTTTTGTAAGGGCTGTAGTGGCACACCGTGCAGCTACCACAGCACATGTAAGAGGGCTTGTGAGCCCAAACGTGTCGACACAAAGTGGGGCTACGGGCACTCCATACCTCTGGCCCGTCTTCAACTCACACCGCAGCATCTACATGTAAGGCTCGACTGATTCCATCAGAGGATCTTTTTGATGATAGAACGGCGAGCCTTGGCCTACAGCGATGAAAGTAGACTCTGCCTACATGCAAGTGAAGTTCGTTCGCACGTAAGACGTAGACCTGGTGTGTGCTGTCTTGGAAGTGTATTCATCTAAGACCCACTACCCCCACCCCAGACTTTATGGTCAACTTCGCGATAAGCTACAACTGTCTATCGTTCATCTTTGGTGTTCCTGCAAGGGCCGCTAACCAGTGCACGGTACGTGCAGAATGTTGTTCGATCCTTTTTTTTTTGCCGTTTTTGCAACAGGAAGCTGATGTGTCGTTCCAACAATAATTCTCGCCAAAGCTGTCCGTGAAACTCAACGTGTCCTGCAAGACGTGCAGCAACTTCACTGGCGAATACGATTTCCACACTTGCTCCAACCGAGCACGTGTGGGATATGTTGGGACGAGAGATTCGTGCGACTCATCAACCAACAACTCTTACAGAACTACGTGAACAGGTCGAGCAGGCGTGGCATAACATATCTCAGGACAATATTCACCAGCTGTACGATCACTGGTTGCCAGGGTCAGTGCCTGCATTGCCGCCCGTGTAGGCTACACCACGTACTAATTTGGTTGTTTCAACATGGTACCATTCCTGGTACCTTAGAACTGCTTGTAGTAATAACGATCTATTAATGTAATCAATTCACGTACTCTACGTGCACTGTTGCAATAATAAATCTTTAATGAACTGGAAATCACTAAGAAGGTGAACTAATTTTTTCGGCAGGGTATTTGTTTCCATTTCTTAATTCATTTAATTAATTTGTTTTCATTTCTTAATTCCAATCCCACAGAAAGCAGGTGTTGACAGATGTGAAAATTACCGAACTATCAGTTTAATAAGCCACAGCTGCAAAATACTAACGCGACAGATGAATGGAAAAACTGATAGAAGCCGACCTCGGGGAAGATCAGTTTGGATTCCATAGAAATGTTGGGACACGTGAGGCAATACTGACCCTACGACTTATCTTAGAAGAAAGGTTAAGGAAAGGCAAACTTACGTTTCTAGCATTTGTAGACTTGGAGAAAGCTTTTGACAATGTTGATTGGAATACTCTCTTTCAAATTCTGAAGGTAGCAGGGGTAAAATACAGGGAGCGAAAGGCTATTTACAATTTGTACAGAAAGCAGATGGCAGTTACAAGAGTCGAGGGGTATGAAAGGGAAGCAGTGGTTGGGAAGGGAGTGAGACAGGGTTGTAGCCTATCCCCGATGTTATTCAATCTGTATATTGAGCAAGCAATAAAGGAAACAAAAGTAAAGTTCGGAGTAGGTATTAAAATCCATGGAGGAGAAATAAAAACTTTGAGGTTCGCCGATGACATTGTAATTCTGTCAGAGACAGCAAAGGACTTGGAAGGGCAGTTGAACGGAATGGACAGTGTCTTGAAAGGAGGATATAAGATGAACATCAACAAAAGCAAAACGAGGATAAAGGAATGTAGTCGAATCAAGTCGGGTGATGCTGAGGGAATTAGATTAGGGAATGAGACACTTGAAGTAGTAAAGGAGTTTTGCTATTTGGGGAGCAAAATAACTGATGATGGTCGAAGTAGAGAGGATATAAAATGTAGACTGGCAATGGCAAGGAAAGCGTTTCTGAAGAAGAAAAAATTGTTAACATCGAGTATAGATTTGAATGTCAGTTTTTTGTTCTTTTTGGTTGGGTTTAAGGGCGCTCAACTGCTGAGGTCATTAGCGCCCAGTCACTGTTGTTAGAGCACATGGAATCTGGTAAAACTCAAGGGGATGGGGGGACACCAGAAGGACCTGACAAAGATGCAGATAAAATAAGTAAAAAGGTTAAATGTCTTTGGACAAGCCAGTCAAAGTTATAAAACGCAGAATACGAGCAGCTGCTCGAGCGTCATCAGATAAAACATCCGGTAAAGTAGATGGCAGGGACAGGACAACACGAAATTGACTAAAACGGGGACACGACAATAAAACATGGCGCACTGTTAATGCCTGACCACAAGGGCACTGCGGGGCTGGGTCACCGGAGAGCAGGTAGCGGTGGCTAAACCGGCAATGCCCAATCCGCAGCCTGGTCAGAAGGACCTCCTCGCGCCGAGATGGTCGGGAGGATGTTGTCCAAGCAGTTGGGAGCGGTTTTACTGGCCGGAGCTTGTTTCCTTGGAGGGATGACCAAGCATCCCACCACAACGACACAAGCCTCTTACATACATCCCCACGAACGTCAGATGACGGGACACAATGGGAGGCTGGCCGAGGCAGGAGGACTGCAGCCTTGGCTGCAGCATCCGCAGCCTCATTCCCAGGCACTCCTACATGTCCGGGAACCCACAGAAAGCTGACAGAACCACCATTATCAGCGAAAGAATGGAGGGACTGCTGTATCTGTTGAATCAAGGGATGGACCGGATAGGGAGTTCCAAGGCTCTGAAGAGCACTGAGTGAGTCAGAGCAGAGTACATACGATGAATAGCGGTGGCGGCGGGCATACTGAACGGCCTGATGGAGAGCAAAAAGCTCGGCCGTAAAGCTGGAACATTGGTCGAGGAGCCGGTATTTAAAGGTGGCGGCCCCGACGACAAAAGCACAGCCGACACCATCGTCAGTTTTGGAGCCATCGGTGTAAATAAAGGTGTGACCGGCAAGTCGAGCACGAAGTTCGACAAACCGTGAGCAATACACTGCAGCCGGAGTACCCTCCTTCGGGAGTGAGCTGAGGTCGAGATAAATATGAACCGGAGCCTGGAGCCAAAGTGGTGTCGGGCTCTCACCCTCTCTGAAGGTGGTAGGGAGGGCAAAATCCAATTGTCGAAGCAGGCGACGGAAGCGGACTCCGGGGGGCAGCAGGGCAGACACATACAACCCGTACTGACGGTCGAGAGAATCGGCGAAGAAGTACTTGTAAGAGGGGTGGTCGGGCATAGACAACAGCCGGCAGGCATACCGACACAGCAGTACGTCGCGCCGGTAGGTCAATGGTAACTCGGCAGCTTCAGCATAAAGACTCTCGACGGGACAGGAATCGTTAGCGCCAGGATTTCACCCGGAACAAGTCCCGCCCACTCACCCCCGGTTTTCCCGGTCTTTGTTCGGCGCCTGGACTTGGTTTCAGTTGACCCACGTGGTTTACCGCGTTTGGCTGC
Organism: Schistocerca piceifrons; assembly: GCF_021461385.2. NCBI lineage: Eukaryota > Metazoa > Arthropoda > Insecta > Orthoptera > Acrididae > Schistocerca > Schistocerca piceifrons. The sequence goes on from NC_060139.1 coordinate 845,653,116, forward strand.
ACTTGGAGTGAATGTTAAATTAATATCTTGCTAGGTCCTAAATTTTGCCACATACTTAAAAGACACGTTGCAAAAAAATTGCACAATTGACCTCAGCTGAGTCAGGTACTTCCACAGCAAACATAAGAGAAAACAATTTAGCACTGAATTCTTTAAATACGAGAACTCAGTATTCAGATGAATAGCCTATGAAGAAACATACTTCAATGTGAGAAAAAGCACCCAAAGCTAAAACAGGAAAAACCTACCCTCAAAGAATAATTTGCTTGGAGAAAGAGGAACCACGGTTTTTAGAACTCAGACAGTATATGCCAAACAAGCACCAGTGTTCACTATAATTCCAGAGGGCATCAAAATTACTTTGTTCTTGCTAGATCAATCCAGGTTGTTTTTGCGTGTTATTCACTGAATAGTTTTGCTGAAAAGTTTTAGGGGTGGAAGAAGCGCTGGCACAGCATGAAGGACGTTTTACAGCCGTGAAACACTGCAGTATTTATTTCCTTCTTAACTGCTCTGTGACAAACATACACATCATCATTATTATTTTTAAAAATGGTTTGAATGACATGAAATTAATTTATCTTTTGGTTAAAAATAGACAGAACAAAGAATAACGACAGATTATTGTCCTGAGACGTTTGCAACAGCATATAGGACACTAATTACACAGGACCGCCACAATTCTTTATAGCCTCGTTTATAATGCGCAAGTATGGCATTGGAAAAATTTAAAAGTTAAAATTCACCCATTACCCCTGCAAATACTAACGAAATATGTCATATAAAGCCCGCATCTCGTGGTCGTGCGGTAGCGTTCTCGCTTCCCACGCCCGGGTTCGATTCCCGGCGGGGTCAGGGATTTTCTCTGCCTCGTGATGGCTGGGTGTTGTGTGCTGTCCTTAGGTTAGTTAGGTTTAAGTAGTTCTAAGTTCTAGGGGACTGATGACCATAGATGTTAAGTCCCATAGTATTCAGAGCCATTTGAACCATTTGTCATATAAGTAAATATCTTACTGCTTTCATTAGGCAGTTCTACTTCCTGGCATTCTTATATTCTTTAATTTTCGTGAGCTACTATGAGGGTCTACATAAACAAAACGACTTTCACTTATTTATGTATAACGTTGATTTTAGACAACAGAGTTAGTCGACTGCATCCGCGGCTTTACTACCGACATGAGAGATTCAAAACCATTGTTTTCGCATTGTATGTTTGCTCTGCTGTTTCTCTCAAATAAACGTACTATAATAAGTGAATTAGTTAATGAAAATTTGTCCGTATTGCCTTTCAATAACATCACGTTATTTTTTGTTTTCTACTGCTGGCGATGCTTTCAATCCTCTATAAATATTTTTATTTCTTTAATAATACGCATTCGTATTATATTACTATCCAGAAAGACTTAAATTTCTTATCATTACTAAATTTCATCACAGTGTAACATGTGTTGGACTGTGAGGATAACAACTTTGATGTAACTTCCAGTTTGCTGAACTGGCGGCTGTTTAGGGAGGACCTTCTACTTTGGATAGGCGTGGAGGGGGGTGAATGGGCGGGACTTGTTCCGGGTGAAATCCTAGCGCTAAGGGCACGTCGACGGGACTAGGGTAGAACACTCCGGTCGCAAGACGTATCCCCCGATGGTGGATGGAGTTGAGCCGGCGTAAGAGGGATGGCCGAGCGGACGAGTAGACGAAGCTCCCATAATCCAGCTTCGATCGGACTATGGACCGATACAAGCGAAGCAGGACAGTGCGATCCGCTCCCCAAGATGAACCGCTAAGAACTCTGAGGACATTAAGGGAACGTGTACAACGGGCCGCCAAATAAGAGACATGTGGAGACCAACACAGTTTCCTGTCCAACGTGAGCCCTAGAAACTTAGTTGTGTCCACGAATGGGAGAACAACGGGACCGAGATGTAAGGATGGCGGAAGGAACGCTTTATATCGCCAAAAGTTGATACAAACCGTCTTCTCTTCAGAGAACCGGAAGCCATTCTTTTAAAAAAAAAATCTTTATTGATAACCATTATAATTATACAAATTGACCCACTACCTGAAGCTCATTAGTGGGTCCTAACAGTTATACATTTATATTGAATTGTGCAGCTGGCTTTTAAATTAATAGTGAGCTATAGTTACACTAACAACAATGGGCATTTAATATCTATATCTACTATTTATATCTAGTTCCTATAACTAATTGAATTTATGTGTTTTCTGCAGCGTCACATGTGTGCCAGTAAGAATATAAACCTACTTAATATGCCTTGTTCTTCGAGCTAACCCCGAAGAACATGCTCCTGGCACTGGGCAGGCCTCGACGTTATAAATCGCTGCAGTACCTATTCTAATTTCCTATAACTAAGTCCTACAAACTAACTTATCCTACGTCATATTCGGTGTGTCGTAGTCGATATTTGGTCCCTGCTCCCCCTAGTCCTGTACATGGCGGATTCCAACTCGGGTGGAGTTGGCCAGTCCACGCACAGGCGGTATGGGACCAGGGCTCTAGGTCGCAATCGGTAATAATTATTTCCTTGTTCTTACTGTATCTCTCTTAAATATTCAGTTAATACTTTTCGAGATACCTCGTTTGCCAAGGTGTTTAGTGTCTGAAAGGTTTCCTCACGTCTAAGCAGTTGATACGTGTCATGGTTAGGAAGTCTGTCTCGTAGTGTATTTGCAACATCATTGAAGAGAGGGCATTCGTAAACAACATGTTCGGGTGACCCTCCGGATCGCCACAGTCGCACGCTGGTGTCGCCCTTTTCCCAAATCGACATAAGTATGTCGGATAGGGTCCATGGCCAGTGAGAAAGTGAATCAGACCTCGTGTAGGTTCGAAGTACTTCATACCCAGGCGTTCCCTCACATCAGGTAGAAACTGGAAGGTTCGTCGTCCAGCCTCTTCTACAGCCCAGGTCTCCTGCCAGAGTTCCTCCCCTCTTATCCTTATTTCTCTTTTGTCCCCCAATCTGATACCCATGATATCTACAATCTTTTCGTAATTATCCCTTTTGGCCCAGTACCAGGCCGCTTGTTCCCTTATCTTGATGTCCAGAGGGCAGAGCCCCATTATGACTAACAGGGCCCCCCCTGGAGATGTTCTGTAGGCACCCACAGCTCTTAGTAGCATGCTTCTCTGGACCCTTCTCACTGCCATGGCGGGCACTACCCTCGTGAGCCTGTGCGCCCAGACTCCCGAGCCGTAACCCACGACTGAAGTTAAGATGCTGTTGTGATATAGTCTGATTAAGTGTGAAGGAAGGTGGAATCTTTTATGACCTATTGAGATGAGATTGTTTAGTATCTGAAGGGCTCTCTGGGTGACGGTATCAATGTGCTTGCCGAAACTCCACCTCTCATCAATGATGACTCCTAAGTAGCGTGTCTCGCGTCATCTAAGAACTGGTGAACCGTCTCTTCTGACAGTCGGATTTCTAATGAGATGTCCTTTTAACAGGAGGTAAGTAGATTTGCTGGGCGATATCGTCATTTTAGTCGCGTGGCACCACTGTTGGAGTTTGTCTAGTGCTGTCTCTATCTTTGGTTCAATGTCTTCGCGGCTGCGGCCGCCAACCAACAGGAGGAGGTCATCCGCATAGGCTATCACCTCTAGTACCTCTTCATTCTGTTGTAAGCTATCTGGCAAAGGCTCCATATGGATGTCCCAGAAGAGGGGTCCTAAGACGGAGCCTTGGGGACATCCTTTAGTGATTGTCTTGCCAACTCTTTCGATAGAGGATGATAGCCAGACCTCCCGATCCTCACAATAGCTCCTCAGGCAACCATATAGCGGCCCTGGACACTCTTTCTCCCGCAAGCAGGAGAAGAGCGAAGGCCACCACAGGTTGTCGAAGGCGCCACTGATGTCAACCATGATGCCAACCACGTATTTGTGCGGGGTCGAGCCACAGACCTCGGCCGCCAGGGCGATTGCATCAGATGCCGACCGCCCCGGCCTGAACCCGAACTGCCTATCACTCATCCCGCACAACACCCGATGTGCTGTCAGTCTGTCAGCCAGCAATTTTTCCAATATTTTGCCAAATATATCCAGCAGGCAAATCGGCCTGTAGGATTTCGTTTCTGGTCCTTTCTGGTCCTTTCTTTATGATGACTACATGTGCCATTTTCCATATCTTAGGGAACTTACGCTGTCTGAGGCATTCATTGTACAAATGTGTTAGTGGTGCAGTCAGCTGGGGCGCCAGAAACTGCACCACCTCCGCCACAATGCCGTCTGGCCCAGGTGCTTTTCCTCTTTGCAGAGATCTTATGTGGGTTGCTACCTCCTCTTCTGAGAAGGGGTAGACAGCCGTCTCATTGGTGTATATTTCGCGGTCTTGATCTCTGAGTTGCTGCTGCCTCTGTTTCCCCATCCGCATTGTCGTCAGGCAGCACGCTCCATGAGTAGAGGCTGTCTAGACAACGCTGAAGGCAGCGCTCCAGGAGGCATGTTCTCTGGGCACTGCAGTAGATCGCGAAGGCATCGACAAAGAGAGAGCCTGAGACATTAGGTGGAATGCAATCCATAATTGGATTGATCGCGATGGCAAAAAGGGCTACGCTCAAGACGGAGCCCTGAGGCACTCCATTCTCCTGGAGGAAGACGTCGGACAATACGGAACCCACACGTACCCTAAACTTTCGATCCGTTAAAAAGGAATCAATAAAAAGGGGCAGGCGACCGCGTAGGCCCCACCTGTGCATAGTGCGGAGGATACCTCCTCTCCAACAGGTATCATAAGCCTTCTCCAAGTCGAAGAACACGGCTACCGTTTGGCGCCTTCGCAAAAAGTTGTTCATGATGAATGTCGACAAGGTCACAAGGTGGTCAACAGCGGAGCGGCGGCGACGAAAGCCGCATTGGACATTAGTAAGTAGTCGTAGAGATTCAAGAATCCAGACTAACCGAGCATTAACCATGCGCTCCATCACCTTACAGACACAGCTTGTAAGAGAAATGGGGCGGTAACTAGAAGGAAGGTGTCTATCCTTCCCGGGTTTGGGTATAGGAACAACAACGGCGTCACGCCAACGCATGGGGACTTTACCTTCGGTCCAGACGCGATTGTAGGTACGAAGAAGAAAGCTTTTGCCCGCCGGAGAAAGGTGTGCCAGCATCTGAACGTGAATGGCATCTGGCCCCGGAGCAGAGGACCGGGACAGTGCAAGCGCACGTTCGAGTTCCCGCATAGTAAAGAGGCATTATAAGTTTCCAGATTCAGCGAGTGGAAGGAAGGTCGCCGAGCCTCTTCTGCCTCTTTCCTGGGAAGGAAGGCAGGATGGTAATGGGCGGAGCTTGAAACCTCCACGAAAAAGCGGCCAAAGGCGTTGGAGACAGCCACAGGATCAACAAGGACCTCATTACCTGAGGTCAGGCCAGGTACCGAGGAGTGGGCCTTAATGCCCGACAGCCGGCGCAGGCTACCCCAAACGAGGGAAAAGGGAGTAAAACTGTTAAAGGAGCTGGTGAAAGAGGCCCAACAAGATTTTTTGCTGTCTTTGATGACTCTACGGCATTGCGCTCGGAGTCGTTTGTATTCAATACAATTCGCCAACGTAGGATGGCGGCGAAAGGTGTGTAAAGCACGTCGTCGAGCACGGATGGCGTCCCTACAAGCCTCGTTCCACCAGGGGACGGAAACGCGACGTGAAGAAGAAGTAGTACGAGGAAATGTAAGCCCAGGATGGCTTGCCATGAAGGGCTACAAAACAAGACGTAGAACATCGTCGACGCACCGCTGTGCTGTAAGAAATGGCACCCCAGACCATCACTTCTGGTTGTCAGGCCGTATGGAGGACGACAGTCAGGTTGGTAAAACACCATTGTCCGGAGCGTCTACACACACGTTTTCGCTGGCACAGATGCTGAGTCAGAAGCAGGACTCATCATCGAAGGCAATTTTACTCCAGTCAGTGAGATTCCGCGACCCGACAACCAGTAGTGATGCTCTAGGGTGCCATTTCTTTTCAAAGCCATGACCAGTTTCGTTGTCATATGTGGCTCACTTACTGCACAGCGGTACGTCGTCCTGTTTGTGGCCCTTCATGGAAAGCCATCCTGGGCTTACATGTCAGCATGATAATGCCCCACACCCCCACCCGTACACGGTAAGAGTTTCTCCTCCTTGTCTTCGCGCTTGCCAAACCCTACCTAGGCCAGCCGCGTCGCCATATCTCTCCCCGATTGAGAACGTTCGGAGCATCATTGACAGGCCTCCCCAACCATCTCAGGATTTTTGACGATCTAACGCGCCAATTGGGCAGAATTTGGCACTATGTTCGTCAGAAGGACATGCAACAGCTCCAGCAATCAACGCCAAGCCGAATAACAGCTTGCATAAGGGGCACAGGTGGGCCAACGCTTTATTGACTAACTCAGTTTGCCAAGCTCGTTCCCTTCAACAAATCATCCAGTTTTTCTGAAACTGTAGTCATGTTTGTTCGTTCACGTACCGACGTCCGTCCCATTCGGATATCATCTTCGTGGTGCGTTGCTTTTGTCTTAGAGTGTATATTGCTCGTATTCTACTACATTTTTCTTCGCATCCGTTTTTCATACTTTCTCACATTTAATGAAGAACTCCATGTTTCCAGCTTTTGATAGATTTAGTATTCAGCTTTATTACATCTTGTCACGGAATGAGTATGTATTTCTGCTTTCAATGTTGTTGCTTACTGACGCTGAGTATGATTTGTAGTATTAGTGGCAAGAGTACTTAGTTATTATGCTAGGTACTGTTATGCAGCAACAATATTGTATATCGAATTGCGTGTTTGTTTCTGGGAGTGTGTGATACAGTGTAACCGTACTTCCACCATACTGAATACTACTGCATTTAGTAAACTCTAGTTATACAGAATTCACTAGTAGATCCAATGATGAAAGCGCGAGAGTGTGTATTGTTCGCTTTTAAATTGTCACTAGAGTGGTAGGATGATTGTATTACACTGATTTGTACTAAAATGTATTGTTTGACGTACCTGTTAATAACGTCTCAAAACATCTGCGTGACTGCTGTTCCATTTTTAGATTTTTCAAGGAAGAATGCTTTAGTCACTAAGACTACAAAGCGTACTCACTGGCAAAAAGCAACATCATTGAAAGTAGAAATACATACGCATTCCGTGACAAGATGTAATTAAATCCAAGAGAGTATGAAAAACAGATGCAGTCTAAAATAAAGTAGAATACTAACGATATATTTACAACGCATTTAAATCGAATCGTTCACACACGGAATTGTATGCAAGAACAAAGGCACTTGAGTCCACAGCACACTCTTCGACCAAACCCGTTTCTTTTTTTTATATGAAACAAAAACAAACCATGGAATCATACTCCGCACGATATTATGGATGCACGCAAAAATAAAGCAGATTATGAGCAATATATTTACAATGCAATTCACACAAAATATCGTAATCAGGAATACAATGTGATGAAACCAGCTCCTGTGTCATGTCACATCACAAGATTTTTAGGTTTTGACATGTGCTTAGGCACACAATTATTTCCACTTGATAATGACCAGATGGTCAAAATTGAAATACTGGATTTTACAAATAATTTTACAATGAAAAAGCGAGCACATTGTTATTTACAAAATTTTACATGGGAGAGAGGGAAGTTAACCTTAGTTTTTGATTGAGGCCTGCAATATACTACTTTACAAGCTGACAAAAACTTTTCGCTTTCTAGGTACGCACTTTACTACTAGACTACGTGGCACATCCATCAAATGTAAATGAAAAATATTATGATCTAAATGGCGAATTTGAATTACAAATAAGGACTTTCGCTCCATATTTTCTCTTATTCAAAGTTCACTGACTGGCCACAAGGAGAGCTGCTGTCGTTTTATGCTACCATATCGTTGGCTGGCTGATCTGGGAGCGGGGGACCAAACAGCGAGGTCATCGGTCGCATCGGATTAGGGAAGGATGGAAGGAAGTCGGCTGTGCCCTTTCACAGGAACCATTCCGGCATTTGCCTGAAGCGATTTAGGGAAATCACGGAAAACCTAAATCAGGGTTTGAACCGTCGTCCTCTCAAATGTGAGTCCAGTGTGCTAACCACTGCATCACTTCGTTTGGTCTTCCGTATGGTAACATGGGCGCTGTCTTTCTAATGTTTTGTTTGTCTATGGCAGTAATCGCAGGAAGGTTAGCTCAGGAGAACTCAGTGATTTCGAACGTTGATTAGTTAATGAATGTCACCAGAGTAACAAATTCGTCATGCACATTTCAATTCTTCTAAAGCTGTCCAAATCGACTGTTGGTGAGGTGATTGTGAAGCGGAAACGTGAAGCAACAACCACGGCTAAACCAAGACCTCATGTACCGATGGACAGAATCTGTCGAATGCTGCAGAGAGTGGTTGTAAAAAATCGGATGACATCAGTGGAAGGAATCACTTGTGAGCTACAGAGTGCTGCCAGCGATCCGGCCAGCACAATGACTGTGGATACAGAGTTAAAAAGAATGGAGGACAACGGTCGAGCAGCGCCTCATAAAATTTCTGTAGTCAACGATACGCCATCCTTGAGGTGGTGTAAATAGCGATACCACTGGGCGATGTATGACTGGAAACAAGTGATTTTGAGTGGTGAATCGCGCTATACACTGTGGCAATCCGATGGGAGAGTTTAGGTCTGGCGAATACCTGGAGCGTTACCTGTCAACATTCGTGGAGCCGACACTGACGTACAGAGAAGGTGGGATTATGGTACGCTTGGTTTCCTAGCCAAAGTCTCGTTACTTGTATTGCGATTAAGAAAACGCTAAATTCAGAGGGATAAAAACATACACTACTGGCCATTAAAATTGCTGCACCAAGAAGAAATGCAGATGATAAACGGGTATTCATTGGACAAATATATTATACTAGAACTGACATGTGATTACATTTTCACGCAATTTGGGTGCATAGATCCTGAGAAATCAGTACCCAGAACAACCACCTCTGGCCGTAATAACGCCCTTGATACTTCTGGGCATTGAGTCAAACAGAGCTTGGATGGCGTGTACAGGTACAGCTGCCCATGCAGATTCAACACGATACCACAGTTCTCATCAAGAGTAGTGACTGGCGTATTATGACGAGCCAGTTGCTCGGCCACCATTGACCAGACGTTTTGAATTGGTGAGAGATCTGGAGAATGTGCTGGCCAGGGCAGCAGTCTAACATTTCCTGTGTCCAGAAAGGCCCGTACAGGACCTGCAACATGCGGTCGTGCATTATCCTACTGAAATGTAGGGCTTCGCAGGGATAGAATGAAGGGTAGAGCCACGGGTCGTTACACATCTGAAATGTAACGTCCACTGTTCAAAGTGCCGTCAACGCGAACAAAAGGTGACAGAGACGTGTAACCAATGGCACCCCATACCACCACGTCGGGTGGTACGCCACTATGGCCATGACGAATACACGCTTCCAATGTGCGTTCACCGCGATGTCGTCAAACACGGATGTGACCATCATGATGCTCTAAACAGAACCTGGATTCATCCGAAAAAATGACGTTTTGCCAGTCGTGCACCAGGTTCGTCGTTGAGTACACCATCGCAGGCGCTCCTGTCTGTGATGCAGCGTCAAGGGTAACCGCAGCCATGGCCTCCGAGCTTATAGTCCATGCTGCTGCAAACGACGTCGAACTGTTCGTGCAGATGGTTGTCGTCTTGCAAACGTCCCCATCTGTTGACTCAGGGATCGAGACGTGGCTGCACGATCCGTTACAGCCATGCGGATAAGATGACAGGCATCTCGACAGCTAGCGATACGAGGCCGTTGGGATCCAGCACGGCGTTCCGTATTACCCTCTTGAACCTACCGATCCCATATTCTGCTAACAGTCATTGGATCTCGACCAACGCGAGCAGCAATGTCGCGATACGATAAACCGCAATCGCGATAGGCTACAATCCGACCTTTATCAAAGTCGGAAACGTGATGGTACGCATTTCTCCTCCTTACATGAGGCATCACAACTTTTCACCAGGCAACGCCGGTCAACTGCTGTTTGTGCATGAGAAATCGGTTGGAAACTTTCCTCATGTCAGCACGTTGTAGGTGTCGCCACCGGCGCCAACCTTGTGTGAATGCTCTGAAAAGCTAATCATTTGCATATCACAGCATCTTCTTCCTGTCGGTTAAATTTCGCGTCTGTAGCATGTCATTTTCGTGTTGTAGCAATTTTAATGGCCAGTAGTGTATTTTTACAGCACTGTGATCTGCTTACAGTAGATGAAGAGTTCGGAGAAGATGGCTGCATCAGGATGACAAGGCACCCTGTCATAAAACATCGTATGTTACGCAATGGTTTGTGGATAATAACATTCCTAGCCTGCCGACAGTCTCGACCTGAACCCAATGAATCAGCTTAGGGATAAGTTACAACGGCGGCATCGCTCCAGATCCCAGCGTCCAACATCACTACATTGAAATTTCCTGGCAGATGAAAAATGTGCCAGACCGAGATTCGAAATCGGGACCTCTGCCTTTCGTAGACAAGTGCTCTACCATCTGAGCTACCCAAGCACAACTCACGATCCATCCTCAAAATTTTACTTCCGCCACTACCTCGTCTCCTATCTTGAAAACTTCACAGAAGCTTTCCTGCGAAACTTTCTGGACTTTATGGTACTCCTCTGGCTTCGGCTCCTCCGGAAGAATGGGCCGCCACTCATCCACATGCTTTCAGACACCTCACTGCAAGTGTCTCCAACAGAGTTCAAGCTGTGACAGAGGCGAAGAGTGGGCACACTCCATATTAATGTGCACTAACAAGTGTCTGGATACTTTTCATCTATAGACATATAGAGTGGGGTAAAAAGCAACACATAAATACATCTAACATGATATTTATTATTCCAAAGGCTATAGCAACAGTTATCATTACATGCCCCACAAATATATGTATATGCACTAATTTTTTTTATCTGTTACTCGTTCCCATAATGAACCCCGTATGAACTGATCTTACTCCTTGGACAACATTTAATCTAACACGGAATTCTCCATTTTTGTGGTGTGTTCGTAGCAATGTAAGTGTTAAAAATTATGTATCAACAAGCGCTGACAACGCTCCTATACCGAATATAATTTCGTAACCACCTTTAATGTCAACACAGACAGCATTAAAATGTGAGGGACTTTCAAGTGTTTATATTACAAAGAACCGATACACAATAGACACTGAAAAAACGAAATGATCGAATGGCATTGTTGGCCCGGAGGCCCCATTCACCTGAACTAAGGATACATTGGTTTCCGTTGTGTAAGCAAGCTGACATAAATGGAAAAATTTACATAATTTGCTCATTTTTTGCAATTAAAGATTTCCAAGCACAATGAAAGCACACTACTTGATTCCACGCAAACTCGAACTGAACGAACAATGAAAAGAAATGGCTACGTCTGATAAATTGCAGAAGTGTTGCACTGGTGTCGTCGTGAGAGTGAGAGATGCTCACAAAACGATGACATGACAAAAAAGATATTCCAGAGGTAACACACTGCCTAGTTTTTTGCCCAACATCGAAGGTAGGTATTTTATCTTTAACATCAAAGCAGTTCAGATGCATGCTGCCAGATTTTTTATGGGAGGTTCTATTATCCTGTTCTTTGTACCTTGGGTTCTATTAAAACGCGAATATTACGGGAATGCTATGTGAACTCAAATGCGAATCACTGGAAGGACGAAGTAGTTCTTTTCGCGGAATAATATTTGTAGAGTTTACAGAATCGGAATTTGCGACAGACTGCAGACCGATCCAACCGCTATTAAACAACTCGCGAAAGGACCGCGAAGACGTTACGAGAAGTCACGAGTCCTATGGAGACATATAGATAACCGTTTTTCCCTCTCTTCACTTGCGACTGGAACAGAAAAGAGAATGAACATCAGTATACCTTCAGCCACGCACAATATGGTTGTTTGCGAAGAAGTGGATGTAAATGTTATGGTGTTACAAAATCTTCATTATCGACACCGGAAATCAATTTCTAATATCCCAACATCGATGATCGTCTAACATCCCTAGGTCATACGGTATGTGCCATCCCACCAAATGTCTCCAGGAGCCCTCTGTCTTTTTTAGTTCAGTTTGTTCGTCGGAGATACTCGAGATTACTCAACCCTGTGAGGGCGTCGGAGATCGTTTCAATCTATGGACTGGCGTTGTCTATTTTCTGGCGCACACGACTATCTAACCTAATATGCCCACCAAAGGACGGATGATTGTCACTTGTATACACTGATGAACCAAAACAATATGATCGCTGTCCATTGCGATACTGAAGGCCGCGTCTGGCGGCGTTGTGGGTGCGAGACGCGTTAAGGAAAGTACTGTAAGCGGACCAGGGATGACTGTGGAATCTTTCTAGCGACAACACGAGCCGCAAATTTGGGAAATTAACTTATGAATGCCATTCTGACAAAGAGTAGATTACTATGGCCCACGGCCTTGGAACGAGCGTCTCCTAAACAGCGAAGCAGGTTGGCTGTTTGCTACTGTCGTCAGCATCCAAGGAAAGTGGTTAAAGAACGACTGACAACAAGAATAAGGGGAAAGTTGTTGGACGTTCACATCTCATCACAAAACGTGAACGTCGGAGGCTTGTCCACTCTGTAAAGCAGGACAGGTAAGTCCTGGTTCTAAGCATCACCTCGAAAAATAAAGTTATTTTTTGTTTACTCATTTTTATTAAAAAATTTCTTATCGAATATGGTAAATAGCCAATTTCGACTCTTTCAGACACCCGGCTTTACCTTGAACTTTTTAATAAATTATTTTTAATTTTGCATTTTTGCCTTGTGTCGATTTTTTAGTTCTGACGACTACTCATTAGAATTATAACCGGTTAACTGTAATTTATTTGCCATATGCTGTCCAGACATGTGTAAATAAAAGTGTGTGTATAATAGATCGCGTGCCCCGCCTTGAAAATGTCATATTTCATTGCTGGCAGAAAAGCGCCTGATAGCCAAAGCCCCAGTCACATGACCGTAGCAGGCCGTTGACGATCGAAAACGAAATGGCGCAGCCCATACATGAAGTAGACTCTCCTGCATTCACCGAGCGAGGTGGCGCAGTGGTTAGCACACTGGACTCGAATTCGGGAGGACGACGGTTCAAACCCAGATTTAGGTTTCCCGTGATTTCCCTAAATCGCTTCAGGCAAATACCGGGATGGTTCCCTGAAAAGGGCACAGCCGACTTCCTTCCCTAATCCGATGAGACCATGACCTCGCTGTTTGGTCTCCTCCCCCGAAATAACCCAACTCTCCTGCGTTCATGTGTTTTCTACGACGTATATATGCAGACTGAAGCGACGAACGAAAATACTTGGGGGTCGAAACGTCGATGCAGCCCGATACCCGAAATTATTTTATTCAAAATGCTTTTCGAAATTAGGAGTAGTACCATGAGGGGCTGAGGCGTGAATGGGAATTCGATTCAGGAGGGAGGCGTGCTAGGGTAGTGCGTGCAGACGTGAAAAACCCTTGTGCCAGGGTGACTTAATGGTTAGCGCATCTGCATAATGAGCAGGAGACCTGGGTTCCAATCCCGTCCTTGGTGCAAATTTTCATTCGTTGCTTCAGGCTTAATATTTTAAAAGGTCGCTGGAACCATATACGAACCATAAAATCTAGAAGGCTGTTGTATGATGTAAATTCTAGTGGAAACCTTTCTGCATTAGTTGGTAGAACTGGCATAACAGTTGTGATTCTTGTCTACGTTATGCATGCAATACCCGTAGTATAACTGAGAAGGCAGAGCTGTAGAAGACACTGACAGCAAGACTATGTTTTAGGAATCGTCTGCTAGACAGTACCATCAATTAACTACCTGAATACTACGGACGGCCATCAGAAGCAGTGAAACTAACCTTAGGGGGTATGAAGAACGCTGTCTAGACAACCTTTTTACATAAAATATCAATAGACGACAAGCCGATCCACACGACCTCCGTTCCGTTCAGGTGAATGGTGTAAATATAAAAAATATGTGTCGGCTATAACTTTAGAAAAGTTCGCGCACAACAACTATTTATCGCATGTTGCTTGGGTTTATAGAGATTTGGCAAATTCATATCTATTGTAGACCTTGCCGACAGGAAAAACACAAAATGTGAATGTGTCATTCACTGGACAAATGTACCTAAAATTGTATTTGGGGGTTTGGTCTGTACAATGCTGTCAACACATATAATGATGGCAATACTGGTACGCTGAAAATCTTGGAAAAGCTGGGAGTGAAGACTAGTTGGAACACTCAAACCATACCGGGTGAACTGGACAAGAGGGAATCAACAAAGCTGAGCTTCAGGTCCAAAAAGTGACCAAGGAGGCATGATCTTTGACGAGGAGGAAGAGGATTAATTTGGACAGTGTAGACGATGATGATAACTACAGTGCTGCTCCGTTTTTACTGATGTTTCTATTTAAATGTTTTAGTTTAATTTGTAATTACAACTTCTGAGAAGCCAAATGTTCTCAAACAAATGACCCTTTACCTCGGGAACTATAGAAGAGGGATTCCTAATTTTTTACATTTAATTTATAACACCTTTGTGATAAAACATCAGAGGAGCATTCTACTGAAATCTTCTGATTCGGTTACAAGAGACCTTCCAGACAGCGCCTCGCAGGAATCTGCTGAAGAGGGCATCTCGCTCCACGACAACGCCGCAGTTCATTCCGCACATGACAACCACACATGCTGCTCCTTTGAACCATCAAATTTTGTTTCGCCAACGTATCTTCCTGACACAGCACACAGTGACATCGTCCACTTTCGATGCCATCACGTGGCAGGCATTTCTAGAATGACAACCAAGTTACTCTTGGAGTGTTTTCTGAACAGCTGATTTCTAAAACCAAGGTCTCCGTCAAGTCATCCGACGCAAGGAATAGTGTCGCATTGAAAGTGACTGTATAAAACTCTTCAGCTCCTAACGTTTCGTCCAGAGCTGCGCTGGACATCTTCAGAGGGATGTTTCTCCTCCTTGCCGACTCGGCAAGACTCACCGGAGGCGCAGCTCTGGACGAAACGTTAGGAGCTGAAGAGTTTCATGGACCACGACCTTACATCCCGGAAGGTTTACCAGGAGATATGTCATCCGGTCGTGAAAGCCTTCATACTATGACTGTATAAAGAATGATTAACACCAACAAGTTTCAATGTCTTAACTTTTTTCCGCAGCAAATAATAAAAACTTAATGACTACGCCTCGTATTTTAAAATCGTGAAGAGTGCTGATAAATATTTTTTAACTGTCGGCTTGGATCATAATAAGGTAGCATACAACTCGCTACAATATCCTGTATTGTACTTTGCTCATAAATGCTTCAACTAAAGTGTTCCTTGGTTGTAAGACAAATGCTTGACTTAGTAATCCGTATCGGGAATCCTTTTGGTTCACACTCAGCTCACTGAGATTTAACTGAGAACTCAAATTTTTACAACTGCTCTCGCTGTTATTTTGGATAGGGATGAAAAGTTTGTATATACTGTTACATATACGGGATCGCAAATAAAACTTAACCCCGATCCTGGAGGTTTTGCGTTACCTGAGAAATTTTGTGAAAAGGTTGGTTGGTTTATTACGAGATGGCGTAAGGGGCCAAACAACGAGATCATCATACATTCGATCCAAAAGTGGTGCACCAGAAGTAGAGACGTCCACCGAGATCGTTTTCTGACCTAGTCGCGAGATTCATAACAGTGAAAGCGAGAAGGCTAAAAACGTAATGGACATCTTTTGTACCGTCGATAATCGAAGCATGATGAAGGAAACAGGGAAGTCCGCAGGCGGGCGTCCCCGGATCCCCGAGGCCTGCATGCGACAGGAAATAACCCACCAACACCTGTCCCACCACTGATCCATTACAGTCAAGAGCGTCCACTATTCAATAGAGTGCGTCACCCAGAACAGAAGATTAGGTGCGGCAGAAAGGAGGAAAACCGAATCTAAAAGCGATTAAAACGGAGTAAAACGAGGGATACAAAGTAGCTTAAGTGAAGGAGTAGGGTTGGGGATCCCCCAGACATAGCCCGAACACCATGGCCCTACTGCGGGGATAAATTAAAACCTTCCACTACCTTCACGGAGAAAACAGGCCCATTTCAACCATTCACGAATCGTCCGCCACGCCAGTATTACAGGCAATGAGCCCGATTGTGAAAAGGGGATATCTGATCACGTTATAACATTGTCACGTCGTAACAAGTTCAAATCCAACATCAAGGTCATCAGTGAAGTGCTGTGCATAGAACTGAAACCATGTTTTTTTTACGAACACCAATTTACTGCCAGAACACATGTAAACACCTGGACGGAGAGTGCTCCTATTTATACAAACATCGAATATTCCAGAATATACACGTAGCCTGTTCCAGTGTTACATTCAACAGCGCTATCAGAGTTCCTTTATCAGGGAAAATTTGATAAACCGTGGCCTCGGGAGAATGACAAATGAGAAAGCGCTAATTTTTGTAAGTGCATATAGAGAATTATTTTTCGCAGGATCCCCAAAGCATGACCTTATTGAATACGATCATTGATTGTGTAAAGGTTGTTCATCATCTTGTGTCGTGCCGAAGGGTCACTACCGAACAGAGGCTTGCTGTTTTCTGTTAAGGAGCGTGCGAGAGAGAGAGAGAGAGAGAGAGAGAGAGAGAGAGAGAGAGCTCCTTGTGTAAGAACAGACTTGTACCTCGCAGGTAATGTCATCTTCTTAACATGTTGTATCCCATTGTGAGATCATTCTGCCATTATACTTTAACTCAATGTCTCACGTTAACTCTGTACAGTTATAAATAATGCTGGCTGTGTGGTCAAAGTCGCCTAAAGCCTAAATAAATAAATAAATAAACGATCGCTAAAAGTGTGCAGATGGCAGAAGTGACAAATGCTATACAATGCAGTTCCGTTTTGTATTATCCTAAGTAATTTCTGTAACATCGCATGTTTAAATTGAGAATACAGTGAGCATAATTTTCTCCAAACATTCAACGGAGCATCATCTCACTATACATTAGTGTTCATTAGCAACTGATGAGTACCTGATGCCGATGAAATCTTAAATGGCGATATAGAAACTATGTACATCCTAATACTCACAATAATTCTAAAATGGAGCAAAAAACATTGTGACGTCGGCGTAGCGTGAAATTTTTTTGTTTTTATGCATGCCTTATAATATCTGGTCCTCAAGCCAACTTGCACCGGCTTAAAATTAGTCAGGTACCATGATGAGTAAAAATTGCAGAGGGAGACCAAGGTTTCAATACAGGAAGCAGGTCCAAATGACTGGAGGTTGCATTACTTAACGCACAGAAGGTGACTAGCACAGGATAGGCTAGCAGGGAGAGCTGCATCAACCGCCTTTAAATGAAGCTGAGAACAAACTGACCGATACTGAACTAAACTATTTATAAACACACATGTGCGCAAGTCGGTTCGGATTCACGATCACTAGACAAATCATCGAGGAAAACTTTAATTTCATACTAATATTTCATCTCCAGGGAAAATATGTATCTATTTATTAGGATCTAATGTGTTTTGGCATGAACGCAGTATCAGAGGAAAATTAACTTATATTTTATTCGTCTCATAACACATTTTATAGATCATCTGATCTTATTGTACAGCAGGCACGTCAATGTACAGTAGGCACGTCAATTTTTGGCTTATGATATACGTTGTTACATAAGCTTTTAACACTAATTTTACCAGTACAGTCGAACACAATAATTTATACCACTGCTGCAATCTAAAATTCAGAGAATCGAACGGAGATAAGAACTCGTTCCTTCCGATTACAAGTACGAGCAGGGATTAAACCGTCGGTTGGTAATGATAATCTGGTCGATGATAATTCTAAGATAGCGTGGTCCAAATGATTTCAAGTGTTGCAAATCACTTGACACTAGTATTATAAGGAGGAAAGAAGGGAGGTAATTAGTGGCTGTGCAGAAACTCGGCTTAGGGAACATATTTTTCAAAGGAACCACGCCGGTATTAGCCTTAAAAGATTTACACAGACCATAGAAGATTTAAATCTGGATGGCTAAAAGGGAATTTGAATGACCTCTCGATTGCGAGTCAAAACAACTTGTTCTATAATGTTTCGTTCACTAAACTTAACAATCTTTTATCAAATTCTAAATCTACTAATACATATTTTTTTCTGCTACAAAATGTGTCACCACTGCTGAAGTAAATTTAAGACTAGTGTAGGATTCTATTTACCCGCAAATTGTACTTTCTATGTAGATTCTGGTAATGTCCAGATATCCCCTTCTTATTCTTCAAATTTAACTATAATTTCCTGAGGCTGATGCCGCTGATAAATATTGACTGTAATAAACATCGACCCACTTCTGACTATTACAATGTATGACTAAAATTACTTTTGTCATTTTATAGACCAAACATACTTTAACAATTTATTTTTCTGCACGCTTGGGACTGCGAAAGAACTACTACCACCAGCTGAGAAAAAATTATGTATACTACTAATGTCACATCAGAGGTTTTAGTATGTATATCTCCTACTTACAAACCGCAGGGACATCAACAGAATTAGCTAAGTCAGTTGAATAGAAGCAACGTTTAAATTCATCTCCTGGAATCTTGCCAACGACACAAGTGATAAACATTATTGGAATAACAATTTTCACAAAGCTGAAAATACAGATTTCTGAATGAAATACAGTTTAGTGATTTAGATGTTCACACAAATGATAATTCAATGGGTTTAAAAGAAAAGTCTGGTAAAAAGGCAAGTTCATCACTTTCTCGAATGTTTTAATAGCAACTGTGTGAAAAATAGGCAAAAATTGAAAGAGTGGTAAATGCTCCCACATATGGATCACAATGCCTAGATTTAGAAAGATTTCATTCAGGTAAACAAAATAACTATAACATATGTACACTAGATCAACTTTTTATGCCGTAGAATTATTCCCTAAAGTTTGTGTCATCTGTCAACAGTCTCGTTAAACATACAGAGAGCAGTGACAATTTCTAGAAAAACTTTTTTTTCTTTTCAACTTTGGGATATTAACGGCATAGATATATTTGTGAAGATACTCAAACATCAATGTTTTCATACAATCAATATACAGTATGTAATCGTTTACTGGGTATTCTAAAATACCGCTTCTGAACGAAAAATATTAAAACGTACATAGGATTCATCTAATATGTACGCACCGAAATCTGTCGTAGACAAGGTCAATGCTGTGTAGATTTCAAATACAAAAATAGGAAGTCCAAACAAAGTAGGGAGAAACAAAATGAAATTCTTCGAATCACACAGCAGCTGTGGGATTTGTCTCAAACTTGAGGAGACTACACGTACGAAACGGTTCAACACGTTCTTTACCATCTCATCAAAGAAGCATAGAAGACAGCGTTATTACTCTGTGATCATATTATTTTGATTTGTAACTGCCGCTTACTTTTGCTACTTAAACATAACCTGTTTATTTGTAAACAGTGCAGCGCATGTACACAAATGACGTATACTGTAAAGTAACATAAGACGCAGAACTTACCATTTCCAGCTTATAGGTGGCACAAAATCATTGATTTGTAGGACTGGAAAGCCATACTATCTTCCTTCACAAACATCATTCTACAGACACCTGCTCATGATGAGAATTTCCCACGGCCCCTTTCCCACGCAAGTCGGCGCTTGCCAACATATGAATGGCAGCTTTCCCCGTCAAGCTTTCGTTTTATAGTGTAAATTTCGAGGCAAGAGACGTAGATAGGGCTTTGTTGATATACTTGAGCTAGTAACCTTGAAAATTGTGGTCAGAATCTACAATCATTCGAGATGAATTATCGCTATACTATTCCAAGTTTTTACCAAAACTCTTTCTGTGACGAGAGACGCTGACAACTGTGTGGGAAGTACAGATACATCAATAAAAACAAGACTACAACAAAGGAAACTAGATGATGCTTTGTAACGGAAAAGTGTGACTGTGTCATTGCAGGGTCATTTCCACATTACAGGAATTTAGATGTTCTTTACAAACGAATGTAATCCCTTTCTGCGCCCAAATACAACATATTTTATTTGTTGAATTACGTGATTCGTTTCTTTGTGTAGGACCTGTACTAACATTGACCACGGAAAGGTGCAGCCAACATTCCGGATATGGTGTACATATGATAAAAAAAAAAAAAAATCATTTCACAAGTTTGTTTGTTTTGTTGCAATCGACTGACAGTTTGTTTTGTTTGAAGAGTGCGGTTACTGCAAGATGATTAATTAGGAATGTTGAGTGTTCAGGGTATAAAGTTATGGAATAATTATTGTACATCACTTTATAATACACTGTTACGAGCTGGTAATTGCAAATCTGTGCTTTGTTTAACTCTTTAAAAGCAGTACCTATGTAAACAAACACTAACGCTAGCAGTGTCGAAGATCATGAAAACAAATTAAATGCTTTTATTTATTGGTAAGTGGGAATCAAATTTTGTACCACGAGTATGTTTATTAGTAGTGAGCGGGGGACATTCATAAGAACGTTTAAAAATTAAAAAGAAATAATTCTGAGAGGACGATTAATAAAAAAAATTCCCATTGCGGAGAACGTTGATGTTTTCATCAGTTAAAATAGTGTATGAAAACTATTACAAATCTTCCTGAATACGTGAGGCCAATAGAGAAGTTCAGTCCAGTAGTTAAGAATTTTCAAGTCAGATGGGACACAGACTTTATTAAAAAATTACCGGGCATTTTATATGTGACAAGTTTTTATTTGTGTGTAATTATGATGAAGGTTTTATACAGTATACCGTTATCGCACTTTTGTGCCTCTTAAGTACAACAACCAGTACCCAATTTATTTATGTTCCAACTTACCTTTTCTTTATGTTCAATTAATTCACTTTTGAACTTTTTGACCACTTTCAGTAGTGGATACACTGAAGTGTTTACCATGTAGATACGAATAATATTATAATGTTACATAATATAAATAGAATTTTAAACAGAAATTGGTTATTAATCATTATCAAAGTTGTAATTATTGTAGAAGTTCTGTTTCCTGTTGTTAAAGTAAATTTAATTTCTAGTGTAAACAGACATCATAGTAACAAGTATTTAAGTCTGTGTATTGTAATGAACTTCACTGAATCCATTTTTATTTAATGCAAGTGTTATTGTTTCACATGAAAGTTACAGAAGTGATCTATTTTGTGTTGTTAATTAAATACCTAACACCTAAAATTGAAAGTAAGTATGCATTGTATACATATTCCTCACCTTCTCCTTCTGCTCCACAAATTCTTTTGTGAAAGACAAGTGTTGGCATTCATTTCCCACGGGAAAACATTCCAAGCAGAACTTCATTCTCCTCCAACTACAAGGCCAAGGAAGCAACTTGCCTGTTCCCACCATCCCCACCCTATTCTTCTTCTCTTACTCATGCATTCCTCTCAGTGGCATGAATGACCTAAGATTGTAGTTATCAGATGATTTTCTTAAGTAGCCAATTGTGGCTTAACAGTTGTGCAGATGTGTTTACCTTGTTTGTTTGTGAACAGAGTTGCTCATGCTACTTCTTTTGATACAGAAAATAATTCTGTTTCTTTCTGTTTAAACAGAATGGGTTTACAGATTTAAAAACATGCACAATGGGTGTACATGGACTGTGGAATCTTATCGAGCCATCAGGGAAAATAGTGCCTTTGGAGACACTTGAAAATAAAGTTCTTGCTGTTGGTATCCTTTTACTCAGTTCCTTCTCTTTTGTTTGGAGTATTTTTTGGTAGTAAATGTAAGGTAAAGTTTGTCTACATTCAAAGAATTACTAATTATTGTTCAGTAATCAATAATGTGTAGAACAGCTAATTGTTTTGGGAAAACTGCCTTAGTGCTAGGCAAAGTAAAATATGTTCTCAGTGATTTAAAAATGTGTTTTTGAATAGATATAAATACAGAGATAAATTAATTTTCATTTATTAATGGATTAAATGCATCCCAAAGATTCTGAAACAATATATTCTGCTTTAAATTATTTTGATTCTGTACAAGAATGTAATAAATATTGTATTTTTCCTTTATATTTGACTTCTAATTTGTAAATTCCAAACTCAATTAAAGTTGGCAATATTTTTTAATCTGACTGGACTGTATTGTTACTAGCACAATGACAATATAATGCTGATTGGCACATACCTTAACACACAATAGACGTCTCTATCTGGTTGCACCAAGTTGTAAAAGGTTTCCAGGATACAAGAGGAAATCCCTTACCTAATGCTCATCTCCTGGGATTATTTCATCGCATTTGCAAACTGCTGTTTTATAAAATAAAGCCAGTATTTGTCTTTGATGGTGGTGTCCCTCACCTCAAGAAGCAGACTGTGGTAAGTTCCTCACGTAGTTGTTTCTCATGACCCTTGCTGTAATTAAGCTCCTCATCAGTAAAAGGTTATTCTATAGTAGACCTGGACTTCCTGTCTTTGTTTCAGAGTGTTGAATTATGATAATTATGTGCTTTTGTGGGAAGACAGACAGTGTCTTGCATTTCCTTGCACAGTGTAGAAAAATGTTCCCACATTTTTGATACAAAAATAATTTATTCTTCTGTGTTACAACAAAGGATAAAAATTGAATTACGTAATTGTATTGAAACAAATGACTCAGCTTACTATACCATGTAATCAAACTGGCATTTGCTTTAGTACATTACAAGGATTATGAATTGGTTGGAGTTGAAACAGTCAGCTGTTTCACATTTTTCTTTTATTGATCAGGCTGCTCGACAGCAGAAGAAGAATAAAGCAGAAACGGATGCTGAGCGTCTTAGGGAGAGAATACTTACAAATCTAATTAAGCATAAGGCAGTAAACAATGCCCTTGGCAACAGTGATTTGAGTAATGCTGCCAGGATACAGAAACATAATGATCAAGATGAAATGTTCAGATTACCTGAACTCAGTGAAAATAAGGAGGAGGAAGAAAACAGGTGAGTCATATGTTTCTTCATGTAAGTGTTGTTTTACTTTCCTTTTATCGAATATCGCGTCTTGTGAAGAACACAATGAAGACCTTGCGAAGACATTTACGCTTTTAAAGCTATTTCCTTTCTCAGTTTGACTGATGAGATATAGCGTGAATATAATACAGTAAGCCAACCAGTTATGTTTTAGTTTATTTATTTCAACATATTAACTGTTTTTACTGTTAGACAGTATAGTAGTATAACTGTCATACAAAATTATCCAGATAAACAAATTCCTAATGCTGAACAATTCACAAGCTGTTTCTTCCGTGATCTTTTTGAATCACCGTAGTACCCACCATGGTTTTAGACATCCAGAAGCTACTCATATCCCATCAGCTCAACCAACATTATCCATGTACAGATTTTACAGGCTGAGTTCCAATATCAGATTTGGTCTGCCTTTCTCATTCCTTGTACTATAACTCTTTAGCTACTTCAAAATAATGTTTTACAGGAAACAAATTCTTCCTTGCTACTCATTGCATTGAAGGGTTGAAAGAATATTTAGGCTAGACACTCATTAAGCTGCAACTAATGCAATATGACCGAGAAGAAGCAAATACATGTGGCAATTAATTTATGCGAGTAAAATTGGTGTATTCCGATCTAACCCAGGCCTCAGATCAGTCTCTCATCACAACCAAGTTGTTTTTAGCTTTTACATTTGATGGCTTTGTCAACTCATAACCAAACTGTCGTGTTCTAACCTGACCACAGCCTCATAATTCTTGATGTACAGGGGGGAAAAATCATATATTTGTGACAATTAAAATTATAAATTTAATCAGTGCTCTTGAGTCCCAGCCTATCTACAACATTGGAAATCACAACCTATTCATTAAAAAAAATAGAATATTTCTGACAAGCAAGAATTATTAATTTCACTGCTGCGTGTCTGCTAACTTGCTCAAGAGTGAAATTTATAATCTTGCTTGTCACAAATATTTGGTTGCTGTACCTTCACAATACATATATTCACTTGTGAAATAATAACCCCTCCCAGTTAAAAAATAATAGTGAAGTACGTAGCTACAACTGTAGAAGAAAGGACGATCTTCACTATTCTGAGTTAAATCTGACATTGGCACAGAAAGGAGTGAATTATGCCACCACAAAAGTATTTGTCATTTACCAAATAGCATTAAAAGTCTGACATATAGCCAACCAGCATTTAAAAACAAATCAAAAGAATTTCTTAATGACAACTCCTCCTACTCACAAGGGAAACCGTTGCAACCCCCTCAAATTTAGTGGTAAGATGGCCCAGTGGATAGCCATTCAAAAACTAAACACAGATCCAGCATGAAAACGGGAAGAAAGCTGGACTGTGGAAAAAAAAGCAAAATAGAAACAATGAATGGTGCAAGAACAAGAAGTGCAGTAAGAGCAGCCGTAGAGCGAAAAGCTGTCCTGTCCTGGTTGCAATGTTGGACTGCCAAGCAGGCAAGCCACGTTCAAACCTCCCTGACCACTTACCCATGACGCCTTTGCTGTTCAGGCTGCTCTTTATTGCACTTGTTGTTCTTGGACCACTCTATTTTGATTTTTTTTCCTCTGTTCAATACACCTCTGTCATGTTTCCATGCTTGATCTGTGTTCAATTTTTGATGGTCTATCCACTTGGCCATCTTACCACTAAATTTGAGGGGGTGTGATCTTGAGTTTCCCTTGTCAGTATTGTCAGTAGATGAATATTTATATTTTTTTTAAAAAAAGAGAGAAAGAGAAAAAAAATTAATTATATTGTGCAAAGAAACCTTATGGTATTTTTTTATTTACAATTACTACTTCAAATCTAAAAATTCATTTATTGAGTAGAAGGAGTTGTCATTCAGAAATTCTTTTAGCTCGTTTTCAAATGCTGGTTAGCTATCTGACAGACTTTTAATGATATTTGAAAAATGACCAAAGCCTTTTGAGGCAGCATAATTCAATCCTTTCTGTACCAAAATCAGACTTAATCCAAAATAGTGAGGGTCGTCCATTCTCTAATGTTGTAGGTCTGCACTTTGCTATTATTTTTGCATTGGAGCAGGTTATTAATAACAAATTTTGTGAGTGAGTATATATATTGTGGAGGTACTGTGAATAACCCTAGTTCCTTAAATAAATTCTGCAAAGTTATGTTGGGTGGGCTCCAGCTATTGTTCTGATTAGACACCTTTGTACAATGAGTACTTTTCTCTTAATGGTGAATTATCCCAAAATATGAAAGCAGTGAATGAAAATAGGTATAGTAGGCTAATTTACTAGTATGTTTGTCACCAAACTTCGGAATATCCCTAATAGCATTAGTAGCTGAACTTAAGCATTTCAGCAGATCATGGATGTGTTTCTTCCAATTCAATTTCTCATCAATCCATCACCCAGAAATTTGAAATATTTTGGCATAGCAACAGAGTTTTGTTCATAGTCTATCAATGGTGTTATGCCATTTACTCTACAGAACAGTATATACTGCTTGTTCTCAAAATGTAGTTTGGGTCCATTTGCAGAGAACCACTTAATAATTTTCTGTAAGACATTATTTACAATTTACTCAGCTAATTCTTGTTGATTGGGTGTGGTTACTATAACTGTATCATTAAGAAAAGGAACTAGCTTTTTGTCTTCATGAATATAGAGTAGCAAGTCATTAATATATATTATGAACAATTAGTGATCGAAGACCCTGTGGGATATCGTTCTCGATAACTTTGCCAGTTAGAGAACTGCTGATTTTTGCAGATTGTCTGTACTGTTAATTTTAGCCTTCTGCATTCTTCCAGTTAAATATGAGTTGGACCATTTGTGCACCATCCCATTCATACCACAATACTTAAACTTATCTAGAAGAATTTCACAATGCAGAAAGCCAAAAGCCTTTGAGAGATCACAAAAAATCCCAGTGGATGATGTTTGGTTATTCAGAGCATTTAATATTTGATCAGTAAAGGCATATATAGCATTCTCTATTGAAAAGCCTTTCTCAAAACCAAACTGACATTATGTTACTACTTCATTTTTACAAATATGTATGCTATTAATGAATACATTACTTTTTCAAGAATTTTTGATAAAGCTGTCAGCAGTGAGATTGGGCAGTAATTCTTAGCATCAGGCCTATCCTCCTTTTTATGCAATGGTTAAACAATGGCATATTTCAGTCTATCTGGAAAATGGTTCTGTTGCCGTGAGCTATTACATATGTGGCTTAGAATCCTATTTATCTGTTGGGAACAAGCTTTTAGTACTCTGTTGGGAGTGCCATAAATTCCATGGGAAGCTTTTACTTTTGAGTGAATTTATTATCCTCCTAATTTCAGTAGGAGAGGTGGGTTGAATTTCAGTATTATCAAATTGCTTAAGTATCCTCTTCCATATACAGCTTTACATTTTCTAATGAACAAGTAGATCCTGTTTTCTCTGTGAAACTTAAAAAATGATTATTAAAATTCAAGGGTTGGAACTTTAATAGCGGCAACTATTTATTTACAGCTCATACAAAATAGATACGTGTTTCAAAGTTTTACTGACCTTCAAAGTAGTCACCAGCATTGTGTATAACCCGTCACCAACGATGTGGAAGTCATAGGCTACTCTTAGCAGCGCCAGTGTTGACAGGTCAAGTGACACGGTCTATTGCCCGATGAATTTGTAGCACTTCTGAAGTGAATGCTGTGGAGTGTTTCCTTCGGTTTAGAAAACGAGCTGAACTCACAAGGGCGTAAGTCAGGAGAGCACAGTAGGTGGTATAGCACTCAGCAGCCCCATCAGTCAAACAAATCAGTAACAGCTTGCACTGTACGCGCTTGAGCATTGTCCTGCAAACTGATGGTCAGGTCTTGCAGAAAGTGTCATCACTTCTGTCTCTAAGTCGCTCTTAGGTTGTGTTCCAAAAATGAACAGCATGAGACGGAAGTGATGACACTTTCTGCAGGCCTGACCATCAGTTTGCAGGACAGTGCTCAAGCATGTACATAGTTATAAAAGTACCATTATTAAGTTTAAGCTCCCAAGCATATGCTTCTATATGTTCCTCTGCACAAAATTTTTCAGTTTCTAAAAAATAAAAAAAGTCAGAATCATGCAACAGATCACACCACTTGATACAATTATTAAGTATAGATAGAAAAGGAATTTCTGAGTATGCAGTAGAGCCAAATATTGTCTCACTCAAAGATATTGTTTGGAAAAAAACAGTGCCTGAATATTTCCACAGTTCCATAATCACTCCACTTTTATCTGTCATTACATGATACATTTTCAGAGTGGAGTAGAAGGGGTATGTTTTGGAATCTTCAATTAAGACAGGTTCATAGAAGTTTGAAGCTAATACATCAAACAATCCAGAGTGCTTTTCTTGTTGAAGGACCTCCTACTAAGGTGTGTTTGATATCTCCATAGTACTGTCATTGTCATATGGACCGTTTTTAATTGTGCAACTCTCCAATGAATATTCTCAGTTTATGGTAGTCAGT
This sequence comes from Schistocerca piceifrons, assembly GCF_021461385.2. Classification (NCBI taxonomy): domain Eukaryota; kingdom Metazoa; phylum Arthropoda; class Insecta; order Orthoptera; family Acrididae; genus Schistocerca; species Schistocerca piceifrons. The sequence continues at coordinate 845,680,637 of NC_060139.1, forward strand.
CTTTTCATTTGATGAGAACTGCAGACATTTGAATAATACTCATGTATGAATTTGCCAATTTACTCAAATTTGACATTTATTTTCTCTAATATAAAATCAGCTGTTATTGCATTGATACTGCTATTTTCACAAAGTGGCATTAACATAGTCATTTTTAGTGAGGTTATAGTAATTAGGGGATAATCGTTCGCTGTTAGCACACTGGAATTGCATTCGGGAGGATGATGGTTCAAATCCGTGTCTGGCAATCCGGATTTAGGTTTTCCGTGATTTCCCTAAATCGCTTCAGGCAAATGCCGGGATGGTTCCTTGAAAAGGCACAGCCGACTTCCCTACCCACCTTTCCCTAACCCGATGGGACCGATGATGTCGCTCTTTGGTCCCTTTCTCCAAATCAATCAACCAACCAACTCATCCATTTTTGTCCTTATGTTTGACTGGACTACAATTAGTCAACTTTCAAACATTACGCTAGGCATTGATGACCTTGCAGTTCAGTGCCCTAAACCACTAATCATCATCATCAAGCATTATACCAACTACTAATTATCTGTAAATTTTCCTTTATTTCATGTCTGTTCTTATTAGATGCAGAGTGAAATAGAATTGTGGTCTGAGATGCCAAACTTGTGTTCAAAGTGAGTAATGTTCAAATTCCAATCTGATTGCACTGTTTAATGTATACTGTGATTTCCCTAAATTATTTGAGACAAATGCTGGGTCATCTTCTTTGAATAGAGCACAACTGATTTCTTTGAGCATAATTACCCAAATTCTAGTGCGTTATCCATAATGACCGTTTTATTGATGACAACTTCTTAATCACGGATTTTCAGTGAGATTAGTCACATTGTTGGTGTTGTTTCTGAGGACTGTTGAGAAATTATTACTGTATCCCACACGAAAAGTTTAGGCAGTAGTTAAATTTTTTGATCTTTTTTGTGTATCATGCTTCTTAAATGAAAACAGAAAATGGGGAATGTTTCCTAAAAGTCAGAGAAGCAGTGCATTCACTTATATTCGTTTTCATGTTTTGAATTCCTTAAATACACTGACTGACAGAAAAAAATGAAGCAAACACAAGATGTGGTTGGATTTCAATGAAAATTTGTATATCTACACATCATTGGCAGGTATGGAAATGATTAAAGTTGCAACTCTTTGTGACAGGCAGACTGGTCATCAGAATTCTCTAGTATTGTTTGTGTTTAGTGTTGTTACCAGGCCTCCTAGGGGGTGTAAGGGGTGAGAACAGCATCGACATTGATTGATCTCTGTCAAGGACATCGAGCTGACGCAAACTTTAGTCAGGCAGCATTATGAGCTCCTGACAAGAGATTGAAAGGTTGTGGGTCTCCATTTAGCTGGATTGTCAAATTGTATAATATCCAGATTTGTGGGACATTTGAATGTGGCAGCTGCTTAATGTTGAACTGTATGAGAACCTAAGGGTAGGCAAACTTGTAATCAAGGTTCTGTTCAGTCACGTCTGACCACAACGAGGATGGATCACCATATTATGCAGCAAGCGCATTGTAACTTCATGACATATGTGCCCACTATCTGAGAACAAGTAATGAACTCCCTGCAACATTCTGTGTAATCCTGCACCATTGGTTGGAGACTTAATAGCACACGAACTAGGGAATTACCGTGCCATGCCTAGGCCGCCATTAACAACTCAACACAAATGGCTGTGTGTGGATTGCTGCCATGATGGGGAGCATATACATCTCTACATCTACTGACATACACTGCAAGTCACCTTATGGTATGTGCTGGAGAGTACCACTACTAGTCCTTTCCTTTCCTGCTCCACTCACAAATAGAGTAAGGGAAAAATAACTAGTCTATAAGCATTTGTACAAATCCTAATATCTCTCATCTTATCTTTGTAGTCATTATGTTAAATGTACATTGGTATCAGTAGAATCATTCTGCAGTCAGCCTCAAATGCCAGTTCTCTAAATTTCCGCAATAGTGCCTCACAAAAAGAGCAGTCACCTTTCCTCCGGGGATTCCCATTTGAGTTTAGAAACCATCTCTATAACACTTGGGTGTTGATCGAACCTCCCAGTAACAAATCTAGCAGCATACCTATGATGTGCTTTGACATCTTCCTTTAATCCGATGTGGTGGGATCCCAAACACTTAAGCAGTACACAAGAATGGGTCACACTAACATTATTTATGCCACCTCGTGTATAGCTGAGCTACACTTTTCCGTTATTCTCCCAATAAACTAAATCCGACATTCGTATTCCCTACTACCAACCTGACTTGCTCATTCCACTTCTTATCGCTTTGCAACATTACGCCTTAATGAAGGCAATTTCTTATACATGACAGCATCACCAGCAAACAGTCATAAATAATTGCTCACACTTTATGTGAGATAATTTATGTACGTAGAGAATAAGAGTGGGTCTATCACTCCCATTACATGGGGCATTCCTGGCGATACCCTTCTCTCTGATGAACACTTGCCATTGAGGACAACATACTGCGTTCTATTACTTAAAAAGACTTCAAGCCACTCACATATCTGGGAATGTAAACTGTATGCTTGGACCTTTGTCCACAGTGTATCGTGTCAAATCCTTTCCTGAAATCTAGGAATACAGGTTATGCCTGTGATCTCCATCCACGGTTTATAGGATATTGTGTGAGGAAAGGGCAAGCTTAGTTTCACACAGGCCATGTTTTCTAAATCCTTGCTACAATAATTTTATCTTGACACTCTTCCGTTGGTCTGTGTGTGCATACAATCCTTGCTGATTTGTTGACAGAAGCTTTACAGTCTCAAGGACATTTGTTATATTTGAGCCTAGAATCTGTTCAAAAATTCTGTAGCAAATTGCTGTTAAGGATATTAGTCTGTCATCACACGGTTCCATTCTTTTACCTTTATAGTATAAAAGAGTCACTTGCACTGTTTTGCTGTGAGATGGGACTTTGTTCTGGGCAAGAGATTCACAATAAATGCAAGCTAAGTAAGTGACTAATGCTGCAGAGTACTTTCTGTAAAACCGACTTGTGATTCCTTCTGGAAGTGGTAACTAATTTGTTTTCAACTCTTTCATCTGCTTCGGTACTCCACGGATGCCTATTTCCATGTTCTCCATGCGAGAGTCAGTGCGGCAGTCAAACAGTAATATATTTGTACATTACTCCTGCAAGAATGTTTTTTTGAACATGTAATTTAAAACTTCAGCTTTCCTTTTGCTAGTTTGTGTTACCACCCCAGACTGGTCAATAAGTGACTGGATAGAAGCCTTCAACCAGCTTCGTGATTTTTCATATGATCAGAATCATATCGATTTCACGACGAGATCATTTGCTGAGGTATGACAGTGGAAGTTGTTTCCTCGGCATTTACCAAATTTGGTTATTAGACAACGGAGGGTCTTTTCAATTCTTGATCCACTTACTTGGCACATACATGACCAGAGCACGATTTACAACCAGTTTAAACTTTGCCTGTAATTCCTCTACATCCATCATATTGGAACTAAATGATCACCATTCATTGTCGAAGTTCCTCTGAAAGGGCACGGCCGACTTCCTTCCCAATCCTTCCCTAATCCGATGAGACCGATGACCACGCTGTCTGGTCTCCATCCCCAAACCAACCAACCAACCATTGTCGAAGTGTGATGCTGACAACTTTTTATCTACTCTTTCTAACACAAATACTCTCCTAGCTATCTTGATTGATTTATTACCTTTAGTAACTGTTGTCGCCATGGTGACATCGTGATCACTAATCCCTTTCTCTGTATTGAAACTGTTGATAATGTCAGGCATGTTTGTAGGTACAAGGTCTCGAATGATCATACTTCTGTTATGATGTAATCAAATAATTAACTTGAGTTCAACCTTGATAGACACACAGACACAATATTTTTGTTGACAGCTATGAACACTTCCCCTCCTGTGGTATCTAATATGTCTTTTCAATGTATGTTCCATACCTTGCTAAATATTTTGGAGCTTTCTACTTTATGTTTCAGTCAGCTCTCAGTTCCAAGAATAATTTGAGCATGACGACTTCCCTGGAAGGTAGTAATTTCGTTAACGTTGTTACAAATAATTTGACAATTGTTAAAATTTTGGCAGTCGAAGTGTGTGTGCTTTGTAAGCAATCTGATTTCACTATCTGCTTATCGACTGGCAAGCATTCATTTGAGGACCTCAAATTACTGCTCATTGTAAAATGCCCCATATGCACTCCACTAGTACTATGCTACCTGAGTAGCTGCTTCCTTTCTGTAGTACACACCTGACCTATCAAGAGGAGACCTACAGTTCTTCACCCCTTAATATTTGGAGACCATCTACTCACCTCCAAACTAAAGGACCCCAACTGACTCTGGGTATGATGCTTCAGATTTTGAGCTCTGCTTGAACCCCTGAGCAAGGCTTTCAGTTTTCACTACTTCCACCAGTCATCCATAGGAACTGTGGTCAGAATCAGAACCCAAGCAACAGGTGTCATTGGTGCCAACATGAGCAACAACTTGCAGACTCCCCTTATCTCTTGCAGACTCCCCTTTGGCAGACAAACTAAGTACACATTGGAATTCTTTCAAGTCCTGGACACTGTTTCCCTAAGCCCAGAGTACAGTGGAGCAGCACAACATAATAAGCTTCATGATCAACTGGTGATCATTTTGTTAATTGTTGTGATAATTCAAAATTAAGTAAGCTACTGCAAGAAATTCGAATAGTTTGCAATGAAAAATAGAAGTCTCTGTGACTTTGCGTTTGGTGCATGTTAGTCATATGCTGCTGCATACCAAATGTAGTTAAAATTTGGAACTATTCTTTAAACTTGGGATAGTATCTATAACTCACACCATTCTCAAGAAAAATGATTGTAGATATCATTCCCATTTAAACAATAAAGCAAGAATTAAATATTCATAGCACTATTTATCTCGTAAACAGTATGAAATATCGAAACAAGATTTTGGCAAATGATAACCCGCAAAGAGGAGAGTATGGTGGCATATGGTTACTGTGTGTGAACTTCCTTATCGAGTGTGAAATACAAGTACTTACAGATGTTTTTCAGAATAATAATGTCATTTTTAAGGGTCATTGACAGCTGGTGAAACAAGAATTATGACAGGTTCCTAGTAGACCATAAGTATTTCATGGGACATGGCTCTGTCATTCACAATAGGATTCACAGCAATTGTAACAGTTGTGGATTCAACTAGCAAAGTATTGTGGGATTGCCTCTGTTCTCTCCACATGATAATGCCTTCTGCAAGTGATTTTCTTAACACTGTAAATGATTTATATATCATACAGAACTTTCTTTCGCAGTGAGCAATGTTACTGGAAAACACAATCATCTAAAATGCCTAGAAAATTTTGGTACAGTGTTTTATAGATACAAACATTTTCATTCAATCGTACTATAAGCAGTTGCAGATGCTCTGCTCATGAGAAATTTGTTGTAATAGATATTAGAGGATACAGGAAGTGAAGCGATGTTGGTATATTTTATTCTTCTTATTCTTGATTTAAGGAGGGAAGTGTAGTATACACCAGATTATCCACTGTCAGAGATATCAGTTGCATTGCCTCTTGTATTCATTGGAGATGAGCTGTATCCATTGTTGAGCCATTTTATCAAATCTTACAGTCAACAGATTTTGGATCTGGGGAAAGAATATGTCAACTAACACCTTGCCAGACCACAGTGATCAATTGAATGCACTTTTGGAATAATGAGCAATAAGTGGAGCATATTTTGGAAGATAATAGAAACTTCATCACAATTTGCTAAATATATATATGTTTAGCACAACCCTGGCATTGACCTGGAAGGATCCCTGAGTGTCGATAAGCAACATACAGTAAAAATTGATCATTCTATGCACGGCACCTATCAGACAGGACAAACCTTTAAGGAAACTTCAAATGTAGCTATCCAAATGAAAGACAGTTTTGCAAACTTTTTCTCCCACAATAAAAAAATGATTTTGATGAGTTTGTCAGCTATGCTATTTTAATATTATTATTGCCTCTCATCTTAAGAAAGTGAAAGAAATAAGAGAGAATTGAATGTATTTTGTACTTGTAGTTTGTAATTCTGATGCCACATCAGTGCATAAGTTGTCCAAAATGAATGAATGATGATTGTTTCCTCATTGGTCCCATAAAGGACAAAAGGACAATGAGTAAAATAGCTGCTATTATAGCATCCAGTGGTGCCATTTTCTCAAGAGAACAACAAAAGAAACACAAGCACCAGCGACAGTACTACTCTACTGGCACCAGCAGCAGCCACATGCTGCCAGTGTTGCCAGAGTCACTCAAATGCTCTGGTTGCTGCTCTCAGAGACAGACATGTTTGATTCCTTCAGTACTGCTCTGTGTCACTTTGCTGCGCAGCACTCTGCTTGCAGCACCACATGGGTTTGGCTCTTGCACCGTCTCTGCCTGGAGCGATGCGACCATGTAACAGCCTGCCACTCATCCTGCAATGAGTGCATATCTTCCTTGTTGGGTAAGCTGTAAGTTGCCTTGGCAGCAGAGCCTGTAGGTGAAACAAGCAACACCTTAGGTGTCCCATGCAGCATGCCAGTTTCTCTGCTGCTACCACAGCCTGAGGTAGCACCCTGCAGGTGGCTGACCATAGCTATAAGGGTCTTTAGTAGTTCATGAACTGTGACCAGCTCCTCCTGTGTCCACATGCAGCATGCACACACCCTATCCATCCTACTACTGTTAACTTAAGAATTAAAATGTGAAAAAAGAGAGAAAAAGATAAATATGTGACTTAATAGTCTCATGAAGCTTCACCAATGAAAGCTGGCAGCTGACTGATCTGTGGCCAGTGATCACTGGCCATCCAAAACAAAAAAATGGCTACATGATACCATTACTAAAACATTATACTGCACTTCTCAAATACAAAAATATGCAATGACTGGTTAGTCTTCTGGTACCTCACCAACAAAGACTTGACACCTGACTGGACTGTTGATGAATGACATTGCATTGTGTTCAGCGATGAGTAGCGGTTGTGGCCTGGATGGCCATTGTGAGCAAGTATGGCTACGATCTGGGGAGAGGTCCTATTCTTCCAGTGTTTTAAAGAGGCATAAGCGTGCACCCGTGGTCTAGGGACAGTGTCTTTGATTCATAATTGAAACGCCTTTAGTCTCAAGTTCGAGTTGCACCGCTGGTTAAATTTTGATTAATGATCATCATTGGCGGCTGATGACTTCTGGCATAAGAAGTCACCTCTCATTCTGCCTGTTGATCACTGCTGATTCAGAAGGCAATGGAAATCACTGCATTAAAGACACGTAACATGTATACGTGCCGATGTCACAAGCTGAAGATGAAGAGAGAGAGAGAAAGTGTATGAGAATATTGAAAGGGTCATACAGTATGTAAAGGGATATGAAAATCTAATAGTCATGGGACTGAAGAAGTGTCTTGATGATCTCTCCATTGGCAAAAGATTCCGGAATAGTCCCCCTTTCAGATCTCTGGGAGGGGACTGCCAAGGGGGAGGTTACTTTGAGAAAAAGATTGAATGAACAACGGAAGGATAACATTCTACGAGTTGGGGCATGGAAGTCAGAAGCTTTAATGTGGTAGGGAAACTAGAAAACCTAAAAATGGAAATGCAACGGCTCAATCTAGATATAGTAGGGGCCAGTGAAGTGAAGTGGGAAGAAGACAAGGATTTCTGGTCAGATGAGTTTAGGGTAATATCAACAGCAGCAGAAAATGGTATAATAGGAGTAGGATTTGTTATGAGGAGGAAGGTAGGGCAGAGAGTGTGTTACTGTGAACAGTTCAGTGATGGGGTTGTTCTTATCAGAATCGACAGCAAACCAACACCGACAACGATAGTTCAGGTATACGTCCCAATGTGACAAGCTGAAGATGAAGAGAGAGAGAAAGTGTATGAGGATATTGAAAGGGTCATAAAGTATGTAAAGGGATATGAAAATCTAATAGTCATGGGAGACTGGACTGCAGTTGTAGGGGAAGGAGTAGAAGAAAAGGTTACAGGAGAATATGGGCTTGGGACAAGGAATGAGAGAAGAGAAAAATTAAGTGAGTCCTGTAACAAGTTTCAGCTAGTAATAGCAGATACTATGTTCAAGAATCACAGGAGGAGGAGGAGGAGGAGGTATACTTGCAAAAGGCCGGGTGGTACAGGAAGATTTCAGTTAGATTACATCATGGTCAGACAGAGATTCTGAAATCAGGTACTGGATTGTAAGTTGTACCCAGGAGCAGACTCAGATCACAATATAGTAGTGATGAAGAGTGGGCTGAAGTTTAAAACACGTAAGCAAGAATCAATACACAAAGAATTGGGATATGGTTGAAATTCTCTAAGGCTATAGATACAGCAGCAAGAAATAGCTTAGTAGGCAGTACAGTTGAAGAGGAATGAACATCTCTAAAATGGGCCATCACAGAAGTTGGGAAGGAAAACATAGGTACAAAGAATTTAACTGCAAAGAAACCATGAGTAACAGAAGAAATACTTCAGTTGATCGATAAAAGGAGGAAGTACAAAAATGTTCTGGAAAACTCAGGAGTAGAGAAATGCAAGTCACTGAGGAATTAAATAAATAGGAAGTGCAGGGAAGCTAAGACGAAATGGCTGCAGGAAAAATGTGAAGACATCGAAAAAGAAATGATTGTCGGAAGGACAGACTCGGCACACAGGAAAGTCAAACCAACCTAGAGCGACATAAAAGCAAGGGTGATAACATTAAGAGTGCATCCGGAATTCCACTATTAAATGCAGAGGAGAGAGCAGATGGGTGGAAAACATACCTCGAAAGTCTCTATGAGGGGGGAGATTTGTCTGATGATGCGATAGAAGAAGAAACAGGAGTCGATTTAGAAGAGATAGGCGATCCAGTATTAGAATCAGAATTTAAAAGTGCTTTGGAGGACTTAAGATCAAATAAGGCATAAGGGATAGATAACATTCCCTCAGAATTTCTAAAATCATTGGGGGAAGAGGCAACAAATCGACAATTCACATTGGTGTGTAGAATGTATGAGTCTGGCGACATACCATCTGACTTTCGGAAAAAGCATCAACCACTCAATTCCGAAGACGGCAAGAGCTAACAAGTGCGAGAATTATCGTACAGCTCATGCATCCAAGTTGCTTACAAGAATAATATACAGAAGAATGGGAATTAAAATTGAGGATGTGCTAGATGATGATCAGTTTGGTTTAGGAAAGGTAAAGGCGTGGGAAGGCAATTCTGACGTTGCGGTTAATAATGGAAGCAAGACTAAAGAAAAATCAAGACATGCTCATAGGATTTGTCAACCTGGAAAAAACGTTTGACAATGTAAAATGGTTGAAGTCGTTCGAAATTCTGAGAAAGAAGGGGTAAGCTATAGGGAGAAACAGCTCATATACAGTATGTACAACAGCCAAGAAGGGATAATAAGAGTGGACGACCCAGAACGAAGTGCTCATATTAAAATGGGTGTAAGACAAGGATGTAGCCGTTCACTTCTACTGTTCAATCTGTACATTGAGGAAGCTATGATGGAAATAAAAGAAAGGTTGAGGAGTGGAATTAAAATTAAAGGTGAAAGGATATCAATGATATGATTCACTGACGACATTGCTATCCTGAGTGAAAGTGAAGAAAAATTACATGATGTGCTGAACAGAATGAACAGTCTTATCAGTACAGAGTGTGGACTGAGAATAAATTGAAGAAAGACGAAGGTAATGAGAAGTAATAGAAGTGAGAACAGGGAGAAACTTAACATCATGATTGATGGTCATGATGTAGATGAAGTTAAGGAACTCTGCTACCTATACAGTAAAATAACCAATGATGGACAGAGCAAGGAGGACATCAAAAGCAGACTAGCAATGTCAAAAAGGGCATTCCTGGCCAAGAGAAGTCTACTAATATCAAATATCGGCCATAATTTGAGGAAGAAATTTCTGAGAATGTGTGTCTGGAGTACAGCATTGTATGGTAGTGAAACATGGACTGTGGGAAAACCGGAACAAAAGAGAATTGAAGTATTTGAGATGTGCTGCTACAGACGAATGTTGAAAATTAGGTGGACTGATAAGGTAAGGAATGAGGAGTTTCTGCGCAGAATCGGAGAGGAAAGGAAAATGTGGAATACACTGATATAAGGAGAAGAGACAGGATGATAGGACATCTGTTAAGACATGAGGGAATGACTTCCATGCTACTAGAGAGAGCTGTAGAGGGCAAAAACTGTAGAGGAAGACAGAGATTGGAATACATCCAGCAAATAATTGAGGACGTAGGTTGCAAGTACTACTCTGAGATGAAGAGGTTAACACTGGGGAGGAATTCGTGGCGGGCTACATCAAACCAGTCAGAAGACTGATGACCAAAAAGAAAAGGAGCAGTGTTTCTTCAACCACCGTGGTGTGAGAGACCATTGGATATGATTTTGGTAACAGCTGTTAGTGATTGAGGGTCCTATGGTGGCACAATGGTAAATCACGGACATACGGTGCCCTTGTATGTCACCTCTCATACGATAGTGTGATGGTTTTCAACAAGGTAATGCTCTTACACACATGGCACATGTCTCTATGAACTTTCTGCATGATGTTGGCATACTCCCATGGTCAACAAGATCTCCAGGTCTGTCCACAATAGAACTTGTGTGGGCCTGTGGGACAAGCTTGAATGCCAACTTCATATTAGTCCAGTATCCAGGGTATCATGGACCAGTTACAACAGTTGTGGATCAAATTGACTCAGGAGAGTATAAGGTGGTTTTGTGACAAACTTCCCAACAGAATCAGTGCATTCATGTAGGCCAGAGGGGATGCAACATCATAGCAATAAGTGGGCTCATACTGCCAAGTTTTTCAAAAATTTCCACTCCCTACTTCACCACTCTTACACTTTCACAAAATTTGAGGTAAAGTAAAGTAGTGAGCGGAAATTTGTGAAAAACTGAGTGAAAACAATGCATTAAATAGCAGTTCATTGAGACACTGACCAGAGATGCGAAACAGGACCAAAAATTTTGCAGATGACATGCTGTCAAAAAAACTTTGGAAACAAGCACACTAAAACTGGTGTTTAATAATACAGTTCAGTTTGCAATTTAATTTTAGGAAATAAAATTTGACCCACCGAAGATGACACATAGGTGTCGAAACACGTTTGGCTAAATATAAAAATAAACTAATTGTGTTTGCATAAGGCTGATTTTCAAAACAACCCAGTTCTGACAGATCAAAGTTGTTGCATTTTGATTTAAGTTTAAAACGTAGTTTTGAGAGGCCTTTCATTGTACTCAACACAGCAAATGTTATAATTGATCCAAACCTTCTTCATCAGGTGGGCTTATTAATAGATCTAAAAAGAAAATTATTAGTTGTCAGTAATCCTCAGTTACATTTGGCTGCACTCCAGTGTACAGTTGTTTTGCCTGATTCCATTAATTTTCTCCACACTGACTGTACATACTCCAAACTATTCAAAAATTTCCTGAACTGACAAAACTCATCTGTACACCAGGAGAAATTAAGCATGATTTTAAACATTATATTGCAGTCAGCAGTGGCCCTCCAATGTACTTGAAAGCCTGCTGGTTATATTCATATAACTAAATTTGACTAAACAAGAATTCCAGTTCCTAATAAGCATATTACCAAGTCCCACTAGGTTAAACAGATAAGGAAAAGAGTGCTGTGATCATTCTCTTTTGAATTCATGGATTAACTTTCAAGCTATTTGACCCCTGGCATGCACCCAGTATCTTTCAGAAATTAATTAATGAAGTTTTTAGAAATTTAGATTTCTGTTTTGCATTTGTAGATGACATATTGAAAGCCTCTAGCTTTCCAGTAGAACACACACAGTATTTAACTATCTTGTTTCAGTGATTGAACTACACACATCAAAAAATGTTTTGCAGCATCTCGGTTCTGAGAGTTCCGGAACCTGTACAGAAAATTGGAACAGAGATCAACATGGGCATCATTTCCGCCCTTTTTATTGCTCCTGAAAAATTGCATGTTGTACCACCATACAGCGAGACCTTCAGAGGTGGTGGTTCAGATTGCTGTACACACCGGTACCTCTAATACCCAGTAGTACATCCTCTTGCATTGATGCATGTCTTTATTCGTCGTGGCATACTATCCACAAGTTCATCAAGGCACTTTTGGCCCAGATTGTCCCACTCCTTAACTGCGATTCAGCGTGGATCCCTCAGAGTGGTTGGTGGATCACGTGTCCATAAACAGCCCTTTTCAATCTATCCCAGACATCTTCAATAGGATTCATGTCTGGAGAACATGCTGGTCACTCTAGTCGAGCGAAGTCATTATCCTGAAGGAAGTCATTCACAAGATGTGCACGAAGTGGGCGTGAACTGTCGTCCATGAAGACTAATGCCTCGCCAATTGCTGCTGATATGGTTGCACTATTGGCATACATGTATCGTACAGCCTTTACGGTACCTTCCATGGCCACCAGCGCCGTACGTCGCCCCCACGTAATGCCACCCCAAAACATCAGGGAACCTCCACCTTATTGCACTCGCTGGACAGTGTGTCTAAGGCATTCAGCCTGACCGGGTTGCCTGCAAACACGTCTCCGACGATTGTCTGATTGAAGGCATATGCAACACTCATCGGTGAAGAGAACGTGATGCCAGTCCTGAGCAGTACATTCGGCATGTTGTTGGGCCCATCTGTACTGTGCTGCACGGTGTCCTGGATGAAAAGATGGACCTCGCCGTGGACGTCAAAAGTGAAGTTGCACATCATGCAGCCTACTGCACACAGTTTGAGCCGTAACATGACATCCTGTGGCTGCACGAAAAGCATTATTCAACATGGTGGCGTTGCTGTCAGGGTTCCCCCAAGCCATAATACTGTAGGTGGCAGTCATCCACTGGAGTAGTAGCCCTTGGGCGGCCTGAACGAGGCATATCATCGATAATTCCTGTCTCTCTGTATCTCCTCCATGTCCGAACATCATCCTTTGGTTCAGTCCAAGATGCCTGAACACTTCCCTTGTTTAGAGCCCTTCCTGGCACAAAGTAACAATTCGGACACGATTGAACTGTGGTATTGACCATCTAGGCATGGTTGAAATACAGACAACACGAGCCTTGTACCTCCCTCCTCGTGGAATGACTGGAACTGATAGGCTGTCGGACCCCCTCCATCTAATAGGCGCTGCTCATGCATGGTTGTTTACATCTTTGGGCAGGTTTAGTGACATCTCTGAACAGTCAAAGGGACTGTGTCTGTGATACAATATCCACAGTCAGCGTCTATCTTCAGGAGTTCTGGGAACTGGGGTGATGCAAAACTATTTTTGGTGTGTGTATTTTGGGTTAAGGATTGGTGTTGGAAAATCTTTGTTTGGAGCTCAACAAGTTAACCTTTTAGGACATATGGCTACTCCAGAAGGTACCAGACCAGACCCAGTTTGAGTACAAGTGATGCCTAATTTCAAACAGCCAGGAAATTTGTCAGAATTATGTCATTTCTTTGGCATACTGAAGTTTTACTGGTGGCGTTTGTAGCACTCCATAGAATATCAAGATATCTTAAATGGTTACACGAAAACACCAAGAAAAATGATAAAAGAAATGTTCAGTGAACAGAAGATGCAACAAGGCAGTTCAAGAAGTGCAAAATGAACCTCACAAATGCTCTCTTAACATCCTCGAATGTAAATAGGGAACTTGTATTATTTGTGGATGCTTCTGATTTTGCATCCAGCCCAGTGTTGGAACAAAAAAGGAAGAATATGGAAACTACTTGGTTTCTTTTGCGAAATGTTCTTGCCATCCCAAAAGAAATATTCAACGTATGATACGGGAACTTCTTAGCATATGCATGGTAGTTGGACTGTTGATATTTTTAAAAATATCGAAAATCTGATGTGTCGGTATATAAAAAAAATATAATTATTGGCTCTTGATATATCAAAAACATGTATCGATATATCAACGAAAAAATATCGATGTATTGGCCTATAAAAATATCAGCTGCATATTGTAAATATATTATCAGTTTTAGAGCTGTATATGTAAGTATTGATTTATTGTTAGATAATATGTACATCAACAAACTAGCAGGCTGCCTATCCTCCCTTAGAGCAATAACTGAAAGGAAAATGATGCACTTTCACACTTGGCGATAACCGCTTTACTAACAGTGATAACTGTGTGTAAGTGAAAAAGGTATCTGATGGGTCCGTCATTTGGTTTTGTCATTTGTCCAGAACACATTCCTGTTTTTCCATTTCTGCCAATGCCAGTGACTTAGCAGCTGTAGTGTCCAAATTAGGTGACAAAGATAAACGTTGTAGTTTTGTCTGGTAGCACTGAGTGCCGATCACATCAGCATTTCCCCTCCCATGTCTCCCTCAATTGCAAAGACCAATCTTCTCATGTAGATTTTTGTTCATCATTTTCAACAACTGTTTTTGAAGAATGCTGATGTGTTAATGCAACTGGTGTGCTGTTTCTTCACATTGGAAATCTTGTTATTCCAATTCACACTGCCATCCCTCCAGTGTAATTGGACTTCTTCTTTTGTGCCATCTATACTTGCTTCAGGTAGTCAAAGAGAAAGACTGAACTTGATGAAATCCCAAAAAATAATAAAACTCCTTCACACAGTGAAAGTAAAATTATATTCTACTACAATTTCAAAAGAATAACTTCAATTATTTACCAAACCTTGTGGAAAAAATATAATGTAAAATAAAAATAGTGGAACTCAGTATTGCCGTTTTGATATCGATATATCGGGGGGAAGAAAATATCGCCAATGGTAGTAAGGTACCGTAAATACCCCCTTGAAGGATGTTCATTTGCAGTGTATACTGACCATGCTAATTCAACACATGCTTTTAAACAACAAAACAGTAAGGAAACCCCTATGTAATTGCATCACATACAATTCACATTACAATTTACGACAGGTATCAGACACATTTCTGGAAAAGAAAATACTGTGGCTGACAATCTCTCCAGGCTTTAAGAAGTAATATCAATTGATTATGAGAAGACAGCAGATGATCATGTGAGTGATGAGGAAATCGAGAAACTTCAGGCTAATCCTCATACCTCCATAAAGTTTAAACTGCATGAAATCTGTGGTGGAAAATTATTACGGTACACTGTTTCAATATTTGCCTTTGTCAGAATATACAAAACACACACACACGCAAGCATCTCTCTCTCTCTCTCTCTCTCTCTCTCTCTCTCTATCTCTCTCAAAATGGCTGCCAAGGCCTGGTATTAAGTCTTGTGTGAAGTTATGTTTGAATTTACTTGGACTTGGCAAGATATTCAAAAATGTGCAAAATCATTTATAGAATGCCAAAAGAAAAAGTGACTAGACATACTAAATCTACTGTTGGTCAGTGTCCATGCACAGCTGGATGAAATAAGGTGGTACACATTGATCTGATCACCCAGTGCCTCCCTCAAATGAATTGATAAATTGTTTCAAGCACTAAGATTGGTTGAATAACGGAACAGGAATCATTCTGCTAAGTGATGTGCAGTCATTCCACTATGTGACATGCAAGTGGAAACAGTGGTGGGAGCGTTTTATAACTCCTGGAACACTAGATTTGGAGCGTTAACCAAATAGTGACTGACCAAGGAGCGTAGTTCCAATCAGAGCTTTTCCGTGTGTTAGCTCAGATTTGTGATTCTAAATTAACACAAACTATAGCATATTGTCCACAGTCAAATGGGAAAAATAGAGAGATTCTGTTGAACATTGAAAGCAGCCATCAGAGCTCATGGTAAAAATAAATGGAATAACTTCATTTCTACAATTCCCATAGGACTGGCTGCTTGAGATACTGTGTGGCACAACTCGTTAACATTGCTGGTAATTTCATTGTAAGGTCAGAAAATGAACAAGAAGTAGATTTACTAGCATTCACGTCTCTGTTACACCAACATACGGATAAACTGCGCCCTTCAGAATGTTCCCACAAGGTAAAGGAAACACTATTTTTTTAGTGAATACATGTATAAAATGACTCACATATGTGTGATGAATGAGAAAGTTAAAGCTGAACTAGTGGCTCCCTATGAAGGCCCCTATTAAGTCCCAGTGCAAAAAAGAACAAAATATTTCACTCAAAAATTAAGGGTGTGGCAAGTAATGTTTCACTTGGCGAAACTGAAATCAGCCTACAGCCTTGTGAACTCGAACTCCAGTGATACACAAGAAAACCTATCGAGCACTTCACCTGTGAGTGAGTCACCCGCATCTCCAAGAGTCTCATCAAACGAAGTTAATTGATTTGGTTGTGTTATTCCCTGAAAGTACTAGTAATTGACTTACATACTGAGGGAGGGGGAGTGATGTAAGATTATGTTTGTGTTTATAACCTACAATTCTGTAAATACTTCTTCTTTGTATTGACTTTATTTTTCATTGAAAACAAATGACATTTGAAATGCACAGTGTAAGAGCAAGTCCAGATAGCAATTGTTTCATTTGGATTTTGTGAACTTGATCTTGGGGGGGAAGAACATGGGATGGGGAGGGGGTGGGGGGATTTTCAACTTAAAAGTGCTGCATTTTGAGTTTCATTGTACAACAGGACCAGCAATGATTTCACAATGATACACAGTTTGTTATCATAATGCAATGGAAATTAATACGTAGGTTCAATATACATACACACGTAATATGTAAGTATGCTTTATGAAGATAGGTGGTTAGCTGTGGCCTTGCTGAAGGAATCATCCTGTCATTGGCCTGAAATGATTTAGTAAAACGTAAATCAGGATGATTAGACACATCAAACTCCGTCCTCTTGAATATAAAGCCAGTTCTTAATAATTGCACTGCTTTATTTGGTTGATACCTAATGTATAATGTTCTTTTTATCTTGGTACATTAGAACTGTTTTCCAGTTCGGAACTTGAAAATGAGAGCTTTTTCTTTCATGGGAAGGTTTTCCTTTCTTACAGGAGTGCTAGTTCCACTAGGTGTTGAACGTCTATGAAATTTGGAAGAGGAAGACAGGAGAATAGGTACTGGCAGAAGTACATCTGTGAGGGCATGTCATGAGTCATGCTTGAATAGCTCAGTAGTCAGCGAAAGGCAAAAGGTGACAGGTTTGAGTCCCAGACTGGCACACACTTTTAATCTGCCATGAAGTTAAAAATAAGTGCACATACTGCTGCAAAGTAAAAATTCATTCTGGAATCAAGACCGCTTCTAGACGGATGCCATTAGGAGGGAAAATTTAAATACCTAAGAGAATGAGTAGGAACTGATCCAACAGAAAATAAGAAGCTGTGAGAGAACAAATAAACAAGATTAATTTAGTTTACAAACCCAGTATCTATTTCTACAATATCAATAATCTTTCGACAAATGGAAATTTAAGAGTTTACGAGACAGTGATCTGAACTGAAGCCTATACATAGGCTAGAGCAGGCACGAAGGATTCTCATTAGCCTATAGAAATTTCGATGAACAGTAGATGGTCAATATATAAGATGAGCAATTGGGAAGAATAAAATAAAGGAAAGGCAGCCACACACCTATAGTGGACTTGAGACACAGAGACATGCAATGGAAAACAGTATTCACAGAAACTTTTGACCTCTTGCTCTTCTTCTAGTCAAAGAACATACATGCACACACAACCACGTAGACATTCAAACACTTACTGCCACAGCAAGATGCAGGGAACAGAAAGAACTGTGTACCTAGAAAGAGAACATCTTGGACACCATCAGGAAAAGAAAGACTGTGTTCTTTGGACACATCCTTAGTATCTCCACAGGAGGTTGCTATATCAGTTAAAGAAGTTTCTTGTAAGAAACCAAAATATATGGCCTAAAAGAGATACAAAGGCATCTGTAGGAAATGGGAAACAAAAATTTACAAGACGACTTTGATATACAATTTTATATTACCATAGGTTTCCAGGATAAAAACATGAATAGAAGAGCAAAAAAGATTACAGTGTATAAGATTCATTCTTGGACAAGCATAAAGACCAGAAGAAAATTATCTGATCTGGCTTAACATGGTCCTCGGATGGCCCAAATGAGGAGAAGAAGAAAAAAGTGATGTGGAAGGTTCTAACTATTGAAATTAGTGTGAATAGGGGAGAGAACAAAATGCAGTGAGACAGTGGCAAATAGGTTCTGTGGTACATGAACTGAAAGCCCAAGTTTCTGTTCCAACTTTTTTGATGACTTTGATGTTGAAGTATTGAAGTTTAACCAACATTTCTTCAAATATATTTCCATACAGAAAAACTGTAAAATAATTATGTTGTTTTTTGAATTTGTATCTACTTTAGATCAGAAGCCGAAGATTCTGTCACCTCTGAAGAAGATGAAAGCCCATCAAAACGTGTACCAAGAGATTTGCACTCTGTTGATGTAAGTAGTGCACAGTTCAAAGCATTGCCTGCAGATGTTCGACATGAAATTCTTACTGATTTGAGAGAAACGAGAAAGCAGAGTTCTTGGGGTAGACTGCATGAAATGCCAAAGGTACTTGTCCTTCTTTATTGCACAGTTCTAACAGTAATTTCACTAATCAAAGCTTCTTGACTTGTTAGTAGACTTTTGTTCACATCATATTCTTTTTCTCTCTCTTGCTGTTGTAGGAGTCTGGAGACTTCTCATCATTTCAGATGAGTCGCTTATTAAAGAGACGTTCTGTTCAAGTTTCCTTAGAACAGGCAGAAAAGGAAATGGGTGGCCATACCCTAAGTTTGCGTGAAATGGAAGAAATGCTTAAGGAACAGGGTGTAAACACATCCTTAAATGTAGGCAGTAGAATAGCTTCTGACAATGTGACAAGGTTTATCTACATTAAGGGTGAGTACAAAAAAATATGATATTGTTTTGTATGTTTTTGTATATTAACCTTTCATTTGTTAAGCTGATATCTGGATGTGAAGAAAATAGGGTATAAATGGTTCGTTTACCTTAATTATTAATATACAATTTCTTAAATGAAAATAGTATCTCACTCAAATTTGTGTAGAGTGGACTGAAGTGAAGTTTGTGTGTTAGTTTTTACATAATGATGTACAAATGTACATATGAAGCTTTTGTCCTATTTGATCCTGAGAGGCTTTGAAATATGGACACGTTCTTTGCTTCTAAAATTTTTTTGATGCTGAAGTACTAGGTTGTATTTGCAATGCCTACAGAGCAGTAGTATGCGAATATTGGTCAGTTCCTTGTATGTGTTTATTCATTTATTGATCTGTGGATCATGTCACAATGATGTGGTTTTGTCATCATAATGCAATGAAGGTAAATAGCTCCAGTTTACATACACACAAGGCAAATAAGTATTTTTATGAGGATAGGACAGTTAGTCGGCCATGACTTGGTGAAGGAACCATCCGCGAATTTGCCAGAGATGATTTAGGAAAACCACAGAAAAGCTAAATCAGGCCAAACAGATCAAACTCTATCCTCCTGAATATGAAGCCAGTACCATTTCAACTGCACTGCCTCATTCAGTTGATCTTTATTGTTCTCTTGATCATACACAATTTGCATATTTTTTAGTGCACCATTGCGCAAACTGTTGACACCCTCTGGTAACTCCAGGACCATGAACATGCACATCTCTTTGTTCTCCCTTCAGTTTGTATGAAAAACTGGGTAGGTATTCCCACTGATAAGTGAGATGTTGAGGTCGGGAGACTGACAGGACATTGCTATTGTGCACTATAGATTTTTTATGCTTGTAAGAGCATTGTAATGTGATTGTGTACCATAATTCCTTTCCTCAGGTTATATAGGAATGGACGTATTAATAATGCAAGCTTCCTCTCACTCATTGAGCTTAATAATGCCCTTTTTATACAGAAAATTCTAAGTATTGTCACTGTAGCTTACTGGAATTGAAACCTGTAAGCATAAGTTATTTAATGCTGTACAAAAATAAATTAATGCTTGTCTTCATTCCACTGTCCTTAAAGCACTGCATTTGTACAGATGGTGTCCTGCTCCAGCAAACATTCTGATGTAAAAAACAGAAATAGTTTTGGTAACTGCCTTCACTCTAGTGTTTTATTATGTTTTGATAGACTGTATGCTACATTCTGTTTGACTCCCATGTTACCGTCAGAATCACATGTTTGTTTCTTTTTTTAACTGTCATTTTCTGTGAGAGAACTATCCACTACACAGACCCATACCTGGGCTTGCAACAAACTGAGAATTAAATCAGTTAATGTGGAGTATTGTGTGATTGTATTACCAAATGGGAATGGTAGTCTGTTATAAAAAAATCTTTATTGCTTGTAAAATGAAATTGATTGCTGTTTCCTGAAGGTATTTGCTGATCATAGCTACATAGTTTTTATTTTTCAACAGTTACTTCCAATTTAGTGGCATTTTAAGCAGAGAAACATATTAATCATTGTGAACAATATGTATGATACTACATCTCGTCCCTTTTAACATAGTAAACCCATCTGAAGAGGATGTAGAGATAGTGATTGACAAAAGCTAAAAACATTCTGAGAGTTCACTTACTGCTATATTATCAGGGTTGCCTCAAGTTGTGGAAATCAGGGAATTTCAAATGTGTCAGGGAAATCGGGGAAATATCAGGGAAATTTGAAAAAAACTGGAGAAATCTTGTTTTTGTCTCACAAGGGGAAGGCCTCGGACACGGCCAACCGATTCGGCTCAAATTTGGCAGGTTGCTTATGTACAACCTAAAACGAAGGACTCTAAGACATTTTGGGTCAACACCCCCGCAATTTTGAGAAAATCACCCCTAAAGGTTATGACGAGCAATGGACTCAAAATTGGAGGGATCGATAGATAATTGTAAATGGAGCATTTTTCTTCATCAGGTATGGGGTCCGCAAATGCAAGCTTTTCCAGATATCGAGAAAAGAAACTTTTACAACTGTCGCTTCTGTATCCACATGGTAAACACATTTCGCCAATAGTGCTACGGCCAAGGTAACTGGCTGGGAATCTGAGAACATGGGTTCGAATCTCGAAGAACCCTAGCGGATGTTATTCTTTTCGTTTGTGTTTTGCCATATCTCAATTGATAAGGATAGGAGGGTTAATAAGGTAAGTAAATCAATAAGGAATGATAATAATAAGGTAGGCAAACTAATTTCCCAAACGCCGTGAGTTAGTAAAGTATTAAACTTTTAAGCCTTGTCACCTGAAAGAGTGCTTCGAATTCCTCACAAAGGATCACAGATAGCCAACCGCGCAACGCTTGTTTACAGCGAGTCACAGGACAGAATGCACGCGGGGAGAGTTATGTTGTCCCGGTTGCCTCTTTGTCATATCATAGCTGTGAATCTGGAAGAGGCAAGGTGTCCAGCACGAGCCTTAAACAGGGTTATTACAAATGATTGAAGCGATTTCACAGCTCTACAATAACTTTATTATTTGAGATATTTTCACAATGCTTTGCACACACATACAAAAACTCAAAAAGTTTTTTTAGGCATTCACAAATGTTCGATACGTGCCCCTTTAGTGATTCGATAATCAAGTTCCTCCCTCACTTGGCGCAGCATGTCCCCATCAATGAGTTCGAAAGCATCATTGATGCAAGCTCGCAGTTCTGGCACGTTTCTTGGTAGAGGAGGTTTAAACACTGAATCTTTCACATAACCCCACAGAAAGAAATCGCATGGGGTTAAGTCGGGAGAGCGTGGAGGCCATGACATGAATTGCTGATCATGATCTCCACCACGACCGAGCCATCGGTTTTCCAATCTCCTGTTTAAGAAATGCCGAACATCATGATGGAAGTGCGGTGGAGCACCATCCTGTTGAAAGATGAAGTTGGCGCTGTCGGTCTCCAGTTGTGGCATTAGCCAATTTTCCAGCATGTCCAGATACACGTGTCCTGTAACGTTTTTTTCGCAGAAGAAAAAGGGGCCGTAAACTTTAAACCGTGAGATTGCACAAAACACGTTAACTTTTCGTGAATTGTGAATTTGCTGCACGAATGCGTGAGGATTCTCTACCTCCCAAATTCGCACATTGTGTCTGTTCACTTCACCATTAAAGAAAAAATGTTGCTTCATCACTGGAAACAAGTTTCGCACTGAACGCATCCTCTTCCATGAGCTGTTGCAACTGCACCGAAAATTCAAAGCATTTGACTTTGTCATCGGGTGTCAGGGCTTGTAGCAGTTGTAAACGGTAAGGCTTCTGCTTTAGCCTTTTCCGTAAGATTTTCCAAACCGTCAGCTGTGGTACGTTTAGCTCCCTGCTTGCTTTATTCGTCGACTTCTGCGGGCTACGCGTGATACTTGCCCGCACGCGTTCAACCGTTTCTTCGCTCACTGCAGGCCGAACCGTTCATTTCCCCTTACAGAGCATCCAGAAGCTTTAAACTGCACATACCATCGCTGAATGGAGTTAGCAGTTGGTGGATCTTTGTTGAACTTCGTCCTGAAGTGTCGTTGCACTGTTATGACTGACTGATGTGAGTGCATTTCAAGCACGACATACGCTTTCTCAGCTCCTGTCGCCATTTTGTCTCACTGCACTCTCGAGCGCTCTGGCGGCAGAAACCTGAAGTGCGGCTTCAGCCGAACAAAACTTTATTAGTTTTTCTATGTATCTGTAGTGTGTCGTGACCATATGTCAATGAATGGAGCTACAGTGAATTTATGAAATCGCTTCAATCATTTGTAATAGCCCTGTATAAGTCAATCGGAAAGAGTTGTTTTCCATCATTAGGCTGTCGCGAACCTCGCGGATACATGTAGTGATTTTTCTGTTGGTAATGTGCCGAATGAAATACGTTTTGTGGATGAATACAGCGTTATTCTGTAAGTTACATATGATGAGTACTGTATGTAGTTTTTGGTAATTAGCTCGTGTGTTTATGCCGTAGTAACTAGTTGTCACATCTTTCAGGTGCATAATCTGAGTAAAGGAGGATGTACACCCTTTGACTAGTGCTGTAATATATAGTTGGGAGCCTGTCACAGACGATGGCAAGCGGGAATTTACCGTCACTGTGTTTTGGTTTGTAAAAGTGTTGCAATACAGATGCATTATCACTGCACTACCGGAAGCAGCCAGGTCTGTTTCTTGGCGTTCCAGATTGATAAGAGCGGCTATCGTTGAGAGATGTTTGGAGCTGACAAACGAAATGACTTTTCTTGATACTGGAGTACTATACTATGAAGACGAAGCAGAAGGTGATTCAGTGGAAGATATCCCGACTAATGAATCGCAAAATGGTCATAACACTTTGGAAATCTCCACGTCACTGGGAATATGTGCTTCATCTGTTCCCGATGAGTGTTATGAACCGATTGCTAAACGACTGGACTACGGCGCTATACACCTTGAAGTACAGGTAAAGGCAGTAGCGCTAGCCCGGAATCATCCAAACTGGAACTTACAAACACTGCAAAGGAATGGAGCAACAACAGCCCTGAAAAGGAAGAAGGACTTGAAATTGTGGGAAAGTGATATCGTTAAAGGAGGGACAAGATATGACAAATACCAGGCGATAAATAAGTGGACATACGACCGATTTGTCGAATCTTGTTGTCATAACGAGAATGTAACAACGAGAATACTTCAGGAGTGGGCTGCAGGTGCAGCCCCTCATTATACGGCCAACAAGGATTTTACGTTTGCTGCATCGTTATCTTGGGCAAGAAATTTCAAATTGGAGTATAAAATTCGTCACTAAATACGTCTCTCATAAGGAGGTACAAAATATAGAAGATATACAGAAAGTGGCGGCTCTTTTCAACACGCAAATGGCGTCATTTAAGACCGGTTTTAATCGTGATTACGTGATCAACCCCGATCAAACATGATTCGAGTATTGGGTGAACATTCGACGCATGTTATCACATAAGGGAGAAAAACGAACCCTAGTCGCAGTTGGTAGTAAAAACATACTAACACATTCGCACACAGAGCAATATGCCATTACAGCCTCTGGAAAAATGTTGCCTAAGGTTTTCCTGTGTTTACAAGAAACGAATGTTACATTTGGTCCTCTGGTTATAGAAGAGGTCAATCGTTTAACCGACTCGTTGAAAAATGTTTACATTACCTGCTCCAAACTGACGAATGCGATTTACAGAACATTTCTTGAGAATGTTTTAAAACAATGAGTTTCTGATAACAAGTTTTGTCTAGTACTGGATTCCTGGAGTGGTCAAAGTGATACTACAATATATGACACAATGTTTATAGATGGCGAGGGTCAACCGACGTGCACAGTAATAGTAATACCACTAAACTGCACACCTGTGTGCCAGCCATGTGATGTTTATTTCTATCGCCAGGTTAAAAACTTTATTTCCAAGCTTCAGAATTTCAGTGTGCTTCTGGAATCCCACCGGGAATTGCACAACCGCACGGATGCAATAACTATTTACAGCATAATTCATAACCAACTGTCAGCACCAATTTTCAGGCAATGATATTGTATGTGTGGTACGCATCAAAATTAATTCCCGAAAAAGACATATTTTTAAATGTAAACCAAGTTTGTTTTCTGCCGACTCTTTGGAAGGAACAGTGTAGCTTTCGAAAGATTGCATTCATTAGATGTTCTTGGTGCCGTGAGTATATTTGTTTCAAATTTTTATATGACAAGTACCATCCATCTAGTTGTTCGATGAAAAGTGAGGACACGTAACAGTGACTGAAAGAGCCATTGTAAAGTGACCTCAAGTAACATTTTAGTTGTTTACTACCCCAAGAGGTTTGAGAAATTTATTTGCCTGCCTTATTATTATCATTCCTTATTGATTTACTTACCTTATTAACCCTCCTATCCCTATCAGTTGAGATATGGAAAAATACAAATGAAAAGAATAACATCCGCTAGCTTTCTTCGAGATTGGAACCCGGGTTCTCCGATTCCCAGCCAGTTACCTTAGCCGTTGCGCTATTGGTGCTGTTGTTAAAAAGTGTTTACCATGTGGATACAGAAGCGACAGTTGTAAAAGTTTCTTTCCTCGATTTGTGGAATTGTATGCGTTTTCGGATCCATACCTTATGATGAAAATTCCTCTGTTTGCAATTATCTATCAATCCCTCCAATTTTGAGTCGATTGCTCATCATAACCTTTAGGGGTGATTTTCTCAAAAATGCGGGGGGTGTTGACCCAAAATATCTTAGATTGCTTTGTTTTAGGTGGTACAGAAGTGACCTGCCAAATTTTAGCCCAATCGGTTGGCCGTGTCTGAGGCCTTCCCCTTGGCAGTAGATAAAATGGTTTGTTTACTGAGATGTCATGCATCATCACTGGCTGGGTGCAGCTGAGTATGTGTGCCGCTTCCCTACTCCCTCATTCTTACTGCTTCTCCCGTTTCTACCACTCCACTCAATTTGCAGTCAGTGCCACCACCACCTGTTGGCACTAGCCTAGCAGCTGACAACGAGAGGCAGGGAGGGATGAGGAGTGGTTTGCTTGGATCTGATTCTCAGAGAGTGTAGATGCAGCAGCCGTAGATGGTGGTCATGTGGCATGAGGTGTATGTGAGTGACTGTGTGAATGCGTGTAAGCTCTTGTTTTCTGACGAAAGCTATGGCCAAAAATATAGTTGTGGGAGTTTGATTGTCTTTTCCATGTGTCTGTCTGCGACTCAGCGATCACCTATACGGTTGTTACTACCTGTCCTCATTAGTATTGATTCTCAGAGTATTTGTGCAAGTTATCTATTGCATGGATTCTGATTTCATCAACAAGGTGTCTGTGACACGTGAATAGCTGGCCATGTAAGCAGACTGCCATGACCTGCGAAAACTGCAGGCAATTTCTGTGGGTATTTATTAATGGATTGGGCCTGCCAATCTGAAGCCCATTGTTTCCCACTAATGTGCAGGCCCTGCCCATTGGCTCTAGTCTCACCGACCTGCCCGCAGGCTGGATCTGTTTGTGTGTGAGTAATGCAGCGGATTTTTGTGATTTATACATGGATCCAGGACTGCAGTGCTCCTCGCCAGGCCAGAGGCCATGGTGATGGATTTCAGGAATTGCAACTGTCTCACGGCAAGTACATTGTAGACATTTATTCTAGTACATTTTTGACACTTCGAAAATAGTTTATATATTTGAAAGTATGGATGGTAAAAAGGAGAAAACTGTGACAGTCGCTGGCAGATTGTATGCTACGTACTCATGTATTTCTGGATAGAAAAATCACACAGTACCTGGTAAATAATAGACATAACACAGTGGATAATAACTGAGAAAAACCAACATTTTACTGGTGGTCACCTACTGTGTTGGTTTACACAACTCCTCGTGGCCTTACGCACTTCTTTTAAGAGGCTTACTTTTTTCTGAGGTTATTTCTGAAATCAGTGAAGGTATTTAAAATCTGTCTTGCAACTCCAAGGAAATGCGTATTTTTGTTATCAGATGTGTTTCGTTTTATTGAAATAAAATAACACCAGTGGTCTTAATGAAACATACATATCATTTGACTTGCTTCCTCCATCTAAAAACAGTTCATCACAAAAGATATTGATGTTAGTACTTAAGATCTTTGCTCACATGTTTAGAAATAAGGAAATCCATACAATTTTTTGTCAATTTATGTCTTTACTTACCCTTGAGATCTCAAAATTGTCAGGGAAAAATGCTAAAACTTGTCTGGAAATCGAGGAAATATCAGGAATTTCATCTGGGGTAACTTGTGGCAACCCTGGTTATCTGTATCAGTTATATTACTCGACCCAATCTCTTTCTGTCTTTTCTCTTTGTGTGTGTGTGTGTGTGTGTGGGGGGGGGGGGGGGGGGGGGTAGTTGGTTTTTTTTTTTTCCACCATAGTTTCTTTACTTACCATTACATTTTCTTAGCATTATACGCACAGTGTATGCTCCTTTGCATTATTGATCCATTGGCGTACCTATTTACTTATTTCAGATTCTGGAAATGATGCTGGAAATAATGAAAAGCTTACAGGAGAAGGGAGTAGCAAAACTGTGCCTACAGTTGAAAGTGCATCTGATCAACATTCGAAGTCCGATGAAAGTGACAATGACATTCGCACTGTCACAGAGAACAATGTTGTTTATGAAAGTAATTGGGTATCTGATGATGAGTTTGACCATGACATGAGTGATGATGATGAAACAATGAGGTTAGCAAAGAATTTTATGTTTGAAAATAGTGGCCTGACACAAAAACAGATATTGAAAATTATTCAGGATCAGATACGTAAGAAAAAAGCTAATAAATCATTGGATTACACAAATCCTCAACCAACAACAAGTAAAAGCATACCACCAGAGGATAAATTATTACATTGTGAAGGGACTTCGGTAAACTCAAATAATTCTAATCCTCGTGAAGCAGAAAATAAACTTATAGATTGTACAACTATGAAATTATCTGAAACAAGTGATAAGACAGTACCTGTTACAGACGAGCTGCAGTTGAATGACATGGACTCATTGTTGAAAACAGAACACGAAAATGGATATGAAAATGTTACATGTGAAACAGAGATAAACAGAACTATCAATAAACACACTGATACTCAGGACACATCTGTTGAAAAGGAAACAAGAAACAGGGCTGTTTCACAGCTAGTTTGTTCAGATGCCAGTGAAAAATCTCCTGAAGCCATTACCATCAAAGAAACTAAACTTAATGAAGAAAGCATCGTTGAAGTACAATCAAGTGACAGTGAAGTAGATTTTGTGGAAGTTAACAGCAATACAAATAGTGCACAGAATGTGAGTGACATGAAAGCAAAGACTCTCCTTGAAGTTGTGATTAAAAAAGATGACTGCAACCTAGATGATGATATTTTTGCAGACATCTTCACAAAATCCCCAGATGTGACAGAAGAGAAACACAATAGTGCTCCTACTTCTAATGTAAGTGATGCAGGTAATAAAAATTTGCTGCATGTTGAAGATAATGAAAACAGGAATGATCTCTCTTTTTCTCTTCCACAAAAAATTGATGCAAAGAATGAAAATGTAGTTGTTACTTCAAAGGAATGTAACATTAATGATGTGACTACTGTGGACATTAGCAGTAGTCATAATACTGGGCATATTGCAGAAGTGCCTTATGCAGATGATGTGGCAGCATCTGAGACATTTGAACACAGCGCTGTAAAGCACAGCTTGAAAGTCACACATGAAGATGGCCAAGAGGATTTCCAAACAATTAAAGAACTACAGACTCAAGAAAAAGTTCAGGAAGATGCAGTGACAACTGAAAAAAAACTGCAAACAATGAAAGTAAGTAGCACTTATTGTCACCAAGCAATTTTATTCTGTAGTGGTTTGTTTGTCTTTTAGAATCACTCCACAGTCGTTTAGCAGATCTCAGTTCAGTTATTTGATTTTGATATAACTTAAATGTACAAAAATTGGAAATTCTTTATTTCTTTATCTTGTTCCTTACTGCCATATGAAGCAGTGATTACTTCTGCCACTCCTTAAGGACCATGCCTCCACATGTGTGTGCACATTCCTCGCTCCAGAGTACAATCTTCAATTTTTTTGAATAACTGCTATAACTAATAGCAGTTGAATATATTTATCCAGAATTTTGTGGTATGAAGAAATTCAGGGTGCGGCACATTGGCTGGATGCAGACACCCTGCTCCTTTTTTGCCAGCTCAGGAAAATCCATATGCATTCACACCACTTTCCTCGTAATAAATTCTGCATAAAATTGCCAACATGACATTTTCTGCATTCATTTACAAGTAGACAGAGTTCCTTTGATTTTACTATAGAAGCAGCTCCAATCTGTCTTCTTTTTCTCATTCCACTTATGAACAGTCAAGCTTATATCACTCCTATAATTTTTAAAATATATTGTTAATTCATGGAAGAATCTACCTTATGAAACATTTTCTTAAAAAAAAAAAAAAGCTCTAAAATGAGCTCAGTGTGGTTTGTAATGGGATTGTTTGGTTGTGATACAGATATACTCAACAAACTGCACTGGTAGATACTAAACTACAGATATTCTGCATCATGAAACATATTTGGGTGTAAATTTCAGGGACTCTCATTTCAGGGGGAGGCAAGGATCATGTTACTGTCACACTAAATGATATTTTTGCTGTGGGGGACTATCACATAAAACTAGTTTCGTCATCAGTTAAATATATTTTTGTCAGTAATGCACTGATCTCATGTATGGTCTCATTTTTCATACAAATTTAATCCTTGCTGGATATTCATAATAGCCGGCCGAAGTGGCTGAGCGGTTCTAGCGCTTCAGTCTGGAACCGCGCGACCGCTACGGTCACAGGTTTGAATCCTGCCTCGGGCATGGATGTGTGTGATGTCCTTAGATTAGTTAGGTTTAAGTAGTTCTAGGGGACTGATGACCTCAGATATTAAGTCCCATAGTGCTCAGAGCCATTTGAACCATTTTTGATATTCATAATAATCATAAAAAATATTTTTGTAGTCTGTTCATTACTTTATAGCTTTTAGATAACCTCAGTGCTCACGTGGTTTTTCTGAAACATCTGTCCAAGTACGTGGTTGAATGTTGGTGATCATTATGGAGTTTCATTTTTCATTCACCTTTCTGGGGTAACTCATCTTTAAGAGAGAAACTAGTCATTACTCAAAAACATGCTGTAAGAATATTATGTGGTGCTCACCCACAATCATCTGTAGACATCTGTTTAAAGATTTAGGCCCTTCAGCTACTGCTGCACAGTACGTGTTTCCTCTCATGACATTTCTTGTAAATAACCTGCTTTGGTGCAAAAGGAACAATGATGTACATAATTTGATACTCAAAAAAAAAAAAAAATCATTAGTCCACATTAACACTCAAGTTGACAGAAGTGGTGTCACGTCAAATGGCTTGCACCAAGCCATGACTCACTTCACTTTTGTGTACATATTTATTTCTTGTATTTCTTCCAGAAGAACAAAACTTAAAAAAAAAAATTACTGTCCTTGCCTTTAAAATTTAAGTTAAATGCACATCCCCGTATGTAGTAATTTTCAGTATGTGGAAATTGTGTGCACTGGGGAAAGACCATGTTAATTATGAGGGCTGTTCAATAAAGAATAATCCTTCTTTTTTTTTTACAACATATCTTTACTCATCCTCATAATTTTGATGGTCCTTCTCAAAGTAGTCTTCCAGGAATGCGAGGCACTTGTTCCAGCATTTCTACCCGTCTTCAGATACATGCTGGAAATCATTTTGTGAGAGGTCCCTCAAAATTGCCTCCGCAGCCTTTCACCACTGCTTCTGATGATTGATAATGCCTCCCACGAAGGCATTTTTCATGTTAGGGAATAGAAAAAAGTCATGATGTAGCCAAGTTTCATCAGCAGTGATTACATTTAAAAGAAACTCCGGATCTTCCTATAACATCAACTTTAGATGCCTCTAACATAAACTTTAAATGCATGTAGATCTGCACGCGAATGCCCTTTTGTTCGGGAATCAACCATCTTGGAACCCATTGCACACAAACACATGTCATGTAATTTTTCTGTCACCAATGTGTGAGTAGCACCCAATGAAATGTTCAGTATTTCAGAAAGTGATCTTATGTAATTTGTCAGTCCTGTCTCACAATGACAGCAGCAGTGTCAATGTTTCCTTCTGTAAGAGCAGTAACTGGAGCACTGGGTCCACCTTTCTTCGAAACTGATTGTTTCCCCTCATTAAAAATTTTAAGCCACCTTCAAGCTGTGCTGTAGGGAAGAACAGATTCTCCATGGCCATCATGTAACATTGTACAAGCGTCAGCTGAAGATTTGTTGAGACGAAAGCAGAATTTCAAAGCCGCACATTGTTCCTTGCGCGTTACCTCCATTGCAGTGGTAGGCGATACTGAACATGTCTGACCTTGCCTACCTCTCACAGGTGGGAACCATGAGTCCCAACAGAGAAACTACTATGGCGTGTTTGTTGCACATTAAGCTAACAAAATATCATAAGATTGAATTTTAGCAAGAAATTATGACCATAAAAATATTATGATCATTCTTTATTGAACAGCCCTTATATTATAACTATTCTAGCAAATTAAGTGATAATCCTGTGTTATGTTCTTGCAGTGCTGTATGTGCGCCACATGCCTCAAAGTATGCCAGAAAGATGGGCACATTTAATCATTTCCATAAGTTAAATTTACATGTTTAATGTGTCATTTTTGTGTGTAATTTCTATGATTATGATCCGAATCAAATATTTTAAAAAGATTGTTTATTAACAAATTCTATAATTGACACTCTTGTAACTAAGAGTATTAAATTTAAAAAAATATATGATTTCTGTTGCTTTACTACAACACTAGCATCTTACACACTTATTATTTACCGTAAGTTGTAATGAAAAGATAGCTTCCTAGTGACTCATTAATTATTTTCAGAATTTGCTGGAAGAAGAGCAGCGTCTGTTATTCACTGAAAGGGGACGACAAGAACGATTAGCATCTAGTATAACAGAACAGATGAATTTGGAAGCTCAGGTGAGATTTCTATAGTTGCTGGTGTGTTTCAAAATAATTGTACTTTTATAAACTGCCACTTAGTGTATGCACTGGTCTACATTGATAATTTTGTGTATAAATATATCTACAACAGGCTATCCAGTTTGGTGTCTCATATAGCAGATTTCTCTCCTGTACCAAGTGAGGTAATGTAGTGGTTAAGACACTACACTCATATCTGGAGAGGTGTAAAACTGTGATGTACTTGATTTAAATAATGAAAACGTGAACCAGTACTTATTTTTTATGATTAGACAATGTGTTTTGAGAATTTATTCTCATTTTTAAGAGCATTTGTTTATACGTACATTGTTGGTGATGTTTGCAAGTGTGATTTTCTGTTTTTCTTCTTGCTTTTTGTATTGTACAAAAATCTCAAGCTCCCCCATGAAATCCATTGTTTGTGATTTTTTAATGTGGTGGAGTATCTGAGGATCATCTTTGAATGGGTGTCCTGTGGCTTTTATGTGTGTTGCTATCGCTTGTTTTGTACACTGTGTATGTGTATAACAGTTGATGTGTTCAGTGTACCTATTAGGTTGGGGCATAAGTTCCTAGTGTGTTTGTTATCCATGTTGGTATTCCGGCTGCTATAGGTTTATTTATTGATTGTCATTTTTATTTATACTTCACTGTTGCTATCTGAGTTTGTACATTATCATTTTGTCATTTAGAGATTGTGGGTAGAGCTGTGCTGTGTACACTAGAAAATGGAGTGCCAATTGGAGAAATCAGAACATTCCTGACATATTTTACTGTTTGAGTTCAATAGAGGGGTGACAGAAGTGGATGCTGTCAAAAACATTTGTGCCATATATGGCAATAATGCCATTGGACAGAGCACAACAAGAAAATGGTTTTCTCATTTTAAGGAGGACTGTTTTGACATTAGTGACCCTCCATGTTCAGGAAGACCTTCAGGGTTTGATGAGGATCTTTTAAACACAATAAGCCACATTAGTGTACTCAATAACTGACAAATGTGATGAACTGGAATCATTCCACCATCGTGTGACATCTGCATGCAATGGGGAAGATTCAAAAGGGGTCAATTCTAGTGTTCGATTCCACTCGGCAGCTTTGAGCAGTGACGTCATACTTAAGGCAGAAAAGCTACATCAAACCCTGAAGGTCTTCCTGAACATGGAGGGTCACTAATGTCAAAACAGTCCTCCTTAAAATGAGAAAACCATTTTCTTGTTGTGCTCTGTCCAATGGCATTATTGCCATATATGGCACAAATGTTTTTGACAGCATCCACTTCTGTCACCCCTCTATTGAACTCAAACAGTAAAATATGTCAGGAATGTTCTGATTTCTCCAATTGGCACTCCATTTTCTAGTGTACACAGCACAGCTCTACCCACAATCTCTAAATGACAAAATGATAATGTACAAAGCAGCTGGTCATGTTCTTAAACAAACAAATGTAGCATACAATAAAATTACAATCACATTTCATATAATTAGTTACT
Source organism: Schistocerca piceifrons (assembly GCF_021461385.2). Taxonomy (NCBI): domain Eukaryota; kingdom Metazoa; phylum Arthropoda; class Insecta; order Orthoptera; family Acrididae; genus Schistocerca; species Schistocerca piceifrons. Next base: position 845,713,607 of record NC_060139.1, read on the forward strand.
TAGTCACAGATTATGTAGAAAAGAACTGAAGGTAGCGAAGAAAATTAAGAACAGAAAAGGAGAAGTATATATGTCTAAAATACATTATTACCATGATTTGTGAGAGTAAGGAAAACACACATAACCTTTAAATCCGCAGTATGGTGCATGATGAAGTCATACTATTGTGAAATAGTGTTAATTTGTAATAATTATTATTAAATCTAATAGAATCAGTACACAAGTAACAAAAACTCATGAGAATTAGGGTCTGACAAGTATTGGAATCGCTATCTAGAGTCAATTCTAGTTACCGATTTCAGCAATTCCATGGTTCATTATTTAGATTGTTTTAATAACAAGTGTGTGCACTGAAAAGTTACAGGATTTCTTCATTTGGTTTTACTCTTGTCACTACTATGAAAAAGAGAAAAAAAAATTGGTAGCTGTACCTACAAAATTTGCCACTTTTTCGTGGTACTTCTGAGATCAATAAGAAATCTAGAAATCCCACAAAACATAGTCCACAGAGTTACTGCAAAAATGCCCAAAATTATGAACCATGAACTGGTTGGAATCGTTAACTAGAATTGACCTCCTATACAGGGTGTTACAAAAAGGTACGGCCAAACTTTCAGGAAACATTCCTCACACACAAATAAAGAAAAGATGTTATGCGGACATATGCCCGGAAACGCTTAATTTCCATGTTAGAGCTCATTTTAGTTTCATCAGTATGTACTGTACTTCCTCGATTCACCACCAGTTGCCCCAATTGAAGGAAGGTAATGTTGACTTCAGTGCTTGTGTTGACATGCGACTCATTGCTCTACAGTACTAGCATCAAGCACATCAGTACGTAGCATCAACAGGTTAGTGTTCATCACGAATGTGGTTTTGCAGTCAGTGCAATGTTTACCAATGTGGAGTTGGCAGATGCCCATTTGATGTACGGATTAGCACGGGGCAATAGCCGTGGCGCGGTACGTTTGTATCGAGACAGATTTCCAGAACGAAGGTGTCCTGACAGGAAGACGTTCGAAGCAATTGATCGGCATCTTAGGGAGCACAGAACATTCTGGCCTATGTCTCGTGACTGGGAAAGACCTAGAACGACGAGGACACCTGCAATGGATGAGGCAATTCTTCGTGCAGTTGACGATAACCCTAATGTCAGTGTCAGAGAAGTTGCTGCTGTACAAGGTAACGTTGACCACGTCACTGAATGGAGAGTGCTACGGGAGAACCAGTTGTTCCTGTACCATGTAGAGCATGTGCAGGCACTATCAGCAGCTGATTGGCCTCCACGGGTACACTTCTGCGAATGGTTCGTCCAACAATATGTCAATCCTCATTTCTGTGCAAATGTTCTCTTTATGGATGAGGCTTCATTCCAACGTGATCAAATTGTAAATTTTCACAATCAACGTGTGTGGGCTGATGATAATCTGCACACAATTGTGCAATCACGTCATCAACACAGATTTTCTGTGAACGTTTGGGCAGGCATTGTTGGTGATGTCTTGATGGGCCCCATGTTCTTCCACCTACACTCAGTGGGGGATACTCTACCTGTGCTGCAACAACATGTGCCTTTACAAGTACGACACAACATGTGGTTCATGCACGATGGAGCTCCTACACATTTCAGTCGAAATGCTCGTACACTTCTCAACAACAGATTCGGTGACCGATGGATTGGTAGAGGCAGACCAATTCCATGGCCTCCACGCTCTCCTGACCTCAACCCTCTTGACTTTCATTTATGGGGGCATTTGAAAGCTCTTGTCTACGCAACCCCGGTACCAAATGTAGAGACTCTTCGTGCTCGTATTGTGGACGGCTGTGATACAATACGCCATTCTCCAGGGCTGCATCAGCGCATCAGGGATTCCATGCGACGGAGGGTGGATGCATGTATCCTCGCTAACGGAGGACATTTTAAACATTTCTTGTGACAAAGTGTTTGAAGTCACGCTGGTACGTTCTGTTGCTGTGTGTTTCCATTCCATGATTAATGTGATTTGAAGAGAAGTAATAAAATGAGCTCTAACATGGAAAGTAAGCGTTTCCGGACACATGTCCACATAACATATTTTCTTTCTTTGTGTGTGAGGAATGTTTCCTAAAAGTTTGGCCGTACCTTTTTGTAACACCCTGTATAAGTCAGTTCTAGTTACCCATTCCAGCCACTCGATTTATTAATTAGATCGTTTTTTCAGCAGGTGTGTGCACTAAAATGTAGGCTAATAGAACTTGTAATTGCTCTCTGAACTATTGTAAAAGAGTTACTAATATTGGAATCAGTTATTAGAATTGAACTATAAAGAAGGTCGAATCAAGATACCGATTCTAATTTTTGATATTTTAGTGCAGTAGTTTTAGAGAGCAATTACAAATGTTGAAATGCTGTTATGTTTCAACTCTTGCAAAAATAATTTACATATGAATCATGGAACGGTTGGATTTGATTCCAATATTCGCAATTTTTTGTGGATTTTCGTTAGTTGTGTACTGGCTTTTCTTTTAAAATTTAGTGTGTCGGTTTCTCCATATTTAATGCTACTGTTTCATATTTGTTGTCATTCATTTCATTTTCCTTTTGTTCTGTTACTTTTAGTTTCTCCCTGCCCAAAATCCCTACTTTTATGCGCTTCTCCCATTACATTCAGTAATTAACAGTAAGATTAATGCCCTTTTATATTAGTATGACTTCACCATGTGCTTTACTGTAACGCAGTTTAAAGGTTCTCTGTGCTTTTCTACTGTCATAAATTGCGAGAATAATTCTTATCAAATGAAAAATTTTTTTAAAAATTCTTGTTCTTAATTATTTTCATTATTGTCAATTTCAGTTCGTTTTGATACACTTCATAACTAAGTAAATAACTTACTTCATGACTAAGTAAATAACTGTGTGAAATGTGATTGTAATTTTACTGCATGCTACATTTGTTTGTTTATGAGTATGAGCCTTGCTTTCATAGACTGCCTATATGTATCACCTTTGCCTTAGGTATGATGTCATTGTTCAAAGCCGACGACTGGAATCTGACACTAGAATTTGTCCAATATATGCATCTCTGCTTATTCATCATCAATAGGCTCATGAACAACACGACCATTTCTATTCTATATCACTACTGGTGGCAAGAAAGGTGTCTTTGTGGTAACATAAGGAAAAGAAAGGAATGGTTGAGCCCAAACAAAATAGCAATTCCGCGCACAAAGACCTGCATGCATCCATAAGAGATAGTGTTATGCATCTGGTGGAACAGCAACTGTGCAGTGTACTACAAATTACTTCCCCATGGCATACCCATCACTGCTCATATTTATTGTCAACAGCTAAAGCATTTTGCAGATGCAGTCCAAGAGAACAACGACCAGGAGGATTGCGTCAAGTGATGCTAGTCCATGTTAACACCTGCCCGCATTCTTCTAGTCACTATACAGGAATTGAATTGGGAAGTCATTCCATGCCCATCTCATCTGATCTAGCACCATCAGATTTTCACCCTTTCTCATCTCTGTTGAATAACCTCCAAGAAACTTCCTTCCTGGATGAAAAGCACTCCATACTGATGAGTTCTTCACTTCGAGACCATGTGATTTCTACAGTCATAGAATCACAAGTTACGCCAGTATTGGCAGGAAGGAGAATATATTATTGATGACTAAAGTCCATTATGGGTGTCTGTTGTGTTTATTAAACTTATGGAAAAATGTACAAACTTTGCACAACCTGACATTGTACAGTGAATTGTGTGCCCTATTGGACACAGCATGTATGTCAGAAGACTCTCAACTATTGCAGGCTCCCATTTTATCTTGAGGTGACATTACAAGGAAAATATTTGAGATGTATTGGATAGGTTAATGGAAGAACTCGTGCTACTTTACAACATATTATGGATTAGTTCCAAGTAGGAAGCACCAGGCAGCGTATCCTTAATGAGAGGGTTGAGGCAAATTTGGCACCATGAATTAGAAGCAACATATGGGAAAATGTATCACAACCTAAAGCAACTATAGCACCTCTGTTTCTTTTGAAGTTGTTCGTTGGATGTTGGGAAAGCTGCTTGACATAATGTGCAGTTAATTACGGCTGGGCTTGACTGCATACAAACATAGCTGCACATCCACTCACTTGTAACTCATTAGCATGGTGACTGCTGTTGATTCTGTGTACAACAGCTGTGCACACTCTCACATCAGCCTGCACTGTGCTGAGTTGCATTAGTGCAACCAGCCTCATACTACTTTCTTCTTGAGCATACTGGACCTTAACATTGTTTGTCAAATTTGTTATTAGTAATGCATTTTTGTTTGTTTATTTATTTATTCATTCATTCCCTTCTTCCTGTCATCATAGAATTTGCATGTGCTTCAGTTTTACACAGTCTCAGTGCAAACAGTTACAGCTCTTTGTTCAATTCTACCTGTTATGTGCATCCCACTTAAACTCGGTTATTACAGATGCTATGTATAGCAGTGTCTTGTTTCCACTTGCTGTAAATCCACATTTCAGCTATCAGTGAAAAATATTAATCAGTAATATAAATTGGAACAAGAAGTCAGCTAAAGCTATGATGAAGTAGCTGTGCTTTTATGCACAAAGATAAAATTTTCTAAACAGTCACTTTGTACACCAGTGCAATTAGTGAAATGCTGTATGAGGAAAGCATAGGTTATCAAAGTAATAATGCGTAAAGAATAGAAATAATAAATGAATAAAGAAACACTATTCATAGCTAGTTATTGCTGAAACTAGAGAGAGAGAGAGAGAGAGAGAGAGAGAGAGAGAGAGTGTCTGCCAGTATCTGTACATAGAAGTTCTTCAGTAAAAAGTGCAACAATTTGTAAGAACTATGTTTACAGGATTACTTCATTGAGGTGGCTTGTGCAGTTAAGTTCCTCTACAGCTCTGTAGTCTTATTTATGTGACTGTCATTTCGTGTATCAGATCCAGTGGGTACTGTAGGTTATGAATTATTAAAATACGAGGGCAGTTCAATAAGTAATGCAACACATTTTTTTTTCTCGGCCAATTTTGGTTGAAAAAACCGGAAATTTCTTGTGGAATATTTTCAAACATTCCCGCTTCGTCTCGTATAGTTTCATTGACTTCCGACAGGTGGCAGCGCTGTACGGAGCTGTTAAAATGGCGTCTGTAACGGATGTGCGTTGCAAACAACGGGCAGTGATCGAGTTTCTTTTGGCGGAAAACCAGGGCATCTCAGATATTTATAGGCGCTTGCAGAATGTCTACGGTGATCTGGCAGTGGACAAAAGCACGGTGAGTCGTTGGGCAAAGCGTGTGTCATCATCGCCGCAAGGTCAAGCAAGACTGTCTGATCTCCCGCGTGCGGGCCGGCCGTGCACAGCTGTGACTCCTGCAATGGCGGAGCGTGCGAACACACTCGTTCGAGATGATCGACAGATCACCATCAAACAACTCAGTGCTCAACTTGACATCTCTGTTGGTAGTGCTGTCACAATTGTTCACCAGTTGGGATATTCAAAGGTTTGTTCCCGCTGGGTCCCTCGTTGTCTAACCGAACACCATAAAGAGCAAAGGAGAACCATCTGTGCGGAATTGCTTGCTCGTCATGTGGCTGAGGGTGACAATTTCTTGTCAAAGATTGTTACAGGCGATGAAACATGGGTTCATCACTTCGAACCTGAAACAAAACGGCAATCAATGGAGTGGCGCCACACCCACTCCCCTACCAAGAAAAAGTTTAAAGCCATACCCTCAGCTGGTAAAGTCATGGTTACAGTCTTCTGGGACGCTGAAGGGGTTATTCTGTTCGATGTCCTTCCCCATGGTCAAACGATCAACTCTGAAGTGTATTGTGCTACTCTTCAGAAATTGAAGAAACGACTTCAGCGTGTTCGTAGGCACAAAAATCTGAACAAATTTCTCCTTCTTCATGACAACGCAAGACCTCACACAAGTCTTCGCACCCGAGAGGAGCTCACAAAACTTCAGTGGACTGTTCTTGCTCATGCACCCTACAGCCCCGATCTCGCACCGTCGGATTTCCGTATGTTTGGCCCAATGAAGGACGCAATCCGTGGGAGGCACTACGTGGATGACGAAGAAGTTATTGATGCAGTACGACGTTGGCTCCGACATCGACCAGTGGAATGGTACCGTGCAGGCATACAGGCCCTCATTTCAAGGTGGCGTAAGGCCGTAGCATTGAATGGAGATTACGTTGAAAAATAGTGTTGTGTAGCTAAAAGATTGGGGAATAACCTGGTGTATTTCAATGCTGAATAAAACAACCCCTGTTTCAGAAAAAAAATGTGTTGCATTACTTATTGAACTGCCCTCGTAGTAATGTACTGATGATGATGTGATGTAATGCTGTCACCTTTTTTTATACATAAGAACTAGCACATTATGAATGTACATTAATGTTTTAATTATATGGTGCCTGCTCAATGCTAGTGTTTTATAAGTTAAACTAACATTCTTGCTTTAGAATCCCTGTTTTGTATGCTGAAAAAAGAAAGAAAGAAAATGCAGTTCAAAGAGAATGACTTATTCTTCTATTCTTCTTATTTTTGAAGTTTTTTTTTAATTTTTTTTATTTCGCTATGCTGATATCTCATTTAATTTTGTAATGGCATATAAAAAATTTATAATGCCGTATGGGCTATTTAACATATCTTTATTTTGGTAGGAACTACTACAGCTTTTTGGTGTGCCATACGTTATTGCACCAATGGAAGCAGAAGCACAGTGTGCGTTTCTAGATGCTGTTTCATTGACAGATGGAACAATCACAGATGACAGTGATATTTGGCTTTTTGGTGGACAGAATGTTTACAAAAATTTCTTCAACCAGAAAAAGCATGTTCTGCAGTTCAAGGCAGCTGAAATCCAACGATATTTCAGTGAGTTTTTATTGCTTTTGTACTGATAATTTGCAGTGATTGAATAAAAGTATAATTAATTCTCAGGGTGAACAATTTAAAACTTTTATTTTGCTTTGACATTGCACGATCTGGGAACAGCTAAATCGTGAAAAGGTCAGCAGTATGTTCAGCTGTGTGGAGCAGAAATTATAGACAGGATGGGACATGATATTTTATAGGTTGTTCTAATTAGATATTCTGTGCCTTTGCATGATAACATTGCATAAATCTGACACTTCTGCTGTCTTCCCTCACCCTTTTTCGAGTAGCTCAGGACCCTCGGCCATTCGTAATAAACTGTGCTCATACGAAATGTAAATGTGGTAACTGGGAAATGTTGACCCTCTTAAGGTAATAGGAAATAAACAATTGATGTCCTTTCTGCAGATTGTAAGGTCTGTTTCCGTGATGACGGATTTGGAAGATGATCGTAAGGCGAGGTTCATCTGGTATCCCAGTCCGACAATTTTGACATCCCGCCAAAAGGCACAGACGTAGATGACAGCCGCTAGACGCCGCCCCTATAACCTGCGAGTGCTGCTGTCGCTGCCGTAGTGCTGTGCCCAGACCGTGCCCACCACACCAGCCTGTCGCCACTTGTGACGGTCCTATAAAGCCGGCAGCGTTGGGGCTCAAACTGCAGTCGCGTTGGGGCTCAAACTGCAGTCGTGTTCTTACAACACTCGTGATCATTTATGTATTCATCATTGCTCTGGGCACTGATAGTTGCCGCATCTTGATATCCAATTTGGTTTTGCTCTCTGGTCTGGACATTTCGCTGTGTGACCTTTGTTGTCAGTTGTCCCTGTTGTGTGTGGCTGTGTTGTACAGGCGATTCCTCGTCGACCTGTTGGCTGGTGTGCTACAGTCTTGCTCAATTCTAGTTACTAGAATTGGTAAGGAGGTATAAGGCTAACAGTGCATTGTGGGCACAAAACTTGTGCAGCTTGTGCAACAGTGACAGCTGCTCCTGTGACAGCAATTGAAACAGCAGTTCTAACAGCAAATGGACCTTTCAAATCAGAAAATTCAGCTTCTGTCGGAACGAATACAGGTGCGAGGTTCCCAACCCATCCAAACTGTGCTCACCTCCCAGACAGACTCCTGCCCACCCACATTTCCACCATTTAACAATACGAAGGAGTATTGAGACATGTATTTGCAGTAGCGGAAACACCACTTGGCAGCTTTTTGTGTTTCTGATGTTGCTCTCTGAAGGTCACTTCCCCAGAGACGTTTTTTTTATTTAAGAAGTTGGCTCCCCTCTCAAACTTGGTTGCACTCACTTTCGAGGAAATGTGTCAGTTACTGTCGAACTATTATTCACAATTGTTCCACACGGTTCTGACCTGTCAATTTCTTGCCATCCCCCTCCCACCTCTTTCACATACAATTCACTTTGCTTTTTACTCTTGTTAATTCTTGCATGATGTTTTAGCAGTAATCTCTGTCTTGCATATTACCAATCTTTCACCTGTAAACACTCAGATTTTCAAATCTTGTCCATTGCAGTTCCCAATAACCAGTCTTTCTTTCTCATCCCATGCTGTACGTCTCCCATGACCCATGGTTCTGGGTGACTTTTCGGAACTCTACCCTTTTTCCTAAATCTCACCAGTCCTTTTCCTTCATCCTTCTTCATTCCCCTTCAAGCCTTCTGCCAGAAAAAGGAACCACTAGCTCTGAAAGCTAGCATACTGTAATATCTTGCTGTCACTTGATGAGTAGATTCTTTTATCTATCCAATTAATTATATCTTGAAAGACTGATTATTTTTGTTGACATTTTAAGCACTAAATTAGATTTTGGAATTCCTGTGAAGATCCTCTTCAGTGGAGTAGAAGAAGTTGCCGAACAGAAAATATTAATCAGAAAATTGAGAAATTTTCCATTAGACATATCCTTATACCGTATTTACTCGAATCTAAGCCACACCCGAAAAATGAGACTCGAAATCAAGGAAAACAATTTTTCCAGAATCTAAGCCGCTCCTGAAATTTGAGACTCGAAATTCAAGGTGAGAGAAAAGTTTTAGACCGCCCCTCCAAATCGAAAAACAGTTGGTCCATTGTAACGTGAAACACAATTGAGGTCGAATGGATGAAGATACAGCTACAGTAGTTTGGTTCGAGTCGTAAGCTTAACAGTTAAGCTTTACCAGGTAGCCATTGCTATGTCAGGTGCTCCGTCCGTATTTATACGAGTACCCTTCCTTTTTCGTGTGCTTCATCTGGTTTGAATCGATTGCTTATTTTGCTTTGATCTGATAAGTGCCGTTCTCTTTGTTATAGGTGTTTATGTCACTCTAAGCTGAAAATGCATTATTGTACTGTGTCATGCATTGTTTGTTACATTCTGATAATGTGTGTTTACGACCTGTCGCCGCTCGCGGCAAGGCTTGCTTTTGTGCGAGCTACCGCGGCTTACAATTAAAAAAAAAAAGGGAAAAAAAGAGAGGAATTGCCTCATAAGCGAAACAATGGCGAGAGTCTATTTGTTGTTACTTAAACTGCTGCTTTCTTTGATAATGATCAACAAGAACCAAATAACAGACTGCGTATGATAGAAGATGTTCTGAACGAGAGTTTAGCGAAAATTTTTCTCTGTTTGAAAATCTTTGCAGACGACTTCTTTAGTACATTACATTCTGCACAGAAATTAGGGTCATCTTAGATTTAAAAATCTAGTCAGTTGTCGTGCTTAGTTTCTGACTGTATCACTATTCAGCATAAGAATAATACAAATATAAACATGACATTGTATGTATATTCTTCCGCGTTTGCTGTTCTAGTTTCGTAGTTTATTAGGCAGACAGGATTTAAATGAAATAGCAGCAAACACGAAAGACTACATTGCATAATGTTTACATTCTTCTACCTTTTAATTTAGTTACTGACGCAGAGGTTTTGGCGCCAGTATTTATCTTTGTGCCTGCAAAGCACACCTGTCTAGCGCGACATATATTTGACGGCAGAAGTTAGTTGTGGCAACACCTACCAACATTTTTTAGAACTTCCGCTTACTTTGCACTCGATTCTAAGCCACAGGCGGTTTTTTGGATTACAAAAACTGGAAAAAAGTGCGGTTTAGATTCGAGTAAATACGGTACTCCATGGAAGATTATCTTCATGGTAATTCAAAAACCCAATTTATTTATTTTAACATAATTTACATTAGCACTGTAATATTATAATATTTAGTAGCTTTAAACAATTGTCTTGTATTGCTCTTGATTAAAATGTAAATTTCTGTGCCCCATTTAATAAATATGGGTTGCCTTCACTAAGTCATTGAGAGTTTCACAACAAACATCATTTGATCTTTAGAGGTTATGAGAAGTTTGCACCAGACATATTTGAGGGAGGCACTGATCACTACACACCCCTCTTTTTGGAATCCTTGAACTATGGCTAACCTAATGTAATTTAATGTTATTACTGCTGATAGCCTATGTACATTGCCAAGAGTATGTTTTGAGTGGCCATTCTTGAAGACAGTGCATACTCATATCACCACCAGTGTAAAGTGACAGGAGCCATTGTTCTTCTGACCAGGCAACTCATTTCCATTGTCCTCTGGCACAATAAAGATTTTCCTATGTGCACAGCAGTTTTAACTGAAGACATTTGGGTTAACTGGGGTCTTACACAAGTCATCTGTTGCAGAATATGAACTAAATGCTCTGTAGCAACATATTGTCTTGACCTACTCTGAAAGAGCAGTTGAATCGTCTTTCAGAGCATGTTTGCATCAGTTTTATGTAAGAAATGCACAATGTATATTTTGTGACTCATTCTCTTAAGACAACAGTTATTCACTACACTAGCATAAGTATCCAGTAACATGCAACAAAAGCAAATAAGGCCACAGTAAAATAAAATAAGTGTCCTCATCTTTTTATAAAAGAATTCACACAACTGAATACAGGGAGGTTGTCAAAGGATGGGTGACATTGATAGGCAATGATGGAAACCATCACAGTAGTTAGTTAGCTCCTTGGCTGATAAAGTACACCAGTCAACAGGTGCTGAATCAGTTTAGCCACCTCATACACAGTCATAGACGACTTGCACAATGGTAAGAGCTGTACGGTGCATTATCTGGCAGAGTCTGTAAATGTAGCATCATTGTCTAGATCGATAGCTCCATGTCTTCCATTGGTACATCCAGCAGAGTTACAGGTGTGTGTGTGTGTGTGTGTGTGTGTGTGTGTGTATGTGTGTCTATTTATGAGCAACAATGGACTGCAGTGTGTGATCAATCATTTCTTCAGTGACTGCTTTTCGTAGTAGTGACCTGAAATGATAATGGGAAATGTTTACTTTCTGGTTCTTAATGTTCCGTCTGTGCTCCCATTGTTCTTTGTGCAGTGAGATCATTAATTAATGTAAGTGAAATAGTGAAATGCCCCATTTACATTCATGCGACACCTCATATGTTTTTAATGCATTGTGTCCACAAATTCTGTGACAGTAAAAAGAATAAAAATATAAGTAGACAATTGCAATAGCTTTATCCTTGTAACAGTCATTCTTGTCTTTTATTTCACAGGATTGACACGCAGGCAGCTTATAGTACTGGCTTTGCTGGTTGGTAGTGATTACACTACTGGATTATCAGGCATTGGCCCTGTAACAGCATTGGAGATCATTTCAGCCTTTCCTTGTGGAAATGAAGATTCTGTAGAAGCAATCACCAGGGGATTGAGAAAGTTTCGTGAATGGCTTATCACAGGAAAAGCTGCTGGACCTGGTGGGAGATCAGCACTCAGGCATAAGCTAAGAGACATTAAACTAAGTGAAGGTTTGTTTTCCTGATAAGATTGTTCAATCTGTAGCACATGTGAAGAAAATTTAGTCAAAAATGTGTGAATTTAAAAGTGTACTTAGATCATATTAGCTTTTCTGGCTTACGTGTCTTGTGAAGATAAAGGACTAGCTTCATTGTCACCAAAGGTGACAAGAGAAAAAGTATGTGGGTGATAGAAGATTGCTTTGACAATTTCATATATATCTTCCAGAATATGTTATATTTTTAAAAAGTCATTGGTTATGGTGCTTTCACTTACATATACATTAAAAAGCTTTGTCGTTCTTCACAATATTCGAAGCAGAAGAGTAATAGCAACTGGCCAAATCTCATTCTTTCATAACTTCTGAACAGTTACTTTGTATAGAAGAAAGAACAAATGGGAAATAGGAAGTAAGACTAGCACACACAAATGCTGGATGATAGAAAAAAGTTATTTTCAGCCCTGGATTTGGAGAACAAATTGAAAATACAGTTTCCTATACAAATTAAATATGTCTGTAATTTTTTGGTACTTTTCTCACTGTCCCTCAAGATATGAGGCAAATTTTCAGGTGTATTAAGCGAATTCCACTGAAAATATTTTTCAGAGAGTAGTAGTATCACAAGAGTACCACATTAGTGGTCATCTCGTCAGAGGAAGCAGTCATGTGTCAAAGGGCTGTGTGCTATTTAAAATCTGATGAGAGTAACTTCATCATATTATTTTGGTTGAAGAGAAGTATGCTACTGCAGTATTGTGAGCATCACAGTTTGCAGGGCTTTACCGTACATCTCCCTCTACTGTGTGCTACATCTTAATAGCATTATTGTACACAAGGGGAAGCACAGCGAGTTAAACTGTACAAATGGCATGTCTTCTGGGTTCTGATTACTGCTGCTTTTCCCTCTGATTATCAGGATTATGACACAACTTCTCTATGCCTTTGCTGCTTTAAAAAGTTATCGTGTATGTTTTCAACTAATTTATTTGCTGAATGGCCCACAAAAATCACAGGAAATCAGACCAGATCTCTGCTCTAGAATCCTCAAAATCATGTAATCTTTAACATATGCAATATATTTATTAGGTAAATTAATCCTGAAGATGTAGTCAAATAAAATGATGGAACAGGCAATTCCCCCACCTCAACTCCCGTTCCCCTCATGCACTTGGATCTATAAGCAGTGTCTCAAAATTGAGAAGTATGGTTAACATCACACTGAAATTAAACTTAAAAGATGCTAGAAGTGGAAGTCTCTGTATTCCAGCAAATATAAAAGTACATGAGCCTTAAAAGTAACCACGTTGAAAATTTGTTGCATCTTCTGAAGCGACATTCATATCTGCCCTCCTAAAATCTGAAAGGTGCTATTTTGCTCAGATTCTGAGTGACCAGATAGCTTGTGGATGAATGTTATATGTGCACTGTGTGCATGAACAGTCAATAAGTGTAAAATCAAGGGTCAATGTGTGTGTTTAGAGTTTGTAAACATGTTATACTATGAGAAGCTGCAGTCAGTCAAGTGACGACAGCTTTCCCAGAGCACAGAGGCAAGGTGTAGGTTTAAGCCAACAGCTAGGTGGTAGTTTCCATCCCTGCTGCAACGCAGCAGTCACACCATTTTGTTTGTGAGTTGACACAGCTTCTAATAATAAGCAATGTGTTTTGATTTTCGTGTATGCTCTTTAGCTTCAATTATGAAAGTTTATGCATGTTTGTGTATTTATTGGACACAGTTCCACGATTTAATAAATGTCTAATATATATTTCCACTGTCTTTTTGACCCTTCGCTCCCAGCTCCAAGCAGTGCTGGCTTCCATCATGCAGCTTGAGACTGTTGCTAATAGGAATCACTGTGGGGACCAGATGTGCAGATGCAAGGGACATTGAGCATGTCCCTTGTTTCCCATGATCAGTTCGCTGTGGCCGCCAGTGAGATTGACCTCTCATCCGTGATCAAATGGAAGGTCGCTTCAAGGTGTGGCAGCCAGCGAAAGACTTTCTGAAGGGCTGATTGAAGGACCTCCCTGGTTTGCCTGATGAACAGGTTTCAGGGAATGTCTTTGTCTGATGAAGATCCTGAGCCAGATGCAGTCGCTTTCTGTGTTTCAGAGGAAGCCTCTAGGATTGCATGCTCTGGACGGTCACAGAGGGTGCGGTTACTGGTAGTTGGGAGCATAATGTGGCCCCCTAAGCTGTTCTGTCATGGGACATGAAAACACACATGGATGTGGATCTGAGGATATAACAGCATGGAATTCCATGCTTCACTGCACTGCGGAGCATGAAATGAAGAATTTGGCATGTCAGATTTTTGCCTCATGGGGAGGATCATGGCCAATGAAATGTGACATCATTTTACATTACAAGCAGAACATAGGAGCCATCATGTAGTATGGTGTTAAATTTCATATTTGCTGTTTTTTTTTTCTTATAGAGTGTGTGGTGTGAGTATGAGCTGTTTCAAACCATCACAAAATTGAGCATCTCTCAAAAATGTGTCCTTTTAGCTATGATTTGTTATAATAATATGATGGGACACTACATCTCAGTAGATGAGGGCATCCTGGAGTTGATGTTTTTAGCATTATAACTTATGTGCTACAAAAGCACAATGGTGATCTATCAAAATCTTGTCTTTCAGATAAATTTGCATATTAAATATGAAGTAATGACATTTGTAGGTACAGTCTTTAGACACTGTAGGCCATGTATGGAGGTGCGATTGTTAGATAGTTATGTCGAAGTTGTAGCACAATTAGTAGTGCCATGAACTTTTGAGTTGTTTAGAGCAAGATAAGAGGTTTGCGCCTGCCATCTTCCATTCCCCCACCCCCTTCCCAGCTTTTCTTGCCTAAGAAATTCTGGGTTTTTCTTATTCTTTTAAGAGAAGTATTTTCTCAAAAGACAATAATGTATTTGCTGCAGTTCTTGTTCCAAAGGCCAATGACAGGAATATTCCTCTAGTGGCCAGAAATCTTATTGTGGCTAACAGTGTAGTACTGAAAGTAAACACAAGTCATACTCACTGGAAAGTTCTGTTATTTTGAAACTTTCTGTAAAATACATGTACCTGTCTCTGTGTTTATGGATTTGTTTATGTTTGTATCTTGCCATTAAATAGCCTTTTCAATGATGGTGAAAAACTTAGAAAAAATCTCCTCTTCCATTTGAATGAAATTATGAAACGAATCTCAATCTTGAAATCTATTTGATGAAGGACGTTATTGGAGTTTTTTTTTTTTTTAGTATATAAAACATCGAGAATATGCATAATATGCAAGTGCAAACTGACATTAGACACTATACCTTAACTACCATATTTAGCTGAGTATAAGATAACGCTGGATATAAGACAAACCCCCCATTTTTTGAGAGCTTCCTGGAGAAGAAAAATATTATTTTTAAGATCTTCTGGGTAATCAGAAATACAAACTGTTTTATTGACATAAAGTATCTGCCAAAAAGTAAACATTGTACCTATTCTAAACTTACGCTATTTATTGATTGTCTACATTTTGCTAATACCAAGAGAAATAAGATAAATGGTTTACATTAACTTTCAGACAATTTCATTTTCTACCTTTTTTGCTTATTAACCCTGATGTCTGTGGTATCACTATTTTTAATATCATCATCCTTTTAATAGCACAGCTATGAAATTATGTCTTCATTATCATAAATATTTGGCTGTTTCTTTCCAATATGTTGCTATTCCTGAGGTGGTATTACAGTGGGACCTGAGAACACAGCTGTTTCTTTTTCTGACTACATATTTGATTTTATATCTATACTGAGGTGAGCTCTCTGAGCTCTCAGTCAAGCTGGTGTCACTGTTCCCCTTCCAACCCTTTTGCAGTGCTGAGCTTGAGCACCGGTGAAAAACAGACTGAAATATACTCTAATGTGCAGGTCATATGTAACAACACTATCTAATACATAAATTAAAGATGGCAATTCTGATTCAGTCCTGTTTTCAAACTTTTTCTCATCCCACAATTTAGTGATATCTGTTGGTATTATCTCCACAACAGGTCTTGCCACTGTAATTTATTCTCACGATAACAGTTACCAGCTGTTTTATGTGATTTATTCCCTTTGTTAGACATTTCATTCTGGATTAATTTTTCTTCTTTGAATATCACTATCATGTTCTAAAACTGATTAAAAGCAGATAACATCTATACCCAGTATTTTAACATGTGAACAGTGACTGAATTTCTCATTTGCAATCCACTTAGTAAGTCAAAGTAGTCGCTCATTACCAAGTAAAATATTGGTCTGGCTTCAACACTTCCGTTTTTGTATGTCACTTTTATTTAAAAGGCATCTTTAATGTTTGTGTACAGTACCCATACATGTATGAGAACGTTTGTTGTAAATCCAACAAAAGTTTGTAATGTGATAGAAATTTCCTCCTACATTTCACAAAACTGTCAAATTTTAATCAGAGCAATAGCCTATTGCATTAGCTGATTCATAATTTCTCGCATATCAGTTCCCCAAAGCTGTGTGATTCAGTGTCATGTTATTTTTTGGCATATTGCGAAATCTTGAGCCAGTTGGAATGTGAATATCGTTTGCTGAGTGCTGCCATTCTGAATTGTGCAAAATGAATCTGCACGTGACGTGAATAGCCAAAGCTTCATCTCTAAAGGTTAGGCTAATCCTACATAGTCTACTAAACAATGTAAGAATGTTGAACTCAGCAGCAGTAGTTTAATCTACGAATATAAGACGACCTTGTATTTTTCAAATGACAAATTTGGGAAAAAAACTTTGTCTTATAATTGAGTAAATACCGTATATTCAATTTAAATCCCAAAATGGGATGAAAATTCAATTGAGTTAACAGTGATTTCTAGTAGTATGTACCTCAGATCATTGTACAGCATTATGTGGTGTTCCTCTACCAGCAAGTCACTGTTCAAATCATGTTAACAAGCTTGTCCTGTATACTAATGGCACTGGCTGTCATGAGTTCCGATGTCATGTCTACTTCCGTGTCACCGTTATCTACCTCAGCCTGTGTGAGGACAGCTTTAGGGATATGACTGCCAAGTAAGGGAAGAAACTTGGCAGTCATATCCCTAAAGCTGTCTTCACACAGGCTGAGGTAGCTAACGGTGACATGACATCGGAACTCATGACAGCCAGTGCCATTAGTATACAGGACAAGCTTGTTAACATGATTTGAACAGTGACTTGCTGGTAGAGGAACACCACATAATGCTGTACAATGATCTGAGGTACATACTACTGGAAATCACTGTTAACTCAACTGAATTTTCATCCCATTTTGGGATTTAAGTGTGCAAACTGGGGTGAGTCATCCTGAATTTGAAATGGATGCTTCTGGATGTCGTGAAGACCATAGTATGCAGCCAGCTGCAGATGGTGGCTCATGTTGGTCCTAATGTTGTGTGTCATTTTTTATTGAAAGAGATTCTCTGGATTTGGGTGACTGTGTGAAGGGGTAAAAACTGTCTGTTTTTTTTTTTTTTTTTTTTTTTGCGAGATGAAGGCAGAGCTTACTATCTGCAGCATCGTCCACAGTATTAATTTGTGGATTTTTGGTACAGCGTCAAAACGGAGGGTCTGAATCAGAGGCTCTGTCATTTCTGCAACCATTTAGACTGCACATTCCTTAACTTGTGTCACAGGGTGTTGGGGCATTGGATCCTGCTTCATAGATTAGGTGTCCACTACACTTAGAAGGCAGCTACAGAGGTAGCGGGGGCTGTGTAGTGTGGACTGGGCAGTTTTTTAGGTTACAGGGTCTCCAGCAATTACAAAAAGGGTATAAGTCTGAAGACTGCCGGGCAAACGCAAGGAGGGTAGACCTAGCAACAGTTTTTATTGTAGTTGTAAATTTTTGTGACTGCATTGGAAAAGAACCAGAGCTCCAAGCACTAATAGGAAGCACTGAAGCTCAAATCATTATAGTACTGGAAGCTGCCTGAATCAGAGATAAGTTCAGCCAAAATTTTTACAAAGAACCAATCGTTGTTTGGAAAGGATAGATTAAATACAGTTAGTGGTGGAGTGTTTATTGCCGTTATGTAAAGTACACCACATGCAAGGCACAATTAGTACTTTTTCTGCATGATAGCAATGTTGATGTTACTGATGACAGTGCTACTGAAGCAGGGTAAACACTGTTTTCCAAAATGCCTTCGGCAAAGAGGATGAAATAAATGTTCCGCAATTTGAATCAAGTACAGCTGCTGACATGAGTTACTGAGAATCAGATGTCCCTGGTGTAGCAAAACAGCTTAAACCACATAATAAAGGCAAGTCCTCCAAATCAGATTGTATACCAGTTAGTTACCTTTCAGAGTATGCTGATACAATAGCTTTGTATGTAACAGTTGTATACAATCATTCGCTCAGCAAAAGATCCACACCTAAAGACTGGAAAATTTCAAAAGTCAAGAAAGGAAATAGGAGTAATTCACTGAATTACAGACCCATATCACTAATGTTGATGTTCAATAGGATTTTGGAACATATATGTGGTGGTTATAACTAAACTTTTGTTACTTAAGAGGGCTCTCATGAAAATCGAGTGATCATAGTACAATGAAACTTAGTGGAAACATTTGTAAGGACTTGTGGAAGATAAACAATGAATAAATTATTGAAAGAAATACATGAGAGCATAACATTCGTTAATTGCATACCATGTTTACATTTATGATTACAAACAGTGCTCAGTTTAATCATCATCTGCATCACTGACAACCTGGAACTGCACTAGAGATGCCATTTCACATTTGTTTGCAGCACCATGAAATGCTCAACTACCATGGCACAGATCATGCACTCTTGATGCTCACACATTGTGTCCAGCATTCTCAGCCTTGGCAGCAGTAACTTATTCAACAATCTGTGGTACAATTGGCAGTCGGCTTCTCCCAAGAGCAGTTCCGAAATCGCCATTTCATGCAGACTTCCAAGTCTTGTTATTCAACCTCAGTGCAGAAAAAGGACCTCTTCGTATTCCTTTAATGCATCGGTACTGGTACAGGAAGATTTAAGTGTTGGTTTTCCCTTCACGCTGTTAGAGATTGGAACTGCAGAGAAATAATATGAAATTGGTTTGTTGAACCCCCTTCCAGGCATTTAATTGTTAATTTCAGAGTAGTCACTTTAAAAATAGATGTATACTTTGTTCACATTTTCTTTAGCACTGGCAGAGAAGGCTGCAGTGAGTGGTGGGTTTTACTTCCTTCCTGTGCAGTACTGTGACAGGTAGTAGTAGTAAATAAATGGAATCAGCTCTACCCTGCAAACTGACTGCTGTGGGAAGTGAGGGGGTGATAGTGATGGCAATCTAACCTAAGAGATAGTAACTATATTCTGTTCTTAATTAGAAGAAACAATTGATATAGAACTGACTTTTGGAGGTAATGCCCCCTTAAATATTTTTTTGTGGTCCAGTATACCAGAATCATCCTCCAACAGTTCACTAGAAAATGAGAGGAAACATTGAACAGTTATGGTACTTTATCAAAGGTTGGCAGTAACTGAAGCAATTTTTTGCCCAAAAACCTACAATTTCTGCCGATTCTTGTATAAGGAACACAGAACTAAAGATTGAGTAAACAAACAAATACTAACTAACTTGGTGTGTGTGTGTGTGTGTGTGTGTGTGTGTGTGTGTGTGTGTGTGTGTGTGTGTGTGTGTGTGTGTGTGTTTACTGCTGATACTTATTGGTTGTTGATGTTTGCACAGGATTCCCTAACACTGCTGTTGTAGAAGCATATGTCTTTCCTGAGATTGATCATTCGAAAGAAACGTTTACGTGGAGCACTCCTGATGTGTCAGCACTGCGAAATTTTGCAAGAGAGAAGTTTGGGTGGACGCAGATGAGGACTGATGAAATTCTTTTACCTGTATTGAAGAGACTCGGTGAGAGAAATGTAAGTAAATGGATTCCCACATTTACAAATTGGTTTCACCAGGAAAACATCATCAATATAAATTTGTGATCAATGTAATTTTATTGAGCCGAACATAAACGTCTGGAGTGAAAGATCACTGTCATATACATGTAGGTAAGAAACCTAAAGTACCGGAGTGGCCAAGCGCTTCTAGGCGCTACAGTCTGGAACCGCGTGACCGCTACGGTCGCAGGTTCGAATCCTGCCACAGGCATGGATGTATGTGATGTCCTTAGGTTGGTTAGGTTTAAGTAGTTCTAAGTTCTAGGGGACTGATGACCTCAGAAGTTAAGTCCCATAGTGCTCAGAGTCATTTGAACCATTTTTGAAACCTAAAGTAAAAATTTAGGAAACAGACAACATGAAGTTGTTCTTATTGTGGGCTATATCAGTATATCTTTATTTTAGTTCAGAGCATCTATTATTCTTGTCACTGTTCTACCTATTTTCACTCTTCTGGTTTTTATTTTCCCCTAGTTTGAAATTTGTATTGATCAGATCTTATACCTCTTGACGACAGAAATTTTATTGTGGCAAATATTATAATTATTTAATTTTTACATTTGTTTTTATGGGTGGGGCTATTATTATAAGTGAGCATCTGACCATAGTTGGAAAGAAGTGTTACGAATGCAGATATGGTGTTCATAATTTCCTCTTTGGTGCAGAATGGGCTTCTTAATGTAATCATTCATATTGGATTGGAGCTGCTGTCATGGGTGTTAACTTATCCACTGGTCACAGTTGTGGTCTTCACCAGTACCTTTCTACCTTGCTGTAGCCCCACTCCTGATCATTCGTATTGCTATACACTGTTCTGTGGTCATCACAATATGAACTCTTAATGTAGATAAATACCAACTCAGCGATTGATTGCTGGATGCAGTGTGCCTACACCAAATGTTGTGATAACACTGGAAGTAGGCCCTCTTCGTGTATTAGTTTTTTTTTTTTTTTTTTTTTTTTTTTTTTTTTTTTTTTTTTTTTTTTTTTTCCTGACACAAATAACGTACTGAAGCACACTAAAAGATTTAACACCTTTGCTGGTTTTGCTAATCATAATGTTAAATGCTTAACTTGTGTAGATCTGATTTCAAATCTCATTGGACAGTTTCTTTCTCTGTCTTGTTATGAGAAGTTGCTTCACATTCTGTAGTGAAACATAGGTGCAGAAAAACATCAAAAACAAGTGAGAAACAGATTGTATATAATGTCTTCAAAAAGTTTTTAGAAAAAAATCTGTTGCCCCTGATACAACATTTTCAGAAATAACCTCTGCAAAATATGAAAAACATTTCCCTATTCAGTTGATAGCACAGGCTATGGAAGCATATCCATTTATAGAGTTGGGACATTTAAAAATTGAACTACGAGTTGACTTCAGACAATAAGGCTTTCAAATCATAAGTGGCGGTTATCTACAGATGGTAGTATTTCCAAATCATGAATGGTACTACCACAATCTTGTTCAGTCCTTGATTGAAATAACTTTTAGAAACAAGCGAACTTTTGAGGATTGTTTGCTGGGTACCTATGACTACTGCTGCTGAGACCAAGGGATGCTTCTCAACTCTGATGAGGATCATGACTTTTTAAGTAGTATAATTAATTGGCAATGCTCTCCATAGAAAAGGACAGTTGTAGACATATTTGCTTCAAAGAAGAATGGAAGACTGCACTGTGTGTACATTAATTGCACGTAGGTATGTTTCTGTCATATACAGATGATGTTGACATTATTTTAGGCCAGTTTATTTATTCATAGCTTTATTTTATAATAAAAGTGTATCTGTTACACATGAACTTCATAGTGATTATTACTGACATTGATAATTTTGAATGCGCATTTGCCAATGCTCATAAGTATGACGAGTTAGTGCTAGGTCTGTAAGAGCACATTATTGATAGGTTATTAATCAGAAACAAATAAAGGATACACATGTATGTATATGTAAGAGGCGGAGTGAAGCCATCTTGCTATATAATGGCAATGTCGACAAGAGATGTTCACAATGAAAACACTTTGCACCAAGACTGGGTCAGGGCAAAACACATCATCAGCATTTTTTGTAAACTGGGCAGCAGGCTTCACCAGAATGTAGTGGGTCAGGGCAGCCAAACAGACTCACATCGCCTTCGTTATGTGATGAAAGAAAGGCTAACACAAATGCAACAAACAGGACCAAAAGCTTTTACTAAACAGTTCTTTACTATAACAAACTCAGCACAGCAGAAGGAAAACAGCTGATACCTCCATAGTAGAAGCACTATGCAGTCATGACAAATGAAGTCTGGTGAACATCGTCCACTACTTCACTCCATTGATACTCCAGCAGTTTAGTTCATAAGGGAGTCAGTCAGACAGATCGGTGGCGCACTCGATTCACTGACTGCAGCGAAGTGATGTCTGGCATAAGTGTGTTGTTGATTTCTTGCACACTATGGAGAACAGCAGCCACTACTGGGAGATGATGATGATGATGATGATTGGTTTGTGGGGCACTCAACTGCACGGTTATCAGTGCCTGTACAAATTCCCAATCTTTACTCAGTCCATTCTTGTGACTTCCACGAATGAAGATGAAATGATGAGGACAACACAAACACCCAGTCTTCTCGAGGAAGGTGAAAATCCCTGACCCCGCCAGGAATCGAACCCGGGACCACATGCTTGGGAAGCAAGAACGCAAGCGCAAAACCACGAACTGCGGACATTACTGGGAGAGATAGCTACCTTGTCGTAATCACCAGTTACAGAGTTCAACACCACAGTCTGCCCCTGTCACTGAAGGGAAGACTTAGAGGTCTTTCATAAGCATTGCAGGTGTTCGAGGAGAACTTGTGTCACTATTTGCCACAAGTAATGGCAATTCACCCCTAAGGTATGTGCATAAGGATAGCCAACCCATCGAGAAAGTGCTTCATAGTTCTGTTGACGAAGAGTTGTAATTCACTACCACTCCAGGTAACATAAGTTGAAAGCTACCTTCAAACTACCCACAGAATCTGGCCTGATTGAGGAACAATGATGGCAAATAACAGCCATCTGCATCAGTTTTTGGATGCTTTCAAATCTAGAGTGGAGAAAAGACAGACAAAAGGGCCTATGGAAGCACACTGTATCAACACTAGAGATCATACACAAATTAGCCAGCATTCATGTAGGGCATTGCTGGCTATGCAATGTATAACCCAGGAAGAAGTGGAGAAGATGGTGCAAGGTGATATCATTGAACTTTCAGAGACTGCTTGGTCTTCTCATGTGTTCCTTGTGAAGAAGGAGATCGATACATGGCATTTCTATGTTGATTACAAATGAATGAACAAAATAGTGAAGAAAGATGTCTACCCATTGCAGTGCATTGCCGTGCATTGGTGTCATGCTAGACTTTTTAAAAGGAGCAAAATATTTGTAAACTACACGCTTAGAGGCAGGCAACTGACAAGTTGAAGTTGACAATACCCAAGGGAAAAGACTGCCTCTGTCAGTTCAAAGAAACACCATTTGGACTGTGTAATGCTCCAAGCCACCTTTGATTGTGTTGAATGACCTGCTTTGGCATCTTAAATGGATGACAAGTTTTGCTATATTGATGGTGTCATCTCCCCCCCCCCCCCCCCCCCCCCCACCAAAGACATTTAATATATATCTAAGCCACATGATAACTATGTTGAAATAGTTTCAGACTGCAGGTTTCTGCCTGAATCCTACTAAGAGCCTCTCTGTTTTCTAAGAAATAAAAACTGTAGGGCACCTAGTGCATGACGAGACGGCCATTGTGATCCAGAGAAAATAGTGCAATCACTGATTTTCCAATTCCTTGGCATAGTCAAGATTTGAGAAGTGTTCTTGGAATGTGCTCATACTACTAGCCATTCATAAAGGACCTAGTGCCAACGCAAATCCTTGGCAAGAACTACTACAGGGATATGGCAAATTTTCCTGGAACAGCGTGCAAGTAAGATCATTCCTTAAGGAGGTGCTAACATATTCTCCAGGTCTAGCATTGTATGCAAGAATGCTAAGACATAACTTTACATTGATGCTAACAGTTATGGTATAGGTGCAGTTCTAGAGCAAATTCAGGAATTTGCCGAAAAGATTGTAGCTTGTTCATCCAGGTACTCTCCAAGGCTGAGATGGACTATCAAGAAAGTGTACCTTGCAGCTGTTTGAGCCATCAGCAAGTTCCAGTTTATTTATTTGTCATACCACTCACCACTGTGATGGACCACCATTCCGTATGCTGACTGACTGACTGGCCTGAAGGATTTGTCAGGTTGACTGGTAAGATGGGTACTGAGGCTTCAGGAGTACGGTGTCACTGTGGTATGCAAGAGCAGATGCATATATAAGGATGTCAATTTCCATTCAAGGATTCTTATAGCTGAGTACAGCAGGTGGACGAAATGTCAGTCATCACTGCACTAAGTGAAATTATTACTGAACCAAGAGCACATCCAACACTGCTGAAAACAATAGAATCCTTTGAGGAGGAGGAACCAACTAAAGGAAAAGTCCAGTTAATAAACATAACATTGCATAAAAGGAACTGTGATCTACGAGAGCGGGAATGGTTGTTCCTTCTCCCAGCTCATCTGCAGCAAGCTGTCTTGGAAGTGCTCCTACATCTTGTCACGTGGGATTCGTGAAAACTCTAGACAGAATTAGACACAGGTATCATTGACCAGGCCTTTACCCATCCATTAAGACACCATGTGAGCCACTGTAAGGAATGCCTGTGACAGAAGCAAATGCCAATGTAAGAAATGCCTATGACAGAAGCAAATGCCACAATTACTTCTGGGGCATCTAGTACCAATTTCACCTCCAGCAGCACCGTTCCACTGAATTGTAATTGACATCTTGGGAAGATTCCTGAGTCAACAAACAGAATTGATGGATAATAGTATTCACTGACTATCTCACCCAATAAGCCGTCACTAAAACTGTACTGACTGCCCAAGCTCCAGAAATCACAAAACTTGTTGTACAAGACATCACTTTGAAACACGGAACACCCTATATGGTGTATTTGTCAAGTCAAGACTAGTATCAGATGTAATTTCACATTGTGATGTCACCTACAGGATTGCAAGTGCCTACCACTCACGGACGAATGGCAGATTTGGTCTCAGTGTACGGAGCTGTCAAACAGAGAGATTGCGATACAATGCAATGAAGCAAGACACTACAGACTTCACAACCATCTTTCTACTCCAAGATCGCGAGGTCGAAATGACAGTGAATATACTGTTCCTGTTTCAACCAAATGATACTCAGAATGACTATGTGAAGCATCTCAACATCAAGCCTAAAGGAGCAAGCCATCTGGCTTGAATAAGGAACATGGACACTGGGAGACAGGCCAAGAGTGCTGTAATGCCAGTGAGATACACCCCAGGAGACTTGGTGTGGTTTTTTATGGAACTACCGGAAAAGTTACTGAATAGCTAGTGTGGGCCGTGACTTATATTTCATCATTGTCGGATTCCACATATGAAGTTGAGGACTGTGACCTTTCATCAAGAAGACAAAAGTGCAGAGATGTCAGCTGTGTCCTCTGTATGAAGCCCTGCTGCAGTACTGAAACATCAATCAAAAGTGGTTGTTTTTTGTACAAGGAAACTGAAAATCCATTCAGTTACTGAGAAGCTTCAACGGGAGCGGCTAGCTCCGATGCTCATCATGGTGAAGAGAATGTGACATCATCACCAAAAGGCAAGAATCCACCTTTGCTGCCATACTACAGGGTGTTGTAGTTGGCTCCAGCAAGAGCTTTTGTGGCAAGGGGTCACTGTTTCTCCAGGAGAGGAAGCAATACTACTAACTGTGGTGCATGCAATGTGGTGTAGTTGTTAGGGTCACTGGCTGGTGTAGTGTGGGTCTTCAGTTCAGTTCCAAGCATCAGCAGTTATGGTTTTAGTATTTGTCATTCTAGAAAGTTCTTGAAATTTCT
Organism: Schistocerca piceifrons; assembly: GCF_021461385.2. NCBI lineage: Eukaryota > Metazoa > Arthropoda > Insecta > Orthoptera > Acrididae > Schistocerca > Schistocerca piceifrons. Next base: position 845,739,217 of record NC_060139.1, read on the forward strand.
TACATTTATAATGTTTGAGAAGTCCAGGTTGGAATCAACACTATTACGAAATGGATAGGTTGCTACTAATTATGCAGATTATAAACTGAGCTGCAGACAGCCATAATGAAAAGGCTATTAGATATAAGCTTTCAGCCAGAGCCTTCTTCAGAAAAGAAAAAAAGGCCTACTCATTCACGTAAGCAAGCAAACCTCATACACACGACTGCTATCTGCTATCTCTGGCTATTCCGTCCAGAAGAATACAACAGAAACACATCGAATGGGGGTAACAATCCAGAATGGTGTGGCGAAGGGGGAGGGTTAACAGGGTATGGATGGGGAAAGAGGAATCTACACTGCCTGGTGGACTGTGCAGGTACTAAAGGTGGCAGGACAGGTCTGTCAGGTGCAGTGTCAGGAGGCTGTGAGTGAGAGAAAGGAGGGGCAAACAGGGAGTGGAAAGGAGAGGAGCAGAAAAGGGGAGAAGTGTGCACTGGGAGAGACAAGTGCACAGTGAGGGTGAGGGGAGGCAAATTATGAGAAGGTGACAGGACAGAGGGGGTGGAAACAGTTGGGTGGATGGTGTAGGGACATTAGGTTACCATAGATTGAGGTCAGGATCATTTCCAGAGCTGAGAATTTCTTGTAAGGATAACTCCCATCTGTGCAGTTCAGAACAGCTAGTGGTGGAAGGGAGGACTCAGATGGCCCAGGTTTTCAAGCAGCCATTGAAATCAAGCATGTTATGTTCAGCTGCATGTTGTATCACAGGGTGGTTCACTTTGCTTTCGGCCAGTTTGGTGGTGGCCATTCATTTGGTAGACAACTGGTTGGTAGTCATACCATTATAAAAAGCTGTTCGGTGATTACAGCAGGGCTGGTGTATGACATGGCCGCTTTCGCAGGTGGCCCAGCCTCTGATGAGATAGGACAAGCCTGTGACAGGACTGACATAGAAAGTGCTGTGTGGGTGGATTGGGTAGCTCTGCCATGGGAATATGATCCCCATGGCAAGGGGTTGGGAATGGGAGTAGTTTAGGGATGGACAAGGATGTTGCAGAGGTTGGGTGGGTGACAGGACCCTACTTTTGGGGGTGGGGGGGGGGGGGAGGGGGAAGAATCTGGGATCTGGGGTAGGATGTACTTAATTTCAGGGCATGATGATAGATAATCAAACCCTGACAAAGGGTTCAGTTCTTTCAGTCAGGGGTGATATTTGGTGATGAAGGGGCACTCCTTTGTAGCCGGTTCTTGAATGAGTAATGGGAGGGTTGGAGGTGTGTCGGGATATGGAACGGGAAATCTGTTTGTGGACTAGGTGTGGGGGTAGTGCCTGTCTGTGAAGGAATGCAAGGTTGCATGCTGGGTTGAAAAGGACCAAGTAAAGTGGACAACAGAGAAGGCGCTGATGTTGTGAAGGCATGAGGGTACGGTGTCTTGGCCCTGAGTCCACATCATGAAGTATTATCGATGAATCTGAATGTGACCAGGGGTTTGGGAGGCTAGGAAAGTTTCCTATTATGGCCCATAAACAGATTGGCATATGAGGGCGCCATGCAGGTGCACATGGCTGTGCCACAGATTTGTTTGTAAATGTTCCCTTCAGAGGATAATTAGTCGTGTTTTAGGATAAAGTTAGTAAGGTGTAATACAAATGATGTAGTGTGTTTAGAGTCTGAAGGACATTAGTAGAGGTAATATTCAGTAACAGCAAGAGGTTGGGCATGAGGGATGTTGGTGTATGAGGAAGTGGCATTAGAAGTGACGAGTAGGCCCAGGAGGCAAAGTGGTGATGGTGGTGGAGAGTCATTGCAGGAAGTGGTTGGTATCTTTGATATGAGAGGCTGGACTTTGGATAATACGTTGGAGGTATTGGTCAATGAGTGCTAAAATTCTTTCAGTGGGGCCACAATAACCAGCTACAATACGATGTCCAGGATTGTTGGGTTTGTGGATTTTGGGAAGCATATGCTGAGAAGTGTGTGCGAGGGAGAACCCTTAAAAAACAACCAGACTGAAAGGGTGCTGCCATTCGTAGATATAGTACGGAGTTCGACTGCTAGATGGGTTTGGTACAGACCTCCGTTAAACAACTGTGCAGACAGCATTTACATCTACATGGATACTCTGCAAATCACATTTAAGTGCTTGGCAGAGGCAGCATGTAGGTAAATGTGTGAGCTTAGTGTTGTGTTTCTCTGATTGTTGGCATGTTCTGCTTGAAAGTCATTATGGCAACATTAAAAATATGGACAGTGTGTGTAAAATTTTTGTTTCCCACTTTAAAAAATCAGCAATGGAGACTCACCAAATGCTTAAAGAGGCTTTCCGGGAGGAAACTCACAAGTTTTCAACTGTTTCTGGCTTTCAACATTGTGAGATGATGGTTGAAGACCGACCTTGTTCTGGGCACCCTTCAACCTCGCAGAATGAGGAAAACATTGAAAAAATCAGCATCAATAAGGATCATTGTTTCATGATCGACCAAATTTCAACAGAGGCAGGCATGAGTTGGACCTTGTGCCAGGCTTGAGTAAGGATTTACACATGTTGCTGCAAAATTGGTTCCACATCTTCTCCCACAGGAACAAATAAACATGTGCATGAATGTGTTCAGGGACTTGGAAACAGAGATTGAAAGTGATCCAAACTTTTTGAGCAAAGACATTACAGGTGATGAGAGTTGGTGTTACGAGTGTGGCCCAGAAACCAAGCAAGTACCATGATAATGGAGGACTCCCAAGTCTCCCAGACCAGAAAAAGCAAAGCAAATGAGGCCGAATGTTCATGGATTTGTGCATCGGAAATTTGTAATCTCAGGCCAGACTGTTAACCAGCAGTTTCATTTTGAAGTTTTAAGATGTCTGCAAGACGATGTGCGGAGGAAACATCCAGGACTTTGGTGGTCAGGTGATTGGTTCCTTCATCACAACACCATCCTGCACACACGGCCTTATAAGTGACGCAGTATTTATAGGCGGAGGAGTCAGACAGTTGGCAAAATTCTTCCTCTAGGCAGTCACTGCAGTTCGTAACATTGGTCAGACCTTTGTCTTCAGGTAGAATGATAAGGTCAGCATCTGTTTTGAGGCTGTGTGTGGCTGCCCTTTGTTCTGCTGGAAGGTGGATGTTCTTAGGAAGAACCTTGGGAAGGATGGTGAGACCAAGTTGAAACTAAGGAATTCCTGGAAAGTAACCAGGGTATGTTTAGGTAGGAGAGGGGTAATTGCGGTTGGACAGTAATATGAATGGGAAGAAGTGTAGGAATTAGGAAGTGTAGGAATTAGGTTGGCTTGTGTTGGAGTGGTTGATGGCCAAGAAGTGTTTCCATTGCAGAGATGTGGAGGAGAGTAGTTCAACATAGTTAAATTTGATTGAAGGGCCAAAGTTGAGATCTTTGGATAGTAACGAAACTTCTGCGGAAATCTGAACTTCAACTGTTGGTATTAACTGTCACTTCCTTTACTGTATCTTGTACAATTCCCTTCCCTTTGCAATATCTGATTTCTATACATTCCCCCCATATATAACCCCCCCCCCACACACACACCAATGATATCAGCCATGTGGACTCCCAGTCCGGAGATTTTAACTGAAGCTTGATTTTTGGTTGCAAATATTCTACACGTGAGAAAAATCTGGTTTGTTAGCCCCTTATTGCCATCATAAGTGTAGAAGTTGGATAACAGGTTATGCTGCAGTGTGTTGTTGCTGGCGTTGGTCTTCACAGTAGATCCAGTTTTAAGGTAGTACATATATTTTCTGTAGGTATATCTATAAGGACTGCTTAGTCTATAACAAAACACATACATAATATTGGACCATAACTTTAAATTTTTTATTTGAATTTAACAGAACATGTACAGATACTAAGCCATTGCCTTAAAAGTTTTCTTTTTGTAACTTTACAGGTACAGAAGACAATTGAAAATTATTTCAAAAGTAAACCAATTTTCCGTCCTGTGGAAGGGAAACTGAGTAAACGAGTGCAGAAAGCTGTAGATCGTATTGACAGAGGTGAAACTTCATCTGAAACGGAAGAAGAGCCCAGGCCAAAGCGTAAACAAACCTCTGAAAAATCTGCCAGAGTGAACAACAAAAAAAAGAAGGCAGTTAAAGAGGCAACTACAGTTACAGAGCAGCCAAGAATTTCTTCTGAAGGAGCACAGGCAGTAGAGGAAAGTGTTAAAATCATTGCTAATCAGAAAAGTGCATGTGTCCGTCGTGTTAGAAAGACAAATGTTCATCCTTATAAGCAATCAGGAGAGTTCATATTGCAGAGAGAGAAGGCAAAAATAGATTCCCTCAAAACAAAGCTGAAGGCTATAGAAATATATCGTATGTCAAAGATAGAAAATAAAAAAAAGTCAGCCCGTAGTAAGCCAAAAGAACTGAAGGAGGCAAATCTCTCGGAAAGCAGCAGTGATGAATAACACATTTACTGCTAATTGGTTTTTCTTTCTAGGAGCAAAATTTCTACTGCAACCAGATGCTACTGAAGTGTTTAGATGTGGATAATATGTTTTGAGCTCTCAGTCATTCACTGCTATTATTTAACGTTTTCTATCATTTTATGTAAGTATTTAATAAACCTTTAATACTGTTGTTGCATTATTTCACAGTGGTGAACAGAGTTGTTGGATATTATCCTCATCCATTTGTTCACTAAGAAAAATTGAACAGAAAAATATATACAGTTAATTTTTGGATGATGCATTCACTGACTTAGTCCTCAGTTCCATGAGATTTTCATTTTATCGTGAAACATAATTGAGAAAAGTATGCCAGGACACCATTCAGCAAATCTGCTGACTTGTTAAAAATTGTGGGTGCAAACAACCATTCAGAGCTGTCAATCAAGTATTTAAAAGAAAAAAATGGGAAAGGATGACAGTCAGCATAAAAGGTAGCATTTGCCAGTTGCATTTTTTATTAAAATTTTCAGCCTGGATTGCAAGTCCTTTCTTTTCTTCCAAAAAATAAAAATATCCAATGTCTACACAGAACAAAGCAATAAAAGTAAAAATGATGTTAAATGTTTTATTTGAACTGAGTAACTTGTAAATAAATAAATGTTTTATTGTTGATAGTGTTATATTGTAAAAGAAATGTCTTTTCATCTCAGCTACAGACTTCTCTGTATGATTTCAGGTTGTTATTTGGTTCTTCTTTCTGTGAAAAGTCGCATTCTTCTATTTTTTGTATTAGGTATCCATCTTCATTGTTTGCTTTTCTTGATCATCATAATATTGTTGTACTAATTTTGATGTTGAATATCAGTATTCGCATGCATTTGTATTTTCTTATTGTACATATATTTCCAAGTATTTTGAAAATTTATATTTTCTTTTGTACATGTTGCGTATACTTCTGTGATAAATAGTACAAAATGAATTATGTTGAAATTGTCAGTATTTTTTTAAACAATGTTGTTAGTAGACGTACATACTGGATTATTTCTTGCCTACCTGCATTGAAACCGAAGGAATTGATGGAGCCTGTCCAAGCACTTAGTATTGTTAAATGAAATGGGGCAAATAAACTGTGACAGTTATTCATGTCGTCATATGTGATCATCTTGAAATTTCTGTGATCTTCAAAACTTATTTCAGCACGTAGAATAAGAGTGCAGATTGTTTGTGCCGCATAAAAATTAAAGAGTATCAGAAATTACTTGAGGATAAAAGTGTCCAACACTACAGTCCTGACACAAAGAAACTCAAGATAATGTACTGTGGCTGTAGAAAGGAAACAAACCTGAAGGCAGTATTATGGGAAGAGCGATGAAACAGATTATGGGAAGAGCAATGAAACAGGAGACATGATATTATGTGAATAGCATATTTTTTTGTTTGTGTTCTACAACTGTAATATACTTTAGGTACTGGTATGACATTACATAACACCATAAGCCACTGTTCAATTTAATCATGAATGTGTGACTGGTATCTGTCAAAAACCATCATCCAGCACCTGTTGCGAAACATCTCAGATAGAGGGAAATCTCATGTAAAATGGCTGTCATCATACACATCAAAAAAATAATATTTTAAAATCATGTTTAGTCATGTAGAGGTGTATGCACCTTATTGTATGTATATTGCAAGTTTTTTTTACTAGCTTTATTGTATGGGTCAATATTTTGTCATCAACAGCTGATTTCTTGGTCTTCAGTTTCTGTACATCTTCGCCAGTCAATTTTCTGTGAATTTTTGCAAGGACATGGTTCTGCATGGTTTTTTGTACTTTAGTAACCTTCTTTTTGGACTATTTCTTTCCAGTTTTTTTAAGTCATATAATTATCATTGAATATGTTTGCTGTTTCTCTACAATCTGTAACCACCAAGTTGTCTATTTTCATTGACTTTATCTTTGTAGGCTAGGAGGATGTAGGCTGCAGTAGGTACTGGGACATGAAGAAGCTTGCACAGGATAGAGTAGCATGGAGAGCTACATCAAACCAGTCTCAGGACTGAAGACCACAACAACAACAACATCTTTGTTTCTTTGTGTGGTCCATCTTTTTTCTTTCTTTCAGCATCAGTTACATTCCAGGCTTTCTTTACCTTGTTTCTTTGAGTTCACTGTGGTGGTGTTAATTGCTGTTGCTTGGTTCGAAGAGATTCCGTGATTGCAGCTGGACATCGTAAACTTCATTCCACAATATTTCAACTGGACACTTGCCAGTCATCTTCTGGTGAGCCATCGAAGACTGATGAAGACGTTCTCCGCTTTGCCTTATGTAGTGTGCTGATGGTACTGCCACGTATGCATCAGAGTCTCACTGACAGAAGGACCACACTTCACAGCGGCAGTGCCCTCGCTGGTGGAACTGCAAAGATCAGCTGTGCCCTGCGTTGCCACTTGCGGCAGTTATTGGAGTATTTTTGTTCGCTTTGTGCAAATCTGTGAGATGATGGGATTCCACAAATTATCCAGCTGGTAGCCACTGTTACGGTTCATTAGTTTTTCCACTGTGTGTGTTTCAATGGATTCTTTTATAATGGAATCCCAAAAAGATGTTGCTATGGCCAAAATTAATGTTCTGTTGTAGTCTGTTGAATGTCCATTGGAGATACAGTGTTCTGCACATGCAGACTTGGTGGGTTGCAGAAGGTGAGTGCAGCGTTTATGTTTTGTGCAACATTCTTCCACTGTGCGTGTTGTTTGTCCTATATAGGCCATACCACACTGGCAAGGTGTTTTGTAAATTCCCGCCTTCTGCAATAACAAATTATCCGTCCTATATAGGCCATACCACACTGGCAAGGTGTTTTGTAAATTCCCGCCTTCTGCAATAACAAATTATCCTTCACTGACCCCAGCATGTCTGAAATCTTAGATGGTGGGCGAAAAATCACTTTCACCTGAAAATTATTAAGGATTCTTGCTGTTTTGAAGGAAATATTTCCAACGAAGGGAAGAAAAGCTAGGGACTTTGATGGCGTGTTCTCATCTTAATCCACTTCCGGGTTCTCAGTTTTAGCTGAGAATGCCCTGTTAATTTCCGAGGTCGAGTTTCCACTGTCTTTAAGTGTGAAAGCTCTTTAGGAATATTATCTGCATCCAACACTGTATGGGCCCTGTGTACAAGGGTTTTAAGCACACTCATGATTTGGGATGGATGCTGGCAACTTGAGGAGTGCAACTACAAATCAGTGTGAGTAGGCTTACGGTAAACAGAATGTCCTACAGAGCCAACACACCTCTGTCTAACCAAAACATCCAGGATTCCCCCATCAGACCATATTAGTTTTCCTGGCTCCCAGTGATTTAGCAAATGTCTGTAATCATTTTCCTGAGTGTTAAAGACCCCTCTCTTTTTAAATGCATACCCTTCTTTCCGAGGCAGTTTTCACAGAAATTTGTGTGGGCCTATGAAAACTGCTCCAAGATGGACATTGTTTTTTAATGGCACATTTTGTTTTGAATATGTATTTGTCACTTACTGACATCCTTTTTATTATTCTGCAAAGTATAGGCAAGGATCCCTCATGTACATTTCTTGCCACTTATGTAAAATGAGAATATTTGTTTCAGTTTAATTCATTAAATGTTTTTCATCCCTTAAGTGCATGCTTAGGTCAATAGATTACTTTTGTTGGTGTTAACAGTGATCTTTGTAATGTGTACATATTTTTCTACCAGTTTGTCTAATGTAATAATTATTGCAATGCACTTTATATACACCTGATTGGTGAAAGTAGCACATTAGGTCAGAATCGTGTCTGATGTTGGACTGGATAGTATTTTCAGTATGAAAAAAGATTTTTACTCCTGTTTTACAAAAGATGTAGTGAACTTTATTAGATGTGGACCACACTGCATATTTTAGTTCCTGTTTTCTCACTTCTATTATTAATGCTATTTTTCTTATACTAATGTTACAGTTTTTATTTTTGTTATCTGTATAGATTTCATTTATGATCTCAGGATTGTATCCTGTTTACATGGCTGTGTGTCTCAATGTATTCAGTTTTATTTCAGGGTTCTTACTAGATAACGGTAAGCAGATTATTGTGTCTACTGCATGTCACAGGACGACATGAGGTATCGCAGATTATCGCATCAGATGTGCTCGGTTTTCAGAAAACATTAATTGTTTGAGTCGTGTATTCATGATGGATATTAACGTCTAAAAAGTTTATACGCTTTTCTTTTTCATTTGTAATGTTGAATGGTATGTTTTTGTGCAGTTTTTAAGAACTTTTGAGAAAGTGTGGATGCCGCCTGTTTTATTCCACTGAACGAAATAAGCACCTGTAGCATCGCATTCTGTCCCCGAGAACACTAGTGTACAGTGGTATATAAACATTTCATGTAGCTAGTGTTTGTTATTATAATTACACTTTGACATGAGTGATATAAACAATTCCGTGCCTCTAACAGTTAGTTGTTTAGCCTTCCACACTTGGAGCTATCCTGAGATGTGTTTTATGTGGAAATAAATGTTCAATTCTAGCAGATACCACATATTTGGTGACTCCGACGATAACACAACAACACGGCTGCATCGGCTTCAGCGTTCTGCACCGCATCATAACATGAATGTTCCTTACTTCCGCGTCAGCCGCACCACTCTCGTTCTCGCACGAACACGGACAATCTGTCAATCACCGCAGATCCAGCTACAAGCAGCACAGTTAACAGGGTTACAATTAAACCCCCGGCTTTCTGGCAACATAACCTGGTATTGTGGTTTGCGCAGCTTGAAAGCCAGTTCATCCTTGCACAGATATCAGCAGACAAAACGAAGTATAGCTATGTGGTTGCAGCACTAACAGAAGACTTAGCTGTTGAAGTACAAGATATCCTCGCTGCACCACTCAACGACGGCTGGTATGCGTCAATTAAGAACGCACTAGTGATGCACCTATCACAATCAGAACCGAAGCGACTTGATAAGCTTTTACAGACTGAGGAGCTCGATGATCGAACCCTGTCACAACTTTCATGCCCTTTGCGCACACTGGCAAGCAACACAGTGAGTGACGATGTGCTGTGCAATATTTGGTTGTCCTGATTACCTTCTGAGGCTCAAAAAATTCTGACAGTGTGTGCAGGTGATTTAAATGCTGTAGCATGAACAGCAGACAGGATTGTCGAGACTTTTTGTCACAGACCACAACATGAAAGCACAATACCTGGTGGACACAAAGGCAGATGTGTCCTTGTACCCGGTAACTTGTGTACCGTGCTGGAGTTGTGATAATTCTTGTCTGTTTGCCGCTAACAACTCTTAAGATTAAAACATACGGTCAGGTCACTTTGTTGCTTAACCTAGGACTACACTGTACATTTGAGTGGCACTTCACAGTAGCAGGTATATCACAACCTATCACAGGAGCTGATTTTTTATCCTTTTATGATCTAGTACGTGACCTCCAAATCAAGCAACTGATTGATTCCACTACAAGCCTACGTACTCCAAGGAAGGTGTGTTGCATCACTCCGATGACAGTAAGTACGGTAGCAGGAGATACACCATACACACAATTACTAAAAGAATTTCCCGAAATCGTCCAGCAATTGCCTACTCTCCACCAGTTAAACACACAATGGTACATTACATTTTAACGATGCCAGGCCCGCCATCTCACGCTAGGACTAGATGTTTGACGCCAGAGAAGTTGCGAGTGGTGAAGCAGGAACTACACAGCATACTGTCAATGGGCATTTGTAGAGTTTCAAGTAGCAGTTGGGCAGCCCCAATTTGTGTGGTACCAAAGAAGAAGAATGGGTGGCGTCCATGAGGCGATTACCGACAGCTCAACACAAGGACCATCCTGCATCGGTACCTGTTGCTACATATAGAAGACTTCTCTGCCAGTTTTCATGGCAAGACTATATTCTCCACTATTGATCTAGTCCGTCCGGGCGTATTATCAGATCCCCTTTGCCATAAAGGTATCCCCAAGAAAGCAGTGACAACACCTTTCAGTCTATTCGGGTTCACTAGGATGTTTTTGGTCTGTGCAACACAGCACAGACGTTTCAGCGTTTCATGGATGAGATCACAAGGGACTTAGATTTCTGTCATGTTTACATAGATGATATTTTAGTGATGTCTGCGACAGAAGAAGAACATTTACATCATCTGGCTCAGGTATTTAATCATTTACACACACATTTTAGTAATTAATCCTTCAAAGTGTACTTTCAGAGTAAGGGAAGTGCAATTTCTGGGTTGCATGGTAGACGCACATGGTATTTGACCGTTGCAAGGTAAAGTGGACTCCATAAACAAGTATCCTCGCCCCATTACAATCAGAGAGCTACATTGGTTTTTAGGGGTCATAAATTTTTATTGCAGTTTTGTATACAAATACGCATCAATAACGGCGCCCCTGAATGAATTTCTTAAGGCACACCAAGGCCAAACGACAAGTTGCATTGGACAACCAAAGCAGATGACGCATTTCAAGCCGTAAAAACAGCAATTGCAGAGGCTGCACAATTAGCACACCCCGTGGCACAGGCTCCACTTGCACTTATGGTTGATGCCTCATCTACTGCTGTTGGCGCTGTAGTGCAACAACATGTTGAACAGTGTTGGCAGCCCATAGCATTTTTCAGTCAGAAGTTGTCACCTTCACTGCAACTTCGGGCTACCTATGACTGCGAACTGTGTGCAGCTTATGCCACAGTCAAGAAATTCGAGCATTTACTAGAGGGCTGATAGTTCACTAATTATACAGATCACAAGCTGCTAACATATGCCTTTGCTGTAAAACCAGAGAAAATATCGCTGAGGCAACTATGCCATTTAGATTACATTAGCCAGTTCACCACCTGCATTGTTTATATACAAGGGAAGCTGAACATACCGGCACATGTGCTATCAAGTGTAGAGCCTGCGAATGTGAGGGCAGACACATGCTCACCATGTTGAAACTGTAACGGCTCGTTACAAGATTTGTTGAAACAATCGGGATGATTGAAGTTACAACATGTCTTGAGGGCTGAAGCGAATGTTGAATTGTATTGTGACCTATCTGGAGTGAGAGCAAGTCCATTTGTGCCCCAACACTTTTGAGCACAAGCTATTGCATCATTTGTCAAGCAACGCATTGCGTGTCAGAGGAACAAGATAACAGTGTGTCAGAGCACCACTAGGCGTAATTCTGCCGCCAAATCAAAGTTTCTAACATGCGCACGTTGATATTGTGGCCTGCTCAGTCTCAGAAGGCTATAATTATTGTCTTACAGTTGTGGACCGATTTACCAGATGGCCTGAACCATTCCCCATGAAGGATATCACAGCCGAAACTGTGGCGCAGACATTTTTTCCTGGTTGAATCGCCCAATTCAGCGTACCAGTACAGATTACCACAGACCAGGAACAAAAATTCGAAGCCTACATTTTCAGAGCATTAGCTACATTATTAGGCATGAACCATGTACAGCCTATCACCTGCATCAAGTGTTATAGTTGAACGCCTGCATCGCCAACTTAAAGCAGCTCTACATTGTCACACAACACAGAATTGGATGGAGGCACTACCTGTTGTACTCCTCGGACTGCGGGCGTTAATAAAAAAGCGATTTAAAAGCTGCGGCAGCAGAGCTAGTGCACGGACAAACACTATGTCTGCCAAGCAAATTCTTGCACAGCATGGCAGATGATACAGTTGATGCATCAGACTTTGCTGCTAGATTATGAGAGCACATACACCAGCTTAGACCATCGACACCCAGAAGTCAGGCTGGGAGACACTTGTTTGTGTTCGCAAAGCTTGAGAACTGCACACACATTTTCTTATGCAATGATGCAGTACGCAAGCTGTTGCAGCCACTGTACGACGAACCATATTTGGTGGCCACACGTCCCAGATTAGAGTGAACGGTATGCCCACCAATGTTGCAGTAGACTTACTCAAGCCCACATTTTTCGACACATTGGACACGGCAAGGACTGCAGGAGATGAACAAGAAGATATGAGTGTAACATCAGAAAACGTTCCGGTACCCTACAGCCACCACGAGACACCACGGACACCAGGCACCCAGGGAAGAAAATGACGCCGAAGACTGGTACGTCACATCCTGCTGGAACCAGTGGCTCAATGCCCGGTTTCAACAAAGCAATGGTAACACGTGCAGGGCGACGTGTGAAATTTAATCTCTGATATCATTAGCACTAGGAGGGAGTCATGTAGTATTGCAGTCTGTCCCCGCAAATGCAAATTTACAGTGGTATATAAACATTCCATGTTGCTAGTGTTTGTTATTATAGTGATACAGATGATTCTATGCCTCTCGTAGCAGTTGAAATTTGAATGTACTTTGCTGTCTTGCTTATACAGGGTGTTACAAAAAGGTATGGCCAACCTTTCAGGAAACATTCCTCACACACAAATAAAGAAAAGATGTTATTTGGACATGTGTCCGGAAACGCTTAATTTCCATGTAGGAGCTCATTTTAGTTTCGTCAACCTACGTTCAATGGAGCACATTATCATGATTTCATACGGGATACTCTACCTGTGCTGCTAGAACATGTGCCTTTACAAGTACGACACAACATGTGGTTCATGCGTGATGGAGCTCCTGCACATTTCTGTCGAAGTGTTCGTACACTTCTCAACAACAGATTTGGTGACCGATGGATTGGTAGAGGCGGACCAATTCCATGGCCTCCACGCTCTCCTGACCTCAACCCTCTTGACTTTCATTTCTGGGGGCATTTGAAAGCTCTTGTCTACGCAACCCCGGTACCAAATGTAGAGACTCTTCGTGCTCGTATTGTGGACAGCTGTGATACAATACGCCATTCTCCAGGGCTGCATCAGTGCATCAGGGATTCCATGCGACGGAGGGTGGATGCATGTATCCTCGCTAACGGAGGACATTTTGAACATTTCCTGTAAGAAAGTGTTTGAAGTCACGCTGGTACGTTCTGTTGCTGTGTGTTTCCATTCCATGATTAATGTGATTTGAAGAGAAATAATAAAATGAGCTCTAGCGTGGAAAGCAAGCATTTCCGGACACATGTCCACATAACATATTTTCTTTCTTTGTGTGTGAGGAATGTTTCTTGAAAGTTTGGCCGTACCTTTTTGTAACACCCTGTATACGTCACATTAGGGGAAAGTGGCTGTAAGTGTTACTCCAGTTTTTTTATCGCTCGAAATCTCAAAATGCCCTTTGTTCCTAGCCACAGAAAATTCAGTGTTACGAGATACATTGTGGTGACAGTCATGGGATGCCTCCTTATATCATGTCACACTTTCTTTTGCTCCACGTAGTGCAGCAACTCGATGTGACATGGACTCAAAAGGTCGATGGAAATTGCCTGGAGAAATATTGAGCCTTGCTGCATGTAAGGCCATCCATAATTGCAAAAGTGTTGACAGTGCAAAATTTTGTGCATCAACTGACTTCTCTATTGTGATCCAGGCGATCTTGGTTACCAAATTCGCTTCTACTGTCCAGAATTTTCTCCAAACTAATTGCGAAAAACTGTGGTCCGATGACATGGGGCATTGTTATCCATAAAAATTCCATCGTCATTTGGGAACATGAAGTCCACGAATGGCTGCAAATGATCACCAAGTAGCTGAACGTATCCATTTCCAGTCAATGATCAGTTCGGTTGGATCAGAGGGCACAGTCCATTTCATTTAAACACAGCCCACAACACTATGGAGCCACCAACAGCATGCACGGTGTCTTGTAGGCAACTTGTGTCCTTGGTTTCCTGAGGTCTGCACCACACTCGAACACTACCATCAGCTCTTACCAACCGAAACTGGGACACATCCCAGAAGAAGTGCTGTTGGCAACATCATGCTATTAGCAAAGGTACTCCTGTCAGTCATCTGCTGCCACAGCTCATTAACGCCAAATTTTGCTGCACAGCCCTAACGGATACGTTCGTCGTATGTCTCACATTGGTTTCTGCAGTTATTTTAAGCAGTTGTGCTTGTGTGTTAGCAATGACAACTCTACACAAATGCCACTGCTCTTGGTCATTAAGTGAAGGCCATTGACCACTGTGTTGCCCATGGTGAGAGGCAACACCTGATATATTGGTATTCTTGGCACACCATTGACATTGTGGATCTCAGAATATTGAATTCGCTAATGATTTTCAAAATGGGATGTCCCATGTGTCTTGCTCCAACTATCATTCCGCATTCAAAGTCTCCAAGCAGAGTGCTCAACGTCATGTCCGAACCATCCACTCTTGCCAAACTGCCACTACAATTAGTTCACTTTGAATTCCTTGTCCGGCTTTGACCACTTGATACTTATTCTTCCTTTGCTTTTGTAACAAGTAAGTGATGGTGTGGTAGGGGAAGTAAGGATACATGTTAACTCCTTGACTGTGCTCAACAAACGAGTTCAGGCTGCCTGCAGGTGCAGCACTGGGTGGTCAACAGATGGTGTCAGGCCATAAGTTGGTATCATTTCGAAGACTCTACAAAGTGCATGTTTTCCACCAGCCGCAGGAGTCCACTTGATATTTTCACATTCGTTTTTGATAACAAATCGTTAACAATGAGCTGAACAAATATGCTGAACATTTTGCAGATTCACATGTGGATAAACTGAAGCAATGATTGCAAGTGCACTGATGGATATCGACCAACAACTGAGATTTCTATTCTTTGTTCGCAATGTTATTCCTAAAAGGCATAGTTCAGAAACTCGATTTTGCAATGTATTACTCACGGAAAAAAATCCTTGAAACATCTACAGCGGGCTTGTCCAAACTGTACCCCCTCGGGCGCTAGCGCCCGCGATTGCCCAAGGCCAGTGCCCCGGGCGAATCTGTTAACACTGTGCAGAACAAATATGCTGAACAGTTTGCAGATTCACATGTGGATAAACTGAAATAATGATTGCAAGTGCACAGATGGATATCGTCCAACAATTGAGATTTCTATTCTTTGTTCACAACATTATACCTACAACGCATAGTTCAGGAACTCGATTTTGATATGTATTACTCAGGGAAAAAAAATTATTGAAACATCTACACCAGCTTCGTCCAAACTGTGCCCCTGGGGCGCTAGCGCGCCCGCGGCCAGTGGACAAGATGTCACAGTGGCCGAGCCATGTCGCTTAGCTGACCGTGCGCTCTGCTGTGCCGCGCCTCGCCATGCCGCTGTACGCTCACTTCGTATGGAAGACAGACCGCCGCGTCAGCAGCTGTCAAAAGCACTGATATGACATAAAACCGTTAGTCAACAGAAGTAAGGCTAGTGGATCAAGATGGATGGTCAACAGCAGCAGACCAAAAAAAAAAAGGCAGAGCGGCACGTTCGCCCTATTTAAACCCGAGTGGGAAATTAATTTCTTTCGTACCGCTGTCGAAAATCATGCCAAATGTTTTGTATGTCATCGGAACCTCATGTATTTAAAAAAGTACTCGACTGAACGTCGCTTTAATACCTGTCACAAAGATCAGTTCGAAAATTCGTCGCACGAGGTACGCCAGTCAAAGTTTGAAGAACTGAAAGAAAATTTCAAGCTGCATTACATTGAAGTAAATTTTTCTTATCGCATGACTCTTTATTATTTATAAATATGACAAATAAAACTATATTTCATAATATGATACGTCACTTAGCAATATGTCAGTTATCAAATACCAGTTTGTCAGTTAATTTTTATGTTTGGGTTGTATTAAATCGCGTCGCACAGACACAAGAAAAAGTTTCAGGTGCGCTATTTTTTGCCACTTTCTGAAAACCCATCACAGACGTTCTCTCTGACAGCAAAGTGTCATAAGAGTCATTCCTCGTTTTTGTGTTTTGATGGACCTGAAAACATATGTTGTAGTTTGATCCATGTTTTCAATTAATTAAAACGTAAATATTCCAATATGTAAACATTTATTTCGCAGCCACACTTCGCTGTCCTAGCTAGCGTTTATGACCGCTATTCAGAGGAACTAGGGGAAAACGCACCTAAAACCAATCTTTTTTTGTTAGTTTTTTATTTGAGTTTCAATGAATGAAACAATTGATTGTTGAAATGCGGCAATTGCACCATGAATCAAGTCCAGGAGGGCAAAGGTAGTGTACCGGTTTTTCATCAATTGACTGTCTGTGGAAGAAGGTAGCCGATTCTGCCTGCTTCATTTTCAACAAATCCTCAGTATTATTTATAATGGCCATCCCATTATCCTGCTGTAGTTCATCAATCATTTTGTCTGTCAGTCTGCCTCTTATGGTTTTACCATCAGAAAGTTTCTTGTCTTTCAAACTTTGTTTCAACTTCCTCAACCTGGTGCCCATCATCATCTGGACATGACCAACACATCTCAGTTTAGTAATAATTTTCTCGCCATAAGGCTGAGCGGATTCTACACTGTTATATGGTTTTGAGTCTCCATCACCTAAGAACTTAGTATAAAACACTCCCCTTTCATTCACAGATCGACTAAAACTTTCAATAGCTGCAGAGGCCTCCATACCACCACTTGTTCCTTCATAATTTCTGTCACAGATACGCCCTTCTTCATTCCCTGATTTACACTTATAACAATGTTTGGTTAAAACCTGGAAATCTATTGCCTCTCCAGTATCACACTGGTCACTGTAGCAACAGAATTCTTAGAACTGTAGCCGCACTTCTGCCAAGTGCCATCAAAAGATACTGGTATGTCAGTCATACTATCATTTATTTCAACAGCTTCGTTTGCAGCACCCTTCATTGACTCACTTGCAACAGATTCCACAGCAGCTCCAATAAATCCTGCATACCTGTCGATTTTACAAGGTGGGCATCTAATGTTGCGCCACAGCTTTCGGCTTTCTGTAGCGTATCGTGCGATGTCGTTCATACAGGGGGCTACAAATTTTACGTATTGGCACGGCTCTCAATATGGCGCCAGTTAAAGTCATGTGGGCAGGTATGAAAGTTATAGTGCGGGTTATGGGATTAGAGCTGCGACAAGAGTTAAGTACAAGGAAGATGAAACCCAATTGTTGGATCCGAAAATAGATTCCGCACAGGGGCAAACGGGGAACCACAAACACATTTTAAAAAAGAAATAACACTCAGAGACGAAAATCCGGTCTGAAATGGTAAACTAACCAAAAGCTGACATGTAAATATCATCTGCAGACATGCCACTCTTCCAAGATTTTAGAATCTTATTGTATTCATTGATACAGGCATTTAAAATAACTAATTTTTAGTTTAACTACTGCCCCATCACATTCGGGAGATATTTCGCGCATATATTCCACAAGTTATACAATGCTTGGTCTCACAAATCACAAAATTTATATGAATTGCTATTTTGATTTCATATATTAAGTTTATTTATTTATTCTTCCAAAAGTCTTTTAAGGTTGTGGGATACATAATTTGTTTACAAATATTGCTACACACACACACTCTCTCTCTCTCTCTCATTGATGCAGAAAATCAAGCATAGGTTACTATTCTTGCAGTTCCAGAAGCTGCAAAAGTGCACCTGCCGACCACTATTTTCACTTTTTTATTCAATGAAATGAAAACACACTGAAATCGAATGTAGTACAGCGCAGTTACTCCACAGAACTGTGACAGAATGCTCCTGTTTCAACATACTGCCACCAGGAAGCAGTGATGTAAGGGGAGTGGCGCAACAACGTACAACCAAGTTGAATTTCTTGTGACATGACGAAAGTTGCGACTTTTAACAGGCGCCACTAAAACTGGGAGTTCACAAATTCAACTGCATTGCAACTGCAGTATACGAGTAGCCATGGCGACACTTTTGTTGTGTGTCTGAACCCGGCTTTAGTTATTTTCCCAGCTCGGCGTATGACATACAGTTGGCCGTCAATGCTGGCAATACAAACACAATAAAAACCGAAGACTTTTTACTGAAACATGATCTCAGCATAATTTATTCATATGAACCAATTTTTTGCTATTTGTGTGAAAAGAATATAGTTTTCAAACAGTGGTAAGTCCAGGTTGGAATATCAACACTATTATGAAAAGGATGGCTTGCTACTCACCATAAACAGGACACGTTGAGTTGCAGACAGAAATTCAGGCTGGTGCAGCCGGAGATTGCGGGCATGTGTGCGTGAGGTACGCTTACTTGTGCGAATGTGTATGTTTTTCCTTTCTGAAGAGGGCTTTGGCCGAAAGCTCAATGTGTAACAGTCTTTCCATTGTGCCTGTCAGTAACTCACCGCGTCACCTTTATGATGAGTAGCAATCTCTCATCTTCATAATGGTGCAGTTTCGATGGATGGCATGTCTGAAAACACTCTTAAGTTTTTCCTGTAGAAGTTTACCATTCATTGGTACTGAGACAGAATGTATAACATGAATGTTTTCTTCCTGCTAAAGGATAAAACAATAGAGACTTAGGTTGTAGTTCTCGACCTTGTTGAACAGGAATGTCCCAGCAAAGAACATGTTGTGAATCGAAGATCTTTATTATAGGCTTTGGATGAGTGACTCCACAAATTGCTATATCAATCTTTCCTCAGAGTGAAATTTTTGGATGCAAATTTCCCGTATTTCAAGCTGGATAACTTTATTTCTTTTTACCTGAAAAGTTCATCTATGAGTCACAAATTCATATACTTTGGGGTCTGTATAAGACATTAATCATTCCCAAATGAAACAACTCATGAGGAGAACAATGTAAGTGCTACAACCCGATTTCCGAGAAACTTCACCCAGTGAAAGAAGGGTCTAACTAAGTAACCACGTGCCTTTGCTTACATGTAGATACTCGACTGTTTCTGAGAAAACGACAGTGAAAATTTTTGAAGTACTGTATCTGCCTTTTAGCGAGTAAATACTTAAATAGAAGTGGGGGCACAGTGGCTAACGTAGCGGTTTCGTACTTTGGCACCCCTATTTCGAGATCCTATTATTATTATTATTATTTTGTTTTTCATTTTTCTACGCATGGCCGTAGAAGATTACTACACAAGTGTGTACTAATATACGAGGTCTGTTCAAAAAATTCCGAAACATTCGTAATTTCGTGCCAATGGCGTTTTGGAGCGAAATGAGGTTGGCATTCCTGCACACGCGTGTGTTTAATGTGTAACTGCCAGGAGTTTCATTATTGCATGTCTGTCAGTTATTGTTCAGTGTCGCACTGAGTAGAACGTTGCTGCGCACAGTTTGCGAAACTCGAGATGGCAGGGTTGAGGAGCAATGCGTCTGAATTCACTTTTGCTTGAAACTCAAGAAAACCTTTACAAAGACACACCAAATGCTGCAGACGGCTACGGTGATGAGTGCTTAAGCAGTACTCGAGTTTATGAATGGTTCACACGGTTTAAAAATAGCCGTATGGAAGCTAAAGATGACCCTCGTACAGGATGCCTTCGAAGTCTGTCAACGACGCTCATATCTGGATTGTACGTGCCTATCAAAGACTGGCTGTCCCAGAGATTTCAGAAGAATTTAACATTTCAGGTGGGTCATGTCATTAAATCCTGACACAGCATCTTGGAATGCATCATGCTGCCGCCAAGTTCGTCCAACAGCTCATGAGTTAAGACCAGAAAGAACTTCGCCTCACAATCTGTGAAGCGCTTTTGAGTCGCGCAAATGAGAATGGGATGTTCCTTAAGAGAATTATATGATTCCTGTGGACTTCCTTTTAGTTGAAAAACTGAAAACCCCGTTAAAAGGGAGAAGATTTTCAATGACAGACGAGTTAAAAAAAATCGCAGACGGCCCTTTGCGCAATTCAACAAGAGGCGTACCAAGACTGCTTCCAGAAGTGGAAACAGCGTTGAGAGCGGTGTATCAGTTGTGGAGGAGACCATGTACAATAAGTAAAAGGTAAGCGTAGAAAAATTTTGTGGACAAAGTTCCGAAATTTTTGGAGAGAGATCCTGTATATTGAATTAATGTTGTCCTTATATGTGTAATAATTGTACATCTGGTAAACTAATTTAAAAAAATCAAATGAATGAGAAAATTACTTGAAATTGTTGTTGGTGAAATTCCTGTACTGCGTCTTGATTCATAATTAATTGCAAGAGGCAGTTTTCGGCTAAGTGATTTGTTATTCTCTGTTTGATGTGAAATTATTTCCAAGTTGTGAAATGTTCAGCAAAGTTAAAAGACTTTTCTTTCCCCAGTGAGATTCGTATGAAGAAACGTCATTGTGGCAAGTCTGCATTTGCGCAATGCTCACGGTGTTCAGAATTTCTACAGAGACCCCCAGAAAAATGTAGACCCTCTTTGATAGTCAATATTAATGGGATAAACTGACATCGTTACAATTTTTGCACGGTGGGAAGGTTATTTTATGTATTCAAAGTGACCCCCCATTAGCGGTCAAACAACGTTGATGCCGCTAAACAGTTTACCAAACTATGGCTGCCAGTATTGCCTCGATTGTTTCTCTTAACTCATTCACTGTACTTGGCGTCTGTTGATAAACTTCGTTTTTCAAGGTTTTCCATAGGTAGAAGTCAAGAGGTGTTAGGTCTGGAGATTGTGGGGGGTACTCAACAGATCGTATTCACCCTGTCCATCGTTCTGGTAGATTTTCACCCAAGTAGGCTCACATCTCTGTGACAGTGAGGCAGAGTGCCATCTTGTTGTAAGTAAAATCTTTCATTTCCAAACACCTCACGGAGAGCAGGTAAAAATAGAGGTTTGCAGCATATGAAGATATACCTCACGAGTTATGGTACTTTCAAAGAAGATAGGCGAAACAAATTGCGTGATGACAAATCACACCACACATTAACACCCGGTAGATTAACATCTTTGCCCATGTGAACGTGAGGATTCTCAGGAGACAAGTACACACAGTTGCGTCCATTCACAGTACCATTCAGTTAAAACTCCACCTCGTCAGACCAGATAACCACGCAAACTGTTCATCCTCGCGAAGTATGCCTCCAAACCATTCACAGTACTCCATCGTTCCATCCAGGTCGTCCTCGTTCATAGCATGCAGTGATCTTGGAATTTACACTTTGCACTTCGCAAAAAAATGGTTCAAATGGGTCTGAGCACTACGGGACTTAACATCTAAGGTCATCAGTCACTTAGAACTACTTAAACCTAACTAATCTAAGGACATCACACACATCCATGCCCGAGGCAGGATTCGAGCCTGCGACCGAAGCGGTTGCGTGGTTCCAGACTGAAGCGCCTAAAATCGCACGGCTACTCCAGCCGGCCTGCACTTTGCAGCCTTCAGAATTCATTGTACACTTGATCAGCTCACCCTGCTTTCACGTGCACACTGCTTCACAGATTTTTGAGGTAACCTAGTAAATTGTTGCAACACAGCAGCACTGGAAACTGGACTTGTTGATGTTTTGGTTGACCAGTCTTTTCCTTATGAAGATCCTGAACAGTACCAATGGCTTCAAATTTATCCCAAATACGATAAATTGTTGAATGTGTTAGTGACTGGGTTCCGGACACAATACGCCATTGTCGTTGTTCCTCTCCCATGTTTCATCCAGTACCACTTCAATACAGCCTTGTGTTGCTCGAACGACAATCTTACTTCATTCATTGCTGTACTGTCATCTGCTGGAAAACGGGTACGAAGATGTTGAGAAAACAATGGGCTACGCTACTGCGAAAAATTACAGTGGTAAGTCGTCTTGTTCCAAAGATATTAACTGTCAAAGAATGTCCACATTTTTCTGGACCCCTCTGTATATTTAGAATGTTTCTATAATGGGTATAATCAAATTGAATACACCAAATCTTCCTGAAGAAAAACTATAAGAATAAAATATAAGAATTGCAATTAGAGTTGATATAAGAATGAGATATGAGAATGCCATAAACACATATATATTTTATAAAACATGTATGACACTTATTGTGAAAACCAGTTGTATCCCCTATCTTGATAAGAAACATTAATGTAATAATCTTCTATGGACATGGGTAAATATGAGAGGGTATGATGCTAGCTAGCCGTAGCATTTTGGCTGACACAATGATGCTGTAAAAGATATCTGAAGTACGCCATTTTCTCAGAAATGGTTGAGTGTCTACAGATAAGCCGAGACAATTGTTCATTTATTCTAATTGAGCAAATTTTTTGGGAAAAAGGATTGTGGCAATTATCACATTCTCCCTGTCAGCTACATGTGAATTCAAAGCATATTTTACGTAAAAAAAATGAATAACGAAATGGAAATGCATGCTATTGCATACCAGGCAAGAGGTACACAACAAATGATGCAAGAGGTCACCACCAAGCAGGCACAGTCACTTGCCTGGAAACTGTCAGGTCCATGTAGCAGGCTATAGATAGCGGTCATAATATCGGACCTCTTCCTGCTTCTGCACCACTTCCTCCAAAGCATTATATATGTTTATCAATAGGGACAGCTGCTATGTGGAGTGCTGTTTCGTTTCCGGCTTGTACTGGTGAACGTTCAAATCTTCTGCTGACAGGCACCAAAACACAATATGCCACAGACAGTGACACAGTCACACTTCTGCTGTTAGGCAGTTCAGCGCTTGAAATTAGATCTGTCCAGTACTTCGGAAAGTACTTCCTGACTTAGCTGCCACTATTTACAGAGTAATTGGATTATCACAAGTGTCTGCAACATTATTGTCAGACACTACATTCACAATATTTTGGCGACAAGGGAAAACTTTAAAAAATAATAACAATTTTCGCCAGTCAACATTTGGTGACACGGAAAAATTTTAAAGACTGTTGCCAAATTTCGGCAATACTCAACATCTGGCGGCGAGAAAACCTGGAAATTGTTGATCAGTGTAAACTCACAGCAGCGTGATCAACATTACGTGAGAAGTAGAAAGTAACAGTACTGGAGAAAAGCAGTGGGAAAAAAAACTAAGCAGGGCAAATTTGTATTTTTGCTTCGATTCAAATGCATGATTTAAGTTTGATTTTTGTGGTTGCAATGCATGGCCTAAAATATTGAGTGATCAAAAAGTCAGTATAAATTTGAAAACTGAATAAATCATGGAATAATGTAAATAGAGAGGTACAAATTGACACACATGCTTGGAATGACATGAGGTTTTATTAGAACCAAAAAAATACAAAAGTTCAAAAAATGTCCGACAGATGGCGTTTCATCTGATCAGAATAACAATAATTAGCATAACAAAGTAAGACAAAGCAAAGATGATGTTCTTTACAGGAAATGCTCAATATGTCCACCATCATTCCTCAACAATAGCTGCAGTCGAGGAATAATATTGTGAACAGCACTGTAAAGCATGTCCGGAGTTACGGTGAGGCATTGACGTCGGATGTTGTCTTTCAACATCCCTAGAGATGTCGGTCGATCATGATACGCTTGCGACTTCAGGTAACCCCAAAGCCAATAATCGCACGGACTGAGGTCTCGGGATCTGGCTGGCCAAGCATAACGAAAGTGGCGGCTGAGCACACACTCATCACCAAACCACACGCGCAAGAGATCTTTCACGCGTCTAGCAATATGGGGTGGAGCGTCATCTTGCATAAACATTGTACTTTCCAGCAGGTGTTTATCAGACAGGCTGGGGATGATGCGATTCTGTAACATATCGGAGTATCTCTCACCTGTCAAGGTACCACTTACAAATCCAGAATCACGCATTTCCTCGAAGAAAAAAGGCCCGATAACGGTAGATGTGGTAAATCCAACCCATACCGTGACTTTCTCGTGGCGCAATGGAGTTTCCACGAAAGTTCTAGGCTTTTAGGTAGCCCAAATTCTGCAGTTGTGGGCATTGACAGACCCTCGGAGCGTGAAATGAGCTTCGTCGGGTCCACAACACGTTACTCAACTAATCCTCATCTTACGCCATCTTTTGAAACGCCCACACCGCAAAAGCCCTCCGCTTCACTAAATCGCCAGGTAACAGTTCATGATGTATGGATTTTGTACGGATAGCATCGGAGGGTACGCCTAAGTGCCAACCAAATAGTAGTGTATGGAATGCCTGTGCGTCTGCACGAGCGCTGACTTCCCCGTGCATAGACGAACCCGCTACAGTCTCCATTTCTTCCTGAACTGTCTCAGCAGCACTACGCCTTGTGCTCAGTCGGCCGCTATGGGATCTATCGTCTAAACAACCCGTGACTTCGAACTTCGAAATCATTCTCGCCACAGCTGCATTTGTCAATTGAACTTTACCCGTTCAAATCCCCTTCCTATGGCGATAGGATCGTAACGCTGAACTAGCACATTCCCCATTCTGATAATACAGCTTCACTAAAAGCGCCTTTTCAGGTAACGTCAACATGCTGCGACTGCTGGCGCATCTGATTCTCTCTCTCTCTCTTTTTTTTTTTTCTTTATTGTTATTTTGAAACCTGTATTACAGGCAGGGCTGCAGCAGCATACGACGCCGCTCTTTAGCCGCAGAGAAACACAAATATACAAATGAAGACATGTAGAGAAAAAACATGATGGACATATAAACGGAGACAAACACTTTTTAAAATACAAGGTGCCGTTCACGGGCGTAGAGTCCAAGACAAAATTGTTCAGACACTTGGACACAGACAGAGACGAAAATTGTCACACGTGAATGTAGGTGCACAAAACGAATAACACTGAATCATTTAAGCACAAAACGACGGCACACACAGAACGCGAGGCGTTGATCTCCGGCGCGCAAATGTTCACTATCCGTGTACGAGTCTGGGGACCTGCCAAGGGAAGGAGGAGGGGGGGTGGGAGAGGGAGAGGGGAGAGTAGATGCCATGGGCAGGGGAGATAGGGGGAATGGAGGAAGGGGGAGGGGAAGCCCGGGGGGAAGAGGGAAGGAGGGAGGGGATGGGAAAAAGGAAAGAGAAGGGAGGGAGGGTGCTGAAAGGAAAAGACACAGGATGTGGGGGGGAGGATCAAAGTTGATAGGAGGGGTAGATGGAGGGGAGGAGGACATCATCAGGGAGGGGGAGCTGGCGGAAGCCACCTTGGGAGAGGGTGAGGAGGGTGGAGAGATGGAGACCGGGTGGGACGTGGGAATACTGGCGCGGCAGTGGGCGGGGGTGGGAGAGGATGGGTGAGACAAGTGGATGAGGAGGATCGAGTCTGCAGGAGGTGTACAGGATCCGTATCCTTTCAAGGAAAAAGAGGAGGTGGGGGAAGGGGATGAGATCATACAGGATCTGCGTGGGGGAGGGGAGACGGATGCAATAGGTGAGGCGGAGAGCATGGCGTTCAAGGATTTGGAGGGATTTATAAAAGGTAGGGGGGGCGGAGATCCAGGCCGGATGGGTGTAATAAAGGATAGGGCGGATGAGGGATTTATAGGTGTGGAGGATGGTGGAGGGGTCCAGACCCCACGTGCGGCCGGAAAGGAGCTTGAGGAGACGGAGTTGGGAGCGTGCCTTGGCTTGGATTGTACGGAGATGGGGGGTCCAGGAGAAGCGACGGTCGAGGGTGATGACAAGGTACTTAAGGGTGGGAGTGAGGGCGATAGGACGGCCATAGATGGTGAGATAGAAATCAAGGAGGCGGAAGGAAGGGGTGGCTTTGCCTGCAATGATCACCTGGGTTTTGGAGGGATGATTCTCTCTCTCATTACAGCTCCTTTTATGCACGATTGTCATGCGCAGTCACTGACGTTTTGCTGTCCAGCGCCATCTATCGGACATTTTGTGAACTCTGTTTTTTTTCTAATGAAACCCCCTGTCATTCCAAGCATGTGTGTAAATTTTTATCTCTCTATCTACATTATTCCGTGGTTTATTAAGTTTTCAAATTTATACTGACTTTTTGATCACTCGGTGTTTTGTCCATATTACATCCTGGGATTGCTAATTAGTTTCCTCTCCAGAAAGAATTTTGTGAATTTGTTAAACTGTTCTGCTCATATTTTTCAGATATAGCCTTGAAGATAAACACTTCTAATACCCCTTTATTTTTGCTCCTCATAATAGCTGGGTACACATCAGAAATGTGTGCTTCCCAACTGCACAAAGATAACACTACAAAAATATTTCACACACTCTTAGTTACTTGCCTGTTCACAACTGATCAATCGATCATCAGGTCGCTGCACCAGATCCCAATCCCTACATTTCTGAACCACAGTGCCTCAGGGATATTGGTAAACCGGTGTTTAACTCATCTTCTCGTTATTGTTATTGCTGCTGGACGCTGTAGTGTATGTGACTGTAGCACGAGAAGAACTTGAAGGCGTAGCTAGAGAGACCAAAGGCTCCCACTCCATTGAAACCTCTTCAAGGTGTGTGGGCTTCAGATACTATTTCCTCTCGATCATTCCACCAGATCTTTAAGGTGTTTGTTTCTTTCTGGACGTCTTTGAACGATCATGTGCACAGCGGTTTTAACAGGGGCAGACAGTGTTATCTCTCAACTAAACATATGAGGTTTTGTACAAGTTCTAGTGGATGAAAATAAATTTGATGCCATGTAGTTTAGGTGTAGAAGGACAGAGCAAGGCCATACTCTTTTGTAGATGTTTCCTAAACTCTGTAAGTTCTTCTTTCTGTGGTAACAGTTGAGGCTTTCCTGAGGTTTCCTAAACTCTGTAAGTTCTTCTTTCTGTGGTAACAGTTGAGGCTTTCCTGAGAATAATTCAATTGACAGAGTTAAATTTTCTCCATACACCACCTGGGTTGCCGTGTAGCCCCCATCTTCCTTCAATGAAGTCAGTAAACTCCGCAGTACTAGGGGTAAAGCCTCAATGCTCACCTCTGCACATGAATGTAGCCTTCAATGTCCGGTGTAGCTGGTCCACCATCCCGTTGTTTGCGAGTGGTAACTGGTAGTGCTAATGTGTGAGCAACCACACAACCGTAGTTGTTTGTAGAGTATTGATGACTCTGACTGTGTGCCCTGGTCCATAGTAATTGTTTGGAGAGCCTCAAACCGGAAAATCCAGCCATTAACCAATGTTTGGGACTCTGTTAATGCTGCAAGATCTGTAATCAGAGGCTAGACTGTCTGTGCTCCAGCACTGAATGTAGCTCTGGATCCTTAGACTGGTGTTCAGCCACGTTCTCCCATGGGACCGCTTCTACATTAGCACAGTATCAAGAGAGGAAATCGGCCACTACATCACTTTTTCCGCTGGTGCGAGGTCCAGTTGTCGTGAACTGTGAAATTTATTTAGTAAGCCTAAAGTGTCTCAGTGACACCCGAGTGGTTACCCTGGAGAAGAAGGATATGAGAGGAGCATGATCTGTGTAAACTTTGAAGTGATCACCTTCTATTTGGTCTGGGAAGAGTGTTATGTGAAGTGTTTTTCTTCTTGGTTTAGGGTTTTATATTGCTGCTGGCTCGCTCCTTGTAACTGAAGCTGTGTCAGAAAACTTCATGAAATCTGATGTGTTTATCTTTTTCTTTTTTTAATCCAGTCGCCATAGTTGATTCTCTTGAAGCAGAGGTCCTGTGTGTAGCCGAGGAAAGGCTCCACTTTTTCACGTTCTGCAGCTGTTATTGGAGCAAAAGAAGATAACTTCTACTCATGTCGCTAAAAAGCACGTCCACGATTTTCCTTTTACAAACATGTATTTCCTTGAATGGGTGTACAGATGATTAAGAGTGGCTCGTGAATTGCAGTAGTACACAACTTTTTGTACGATGTATTCCGCAAAGGCTCAACATGACGTCCAAGATTACAATATATTTTATTTGTCACAAAACCATATTTTCTTTTGTTTTCATTCTTGGAGAGTGTGGTTGCTTCTTGGCGGTCAAGCAACCGCCAAGCGGCGATGCTAAAACGTAAAAGGCCCCACCCACAACAGGTGCAGCCGCTTACTTGTTGTCTCATCTTGCTGTTTTCTCATATTCCACACTACTATTTAATGTCTCCACATGCAAAAACCAACACCTGTACACAGTATATGTTCTGCGAATTAACCACTATTTAATACTATCCTGTCACGATCGTCTTTTCTTGTACTATACAAAAAAATGTTTCAAATTACTCAGAGCACTATGGGACTGAGGTCATCAGTCCCCTAGAACTTAGAACTACTTAAACCTAACTAACCTAAGGACATCACACACATCCATGCCCGAGGAAGGATTCGAACCTGCGACCGTAGCGGTCACGCGGTTCCAGACTGTAGCGCCTAGAACCGCTCGGCCACTCCGGCCGGCTGTACTATACAAGGGGCGTGAAATGTCGTTTGCCTAAACGGCATGCAACTATTCGTATTTCCCACTTACAGGAAAGATGTCGGGACCTATTGAAGCGGAGGCGTGATGTTATCGCCGCTTACAGACCTAGACATGCAGTGAACCAGCTTTACTGCCGCACCCACGCACTATATCTTGGTGACGGGAACATGATGGAAATTGGCATGATATCTTTTGTCAGTGACACACATTTATTTTGCCATACCTCGTTAGATGTTACAGACAAACGCTTATCTTTAATGTCCATACCGGCCTTGCACTGGTGGTACGGCTCGATCACCAATCCTGGAGCGTACACACCGCGTGAAACAAATGTCTCGAAATGACCGGTTTCCAGCGCGATCCACAGAGGTTTGTGTCTTTCTGAGACAGATGAAAGACACCTCAAAACGAACGAACTTTGCACACGCATTTGTGGGGAGTCGTGTTAAATCGACTCGCGTGGTCCGCGGCGTGAAAGATGTACAGCTCGCACTGGCTGCTTGCTTTGTCTCGCGCCGGCCGGTGCGCGTCGCCCCATTGCCAAAATTCGCCGAATGCCGGGCACTGTTCGCTTGTCAGCAGTGGTCGCAGTTTCCCCGTTAAAATCTCATTAACATACAACTATAAACAACTGAACTACTTAAAAACACTTGACACGTTTTCCTTTGTAAAGAAGGAATAAAAATTCATTTTTAATATCAAGTCTTTTCAATTTTGTTGTCTCATTTAAGGTAAATTGTGCTAAACAGTGATAGTCTACTTTACTTATCTCAATCTTATTTACTTCATATCCTGTGTGATGCAAGAAATTGTCCTGTAATGACCAGTCGTTCTGTACAGCAAGATATCACTTTCATAGATATGTGTATCATGATCCAGTTCAAATAAACTTCTTCTGCTTAGTTATGCTTCTTATATTTATTTATTTAACAATGCATTCGCTTCAAGCTGGTATTTTCGAGAGTTTCTTGCTTACTTCATGTATATGTACATAGTCAGCTACCTTTTACTCTTTCTCACGCAATTATTACTTGAGGAGTTGCTTGTCAGGTATGTACCTACTTTTCGATCTCTAGAGTCAAATCTCAGTACAGGCTCTAGTCAACACACATGGAACATTCCTGCTCAAACCATTTTCATCTCTACTATCAGGTAAGTATATTCGATTGTAGAAGTAGTTTGGAGAAAACTATACAGCTCCATACTTCTGTGTACGCTGCACTTACACTCCTTCTAGGGGCAGGCACTGTGTCAAACCTCTATGATTATAGGTGTGGGTGTACCCTTATTTTCCTATAGACCTGGTTTTCATAGTACGTATTAGTTATTGTGAAATTAAAGATACTTTAGTAACTGAATCAACATAAATATCTACAGGTTTTCCATTTCATTGAATACGCCCATTTTCTCTTTCTTCCTCTTCTCATAACCATTCTCTTGTAGATATCTCATGGGTAAAGGAAACTACCTTTTCTATTATGAGCCTACAAGCTGGTCGTTACATCCTCGAACATGGCCCATTTTCCGTAACTATTATAGAGAAATGCATAGTAATCACTGTATTCTCTGTTCCTCTTTGATTTCCCTGTGTTTTTTTGTTCTCACTAGTAGCTACTGCTTTAGGCACAAATACTTGTGAAGGTGTATTGCTGTGTTGACACTCTTCATTGTGTTAGAGGTAGGAAATGTTTTGTCTGCTCGTACGTTAATCTCTGCTTTTGTTTTCTCTTTGTACTTGGCAAATATTAGTATTTTGTCACTTAATGAACTTGTTTTGGAATCGTTTGTTATCATTGCTATTACTTCCATTATTATCCTCTGGCATATGTTCATTCGTCTCTTTGTTCAGTGTATCTAATTGTTCAACAAAAGTTAATAAAACATAACTCTTGTCCTGCCACTTCACCACACTTCCTTTTGTACATAATATTGTAACCTTCATACCACTATTTTGAGTAAGTAGGACTCCTCTATTGGCTTAACTAAATATTTTACTATTTTGGGTCTAATAACTCTAATGTCCATTTCTCTTGTGTGCTAGAAGACCAATATTTTCTTCTAAACTTCTCCTTAAAATCCTCCCAAGAAGAAAAATCCTCAGAACGAGCAGTACCC
Source organism: Schistocerca piceifrons (assembly GCF_021461385.2). Classification (NCBI taxonomy): domain Eukaryota; kingdom Metazoa; phylum Arthropoda; class Insecta; order Orthoptera; family Acrididae; genus Schistocerca; species Schistocerca piceifrons. The sequence goes on from NC_060139.1 coordinate 845,769,861, forward strand.
CATTCTGCTGCATCACCTATCAAATAACTCACGAGAAAATCTATCTTTTTGCTATCCTACCAGGTTTTTGCTTAAGATCTAGAAAATAATCTCAAAAAATAAGTGGGGTGAGCTCCATCAGGTCTGAATTTCGGAAACTGCTTTGATAAATTCATGTTACTTCCCAACTGTAACTCCTCTAAGAAACTACTCAGTCACCCAGTTATTTACAACTGCCTTCTTATGGATTTCCTGCTTAGTACTCTCAATAGCCTCCCATAGTCTCCTTAATGCCTTTTTTGTGTTCTTTAGCACCTACCTTACAAATAGTGTTAGTATTAAGCGATTCTATTTTCTCTTGTGTGGTAGAATTTACAACTTCACGTAATCGTTCCTCCAAATAACATAACGTTTCAGATGTGTTAAATATTTCTCTAAATTCTTTGCATTGTTTTAAGACAGTTACATGCTCTCGCTCTTTAACCTGGTTGAGCTCTCTAATGGTAAATTGACCTGCTTTGTTAATTTTACCATCTAGTTCATTGAATTACTCTTTTACTTGCTTGTGAACTAAATTGCATTGGTTATTCATCTCATCCTTCTACTTCCGAGGCAACTGGGTCAAAGTATTTGCAATGTTAATTAATTTAGCTTCTATTTCCTGTTCAACATGTTCTGTTATCTCTTATTTTAGTTCTTCTTTTGTATTTTCTATCTTGACAGACAGTTCACTACTTTTAGACTCTAGTTTGTCAGATAGTTCCTTAACATTAGAATCTGCTTTGTCAGATAATTCCTGCCTAGTGTCAAACAGTTTCTTATTTGTTGATTCTACTCTGTCACATAATTTGTTAAAATCAGAATTCATTTCATCAGATATTTGTTGTAATAAACCTTTAAACCATTCTAAAGCCTCTGCGGCCATTTTGCTAGTAATGACGGGCATACCAGGCAAATATTCCCTGTTATATACCTTCTGTTAACTAATTAATGGTTACTGCACAGTTTTCTTAAGTGTGATAACACTGAAACACTGTCACTGTCTGGACGAAAAAAGGTTTCAAAGTGGATTTCTGTGTTTTCTGAACAGCTCACCCTTTCCAATGAATTGCACTCTCCTGTCATGTAGCCAAAGCAGCCGAGGGTACATGGATCTACCATGATGATTTCCACCACCCACCGCAGCCTATGTCTTGAAAACATCGGTAGGTGGATTGCAAAGTGTCGTACAGCAGCACTCCTGCAGCTTTGCCCAACTACTACTGCGTTTCTGCCGATGTCAGAATTTGAAATCTTCTTCTCCAAACCCGCTGAGAAAGTACTCCATCCTAGTTAAACAATGGAAAATCCAGGATGGAATGTAACAATATCAGAGAAGGAAAGTTGTTACTTACCATATAGCGGAGATGCTGAGTCGCGATAGGCACAACAAAAAGATTCACACAATTATAGCTTTTGACCATTAAGGCCTTTGTCAGCAGTAGACACACATACACACATGCACACACACACACACACACGCAAACGCAACTTGCACACACGTCTGCAGTCTGAGACTGTGCAAGTTGCGTTTGCGTGTGTGTGTGCATGTGTGTATGTGTGTCTACTGCTGACAAAGGCCTTAATGGCCAAAAAATATAATTGTGTGAATCTTTTCGATGTGCCTATCGCGACTCAGCATCTCCGCTCCATCGTAGTTAAAATATTCTATTACTCACGTGTTAACGTTGTTGACTTGACACATAAATTTAATTGAAGTTGTCTTAATATTTATACCATAGTTGTATAAGTATGGTCTGCCTTCAGATTTCACGAGTTGTTCCGATATTGCCTTTCTCTTTCTTCTTAGCGGATGGTTACTGAGTTTACACAATATCGTTACATTCATACACTTAATAGTTCCTCCTTTTGTTTAATCCTTATTGCTCTTAACAACGCCGTAATTTATCAAATCACAAAATTTTATAAATTTGTAGTTCTTTATTTCCTTCCTTTCGCTTCAGTGCTCCGCATCCTGTAAAATGGTAGCCAAATGAAGTGTTTCTCTTGTTGGTTTAGGTTTTTATGTAGCTGCTGGTGCTTTTCTTGTTGGTTTAGGGTTTTATGTACCTGCTGGCTCGCTCCTTGTAATTGAAGCGAGTCAGAACACCATGAGATCTGTCATCCGAAGTAATATCTGTTGTATTTATCTTTTTCTTTTTTTAATACAGTCGCCGTAGTTACTTTTCTTGAAGTAGAGGTCCTGCTAAACACTGTCTCTGAAATCCTGTGTGTAGCAGAGGGAAGGCTTGGCTTCTTCAAGTTCTGCTGCTGTTATTGGAGCAAAAGAAGATAACTCATATCACCGAAAACCACGTCCCCTACTTTCCTTTTACAGACATATATTTCCTTGACTGGGTGTACAGATCATTAGAGTGGCTTGTGAATTAAAGTAGAGCAAACTTCTTAGTCACAGCATCCATAACAAACATTCTTGTAACAGAACAGAATTCGCTAATGGCTGAAGCTCTTGGAATAATTCCTTGAGGGATCCGTTTCCCTGTTTATTGTTTGTGGATAATCTCTGCAGCCTTGCTTCAGGTATTGGCGTGAAAGTTCGATAAGGCTTGTTTTTAAAGCAGCGTAACTGTGCCTGTGCAAGACTTCCACCACCTGAACAGTGTATGTTTTGTTCTGATGATCAGTAACACAGTAAAATCGATCTATATTGCTACTGACATCATGCTTTCGGCTTGAATATGTCAAAGCTCATGTCTTGTAGTCCAGAATTCTGATAATTTAACATGATGCCCTGTCCTACCTTGTCTGATGGAGGTGCTGGTTGTGTGGAAACCTGACCTGTACTGTAGAAGCACCTGCTGCTCTAAATGGTAATGACTGGTTTACCACATTTGATGCTGTTGCTCTCATTTAGGTTACTCATACTTCGTGTTCCTGCTCAGGGTCAACAGTGTAGGATTTTTGTTGGTATAGTGATGCAAACAAAACACTAATAGAATAAGCACACACTGTTGTGGATGTACTCTTTTAATTCGCTTTATTTTTATGCCACATAATAGCCAGGTACACAGCAGAAACGCGGAATTAACAGCTGAACAATGACAACAATACAAAAATATTTCATACACACTTACTTGCTTGTCTATTTGCGATCTATTGGTCGATCCTCAGGTTGCTACAGCCCAATTGGAATTCGTCGTATAACCAGCGCTAACCTTACTGCAACAACTGCCAGCAACTCGGGGCTCTTGGTGGCACACTTCGCTCATCTTGAAGAAAGCAAGACTAATGACCAACAATAACAACCACTGCAATTAAAGATATCACCATCATCTATTCACGTATTTCTTTCCACATTTTCAATAGGAGGAGGTACTGACTTGAAACATGCACAGGTTTTGTTACACTAAACTCGTGTCCAATTCAAGGGATGCATCCTCCAATCATGCTTGGGTTTGCAACATAAACAGTTCTCCCAAGCACATAATTAAGGCAATGCGTGAAACATAGCCATGAAGTTCCCATATCTATTTTACACTGCTCGCATTTCGTCTGTCAGACATATTTGTTTTTCAGCGTGCAATGTTTGAGGTTAGAGTGCACTTTCAAGTAGGCTTAAATACCAAAAATAATGGAATTATCAAATATTACTGTTATTGTTAACATTGTAAACAATTAACACTTTATCTTGTGAAGGTGATAAAATTACAAAGTAAAGGGTCGTTATTTCATGAGAACATTTTCCGGTTATTTTTTTAGAGTGTGCTTTTTTTTAATATGGATGTATTTAAAGGACATACTTGGATTGGTGGTATAGTGGGCAATTTTGAGATTGTAAAATACGATGGAGACAGCGATAATTACCAACATAAAATTCAATGCTCTTTATCTTGTGAAGGTGATTACGATGCAAAGTGTGTTTATTTCACTGAAAAATGTACAGATTCAACTAAAAAAAATTGGATTATGAAAAGCCATGAGTTGCAGCAGGTACAATATGATTTTAGAAATGTATATAATTGTCGTCTTTCAGAATAAAGCCAAAGATGAAAAGAAAGGTGTAACACAAAGTTTAATTGTAATGCAAATATAGGAATCAAGTTTTTAAATGTAACTAAGAGGATGTAAAAAAATTACCGTTAATGAGACAGGATTTGAATATCCTAAAAGATATTAAACATCATATCCATTAAGTCAATGTCACTCGAGCAATGAGCTTGTTGCATTGTTCTAAACATATGATAAATCAATATGAATCATTCTTTGAGGGTGGCATGACAATTGCAGTAGCCATATCTGATCACGGAATGGCAGTCATTGAGGAATGTGAGAAAAACACATTACTCTGTCTAATGCACAAAAAAATCTGTTCATCCTTCAAGTTACCTATCTATTTGAACAATGGCGTCATCGATACTATGGGATGTGGAATAAGTGATGTTACTAACAATTTTAAAGCAAGACAACATATTGATAATGTTGTCTAACATAAATGTATATATATTTATAAGTAAGAACATACTGGGTGCTATAATAAGATCTATTATGCAAAGAATATTTGTGATTGGGTAGTCTGATGAAATGGTATTTATTGATACAAGTGGGTCCCATGATCAAATAAACGCCTGTGTTACATTAAGATTTATTGCAACGAAAATTGGTGCTTTACCCATTGTTGCCACTTTGCACGAAAGTCTCAAGAAAATAATTGTACATGCCTTTCAGTCTACAAAAGCTTATCTAGAGGAGGCTTGCCAGAAGCTTTTTCAAATGACAATAGTTATGACACTTCCAAGGTTCTCTGGTGTATTGCCGGATGCAATCGTCAGACGTCCACGATACATCGACACACAACCATTCCGCCATCCCATCATCAGGTGGTACTGATGGAGTGAGGGGTCTCCAGTGCACTCCTGGTATATACAATTGCGGGTCCGGAGTTCTGGCTTTGCAGGCTCCGCACGTGCACAGTGATAGGGGGACGTGCGGCTGCAGTGATGGGGGAGAGCCTCCCATAGTGAGCAAAAATGCGGCGCCAAAGTACCCTCTGGCGAAGTACCTGGCTGCTATAATGAGCCCTTACGTCGCAAAGAGTACAAACCACATACGGAACTCGGGAGGCTTAATCGGTCAGCTGAAGGAGCTGAGGCTGCAGGAGTCATCACAATGAGCTTTGATGTCAAAGTTTCATATCAGCGCACACTCCGCTGCAGAGTGAAAATCTCATTCTGTAAACATCCCCCAGGCTGTGGCTAAGCCATGTCTCCGCAATATCCTTTCTTTCAGGAGTGCTAGTTCTGCAAGGTTCGCAGGAGAGCTTCTGTAAAGTTTGGAAGGTAGGAGACGAGGTACTGGCAGAAGTAAAGCTGTGAGTACCGGGCGTGAGTCGTGCTTCGGTAGCTCAGATGGTAGAGCACTTGCCCGCGAAAGGCAAAGGTCCCGAGTTCGAGTCTCGGTCGGGCACACAGTTTTAATCTGCCAGGAAGTTTCATATCAGCGCACACTCTGCTGCAGAGTGAAAATCTCATTCTGTAAACATCCTCCAGGCTGTGGCTAAGCCATGTCTCCGCAATATCCTTTCTTTCAGGAGTGCTAGTTCTGCAAGGTTCGCAGGAGAGCTTCTGTAAAGTTTGGAAGGTAGGAGACGAGGTACTGGCAGAAGTAAAGCTGTGAGTACCGGGCGTGAGTCGTGCTTCGGGAGCTCAGATGGTAGAGCACTTGCCCGCGAAAGGCAAAGGTCCTGAGTTCGAGTCTCGGTCGGGCACACAGTTTTAATCTGCCAGGAAGTTTCATATCAGCGCACACTCCGCTGCAGAGTGAAAATCTCATTCTGGAAGCTTTGATGTCGTCTCGCTTATAACCCAGGTTGCCTCAGAAGCTTCCATAAAATTAATCAGCGAGATGTTCGGTCCAGATGTTGCATAGCATTTCAAACATGTTCTAACATCAACTTACTTTGTTTTCAGTGGACAGTATCACGAACAGCCCTTCTCGCTGCTTGTAGCAAATATGTTTATGTAGCACTTTAAAAAGAAAACACTGGATGATTATGATGATGATTAATGTTTAGGGCACACAACAACAAGGTTATCAGCACCCTGAAAACACTGGATACAGTGAAACTAAAACCCATCTGTTTCTTCTGTTATGTCATTTGTCACATGGACCCAAAAAAGTATGTCAGTCCTTAGAACATCTGAACTCTGTCGATGAAAATATCAAATTTACCATCGAAATAGAAAAGATGGGAAACTTCTGTTCCTCGATGTTCTAGTTCAGCGTAGACCCAACTGTTCGCTTTCCCACAGTGATTACCAAAAGCCAACTCATTCAGACTTGTATCAACATGTCTCCAGCTGCCACCAACACTCACAAAAAATAGCATGCTGAACATACTCATACACATGGAATACACCATTTCAGATGGAAAAATTCTGAAGGCAGAGCTGCAACACCTGGAGTCTGTCTTCTGCGAAAATGAGTGCACCAGGTGACAGATTCTGACGACCCTACAGTGTAAGAAGCCCAAGAATGCCATCTGGAAGGAAAAGAAAATAAGAAGACCGCACCCATAATGTTGGCTGGCAATGTATCATCTAAAACTGACAGACACAAAATAACACCAGTGTTCCAACCTCCAGCCAATAAACGTGCCCTATTAGGATCGGTTAAAGACGATCTACATCTAAAGATGGCGGGGATGTACCAAGTCCCATGTAAATGTGGGGAAACCTATATCGGTCAAACAATCCCCATTATTGAAGATCGCTGCAAAGAACAAGAGTGCCACACCCACTTACTGCATTGAGAGTGGACATTCAATGAATTATGAGCAAACGAAAGTCTTGGCCAACACGAACAAATTTTGGGACTTCATTTCCAAAGAAGCTATTGAAATACGTGTGACGATAATCTAATAAACAGGAACACGGGTTTCCAACTAGGTAACGCTTGGGAGCCAGTACATAGCTCAGTCAAAGAAAATCGTAACATCCGCACGCGAGACGTGACGCGGACGGCGGCCGGCAGACAACTGAGGCTCTCCCCCCACAGCCGCAGTCGTTCTTCCCCAACCATCGAGCACGGCGCGGAGCCTGCGAGGACAGAACTCTGGACTTGCAGGTAAATATACGGGGAGCACACCGCAGACCCCTCATTCCATTAGTACCACAACATGATGGGGGATTGGTTCTTCACCGAAATGTAGTGGACCTATGATGATTGCATCTGGCAGTACACCCGAGAACCTTGGAAGCATCATATATACCTGGAAAGCCTCAGATTGCATAATAGTTATGACAGGTAACAGCAGTGCAGAAAGGAATACCTTAGCGCTGTACTTCCAAACAACACGTCAGTTCTTTGCATATTTTAGGTCAATCAAGGTCTTTGGCGTTGGTTGTGGCCAAGAGATTGCGGCTTTATTACATATGACTGACAACCAATTAAGAGGAAATTCGAAATTGTAATGTATAGCAGTGCAGTGCGTCAAGCCAAACTCAGTATGGTGTTCAGGATATTGCTCTGATATCTTAACATGAAGGAAAAACACAAATAACTGCTGTGAATCCTCGCTATGAAGTTTGAAATACATAGTACCTCTGTCATGGTTTTAACATGTGTTTGTTAGCAAACTTTATCACGAAAACCTTTCAAGCCTACTACAAGAAAAGGTTGATTTTACCAATGGGAGAGCGAGAAATCTTACATTAGCGTATGAAAAATTTTGGCAAAGAAGTAGCAATATTAAAGATACTGTCATGTGGATGACAATACTTAATTTGTAAAAGAGAAGACTGATTGTACATTGCTGATTGTGAAATGCCAACATCTGAGTGTCCGTATGGAGCTGGGGGCCGATTTTGTAAACATCTCTGTGCTGTGGGAAAAAAAAAAATATTATTGTTTTTCGTTCAATCACAGGTGCTTTCCTATCCCTGTTTGGTACCGACGCACAAGGCTAGTGAACCTGGAAGACTGGAATGTTCAAGGCGGCCGGAGTGGCCGAGCGGTTCTAGGCGCTACAGTCTGGAACCGCGCGACCGCTACTGTCGCAGGTTCGAATCCTGCCTTGGGCATGGATGTGTGTGATGTCCTTAGGTTAGTTAGATTTAAGTAGTTCTAGGGGACTGATGACCTCAGAAGTTAAAGTCCCATAGTGCTCAGAGCCATTTGAACCATTTTTGGAATGTTGAATATTTTGCCGTGCAGAATACGCGACGTTAGGAAGTAGCAGGAGACAACGCTGCATTAAAAACCAAACGTACTCGCACCTCCCCCTATGAGCAGCCGCATAAAAAGAGCACGGCAAACCTTTTGCTGCATAGCTGTCCCTAGCACAGCTAAGAATTGGCGATATCATTGCAAATATTTATCAACCCTGTGATAATGCTCCTAATTCTGCAAGTGACCCTAAATCGTTCCGCTAGATTCACTTGGATTCCCTTCCCATTTCGGTGACTTATGCTCCATAATCATCATGTAAGATGAGACTCCACGAATGACGTACATCACGTAAGTAACAACTGTTCTTATCTTTAATGTTGCGTTATGAGGCTCGGCGACCAATACTGGTATGAGAGAGAGCTGCTTCCAGCACCGTCTCGTCAGCTTTGATGTTCCACACCTGCCTTGTGATTCAAGGGCCTATGAGTTCTGAGTTCTAATCACTGTGGAGACCACTGCACTCTAGGTTGCACGTTTCCGTTTTATTTAATTCAGCTGTAATTTGCTATAAGAAATTCTTTAACAAAATGTGAAGAAAACCTCTAAACATTAACTCTCCTCACTAGCTCGATTTGGTAAGCTGCGTTAATGGTCATAGAAATCTGCTTTGAAAATACGAAGCTTCTTCACTACACAAACGTTCTGAAGAATTTTGACTCGACCGCCAACCATAGGAATTTGAGTTTTGTTCATCACGTGGGACCTGTATGTCTGGAGAATAGTTATGACATGAAGATAGTACCTATGTGCTAAATCTGTGAAACAGCAATACACACTCCTGTAGACCTTTGCTGACATCAACATTAGCAACTTCCTTCCACTCTGGGTAGCTTCGTAAACGTCTAGTTTTGTTGGTTTAAATCTAACTGACTGCCTTACATATCATTTTCGATCAAAGTTAAGTTCTCCATGAATCCACTTGCAGACCTCAAGCTCTGCATTGCGCCTAGGTTGCTACAGAGCACAAATTTCAAGATATTTACACAGTTTATCGCTTACATTTACTATGAGAAATCAAACTACGACAACAAAATTCATTACACCTCAGTCCCTGACTGTTGCTTGACTAAAACATATGAAATTCTGACGAAAAAATTGCGTGAAGAATCACTTCTAACAGGGAAAGAAACGAGATATAGAGCATTACGAATAATATTAAACAACATAATAAGTGTAGTCAGAATGGATCACAAACTATGACATTAATTGTGAGCCATGTTCATGTCTTGGATTTAGTACAATACAGTACTCATTACATAAAAACACATCGTTTGCATCCGTTGCTATGGAGCGTTATGTGCAAATCGTAGACATTTTAGTGGAGTGTCGCTCAACAACAGCAAAGCATTTTATGGTCTACAAAGCAACGAGCGGTAGTTGACGATTTCGACATCGTGTGGGGGAACGGAGTGCCACCTGACAGCCACTGCCGCGTGTGACCAAATGGGCGCCAGAGAGCTCTGACGCATGCGGCGTTCAGAGGCAGACAGTGTGCCAAGAAATCTTTCGCAAAAATGTTATTGGACGGAACTGTTATTATCAGAGTGTAGGGGAGTGAAATATACTTTACTTGTTCTATCGATACACTAAAGACGACAGCATTCAGTTGAAAGGCGCTATAAAAATTTGGGGAACAAACGCTTTTGAACGCAAGAAGTGAATTCAGAAGATGTGGTGTTCACCACTTTAAAAAAAAATTGTTTTTCTGTTTGATTTTTATTTTTATTTTATTTCATTTTTATACAAATGGATAAAGGAAAGCCGGTCCTCTTCGGCTACATAAACTGGATAATAGGAAGTCGTCCCGTTACGACGTAAGGATGCTCCATACTATAGCCCACTGCGAATTTTTCCCTGTCTGTCGTCTCGTTGATGTGTTGTTTTCGTTGATTGTTCAGTCTCGTATAAAAAGGAACTGGAGGCCACAAAGGAATGGTTCCAAGCCGAGGGCGTACAATATCGCCAAAAGAGGGCAGCCTTGTCACACTGATCACTGCATCTGTATCGGCGGCGTGAGATGGCCATTATATAACACCTTGGACGTCGCGCCGCGTAGGAGACGCATCAGTATCTTAACGATGATGTCCGGATACCCCATGTGTCGCAGTACCTCCATCAAAAATGTGTGGTCGACTCTGTCAAAGGCCTGGCTAAAGTCGAGTGAGGCCAAAACTCCTGGCAGTTGGCGAGCTTTCGCTAGCGTGATCATATCTCGATATCGGCATAGTGCAGTGCGATTGTTATGGTCACCACCTAACGATGCTTGGTCCTGTGACACAACACAAAAGCTGGGTGAAAATCTTCAAATCACTCTTGTGTAAGGTCAAGGGGCGATAATCACTGATCTTGGATCCGCCTCGTGGTTTGTGTATGGGCACAATCAGTCCTTCTAGGAACGTCCCAGGGATCTGCGTCGTGGAAGACATAAGATCGCGGCAAATATCAGTCCATGCTGGTGTCAGCAATTGTTGATATGTCCGGTAAAATTACAGAGGAAGGCCATCAAGTCCCGGCGCATATGAGGAGCTCCCGCCTGTATTGCTTCAATGATTTCCTCTTCCGTTACATCTGCAGTCAAATCCACTTCCGCCGTCGGAGAGATCGTGCCATAAGTGAGTTGAGAGACTTCGGCGATCACCTCTGGGGGATGTCGGTGTTCCGAGTACAGCCTAGTGTAGTGAGCATGAAGGGCGTTTCCTATATCGCGCTGGGTATCAAGGCGTCGTCCGTCTTCCGTTGTGATAAATTGGTTCAGTGTCCTGCATTGATGCCGTCGTTCTGCAATGACGTGGTACATGGACGGTTCCTCCTGCGGCACTCTGTCTTGAGTGCGCACTCTGACGATCGCATCCTCAAGGTGGTAGTGTGTTAATCTGATGATCTGTGCCTTGGCACGGTTCACTGTCACCTGCCTTGCAGGTGAGTACGGCAATGTTGTACATTCCCTTAAGATGTGGCAGTAAAAGTCCATGGTATGTCCCTTGCATGCTGAAACATCTCAGCCATAGCCTATCAAGGTCTTCCGGAGGGCTGGTTTGGCGCAGAGTAACCACCATGACAGCATGGACCGGTAGGTGCCACACCAGCGGCTACAAGAATCCCACGTGTTCTTTATAAGTTGGCGGTATTCCTGAGAGGCTAGGTGGGAGACATTCAACTTCCAAGGACCACAGCTCTGCCATACCTTCTGGCGGCCGAGGGTAATAGCGCAGATATAGGCCTCGTGGTCAGAAAACGCTGTGGGCCAAACTTTGGCAGCTCTCGTCCCCACAGCTATGGAGCGTGAGGTGTAAATCCAGTCGATGCGGCTGGAGGAATGGCTGGTGTAGTGGGTAAATCTGGGCAGGTCCCCACAAACATGTTCCCACGAGTCCACCAATTGAAGATTATTTATAATTTTCGCAAGTTCTGTGCAGGGAGAATGATGTGGTAACTGACCCTTAGGTGCTTGGCTACAGCTGAAGTCCCCTCCAAATATCCAGGCGTCCTGACGGCCCATAAAGAGGGGCGTGATTGTATGAGTGAAAAAAGTGGATCGTTCGTGACGCCGACCAGATCCTGATGGTGCATAGATGTTAATAAGTTTGACTCCTTGGATATTAAGAGCCATGCCTCTGGCGTCAACGAGATACTTGACGTCTCCTGCAGGTACACCTTCACAGAGGAGGATCACTACACCACTGCCATTGGCCGACACATATGAGACCCACGACTTGTAGCCATAGGGTTCCTTGAAGTCTGCGACATACACCTGATTGAAATGGCTCTGAGCACTATGGGACTTAACTTCTGAGGTTATCAGTCCCCTAGAACTAAGAACTACTTAAACGTAACCTAAGGTCATCACACAGATCCATGCCCAAGGCAAGATTTGAACCTGCGACCGTAGCGGTCACATGGTTCCACACTGAAGCGCCTAGATCCGCTCGGCCACTACGGCCGGCACATACACCTCTTGAAGGAGCACAATGTCGAGGTCTGCTGCTTTGGGGAGATCCTGTAGCATCACTAGGTTATGTTGGGCACATATGTTGTTGACGTTAATCGTTGCTAGACGGTATGTTTGGTCAGCCAGGATGGCAACTGGGTTGTTTAGGAGGCCAGGTGTGGGCAGCAGGGGTGGCCCCACATAGGCTGACGATACAGCTGTAGTCACTGTGGTTGGTCGGGTCTGGGTACAGCCGAGGGAGCATCTCTGCCCTCAGCATCCTCCAGGTGCTGTGGCTCATCCTCAACATCATTCACCCGAGAATCAGATGCAGCAATCGGTAACTGTTGATTAGTGCTGTCAGTAGAGCGCTCGCGTGCATGTTCAGTAGCAGAAGTGGTGTTGTCAGACCGAGGCTCAGAAACTGTATTTGCTGTAGTATCGTGACAGGAAGGGTGAGTTTAGGTGGTAGCGTCCTGAGTGTCGTCTGACGCCGGATGTTCGTCTGGGTCACACATCCGAAGCAGGCAACCATCAGATGGCGTATGGCGCCGTTTCTTGCGTTTTCGAGGGGATCGTTGTTTTCGGACATGTTGTTCTGTTTCAGAGTGTGGGTAGCAATCGTCTGATGCGGTCTCCATTGGTAGGAAGGCAGAAGTCGGGACAATTTCTGTTTCTACTTCCACCTTCTCTTTAGGCTCGTCTCGGTGGCTCAATTGATCACCCTCTTGAGGGAAGTCTGCCGATGACGTTGAGGAGGGAGATATGCTGTCCGCCACACTGTCATCAACCATTGACTGCAATATGGTGTTTCCATCCTGGGCAGGAACAGCTGTTGCAGTTGCAGCCGCTGCATACATAATGGGGAGTGAAGTAGTTGTTGCCGTGGATGGAACTTCACCAACCAGTGTCTGAGTCAGTCAGCATTGAATGCAGGCCAATCGGACATGTGTTTCATGGCCACCGCCGGCGCAAGTACGCGGGTGTCCGTCGTACATGACAATGGCTCTGCAGCTGCCAATTACTAAGTAGGATGGCACATGCTTCGTCAGTTCAATCTTAATTTGTCGCACTCTGTTTAAGATGGGGTAGGTCTCAAACGTATGCCATTTTTCAGCCAGGTGGCTTAGAACGTTGCCATACGGTTTGAAAGCTGTCATCACAACATCTGGCGGAACTTCGAATGGCAGCTTGAAGACCCTCAGAGTACGAAAGCCTAATCCAGTGTGGTCGATTGTTACAGTTCCTATGTGGCCATCAGGATGCTTAAATTTAAGTCCATGAGTGTGTCGGCACACAACATCAGTGCACACCTCTTTATTGATCAGTTTTATGTGTACGACACTTTGTGTTATAGAAAAGTGGATCCCAACGATGTCTTGAGGTGCAATATGAAGTTCTTCCAGGATGAATCTTTCAATGTCAAGTGCTTGAGGTCTAGCGTAGTCTGCTTGAAATGTGATCTTAATTGTGGACTTGCAGTACGAGTGCGCCATGGCACTACCGAGACATGGACACATGAGACTCACCGCAGCGGAAGGTAAACAGTGAACACTCGTGCGCACAGTATGCGAACAGGTGGGACACAGGCATGACAACCTTGCCCCACCGCTGCTGACAGCGGACTGTGCCACTAGACCACTGATGCAGATGTAGCGTAGCACCTCAAGCAGAAGATAACACATCCTCCAGGAGCTACCACAGCCCATAGTGTTGCCAGATTGTACAGATAGCCATACTTAGAGAATTATCAGCATGGCCAGTTTATTTGTCCTACATCGTGATCGTCGTGGACTCAGACTCCGTGGCAGCCAGTCCCCGGCAAGGTTTTATGTCACAGGGTTTGCATCTAACGATACCTCATGAAACAGTAAGAAATAGTTCTTTTTGTCATAGCAACGCAAATGTAGTTTTCATGCACTAAAATGGGGATGTGGTCTAAACTGATTTTTTTTTTTGCGCACATTTTACATCTTCCTCTTTTACAATTGAATATTACAATGTGCTTGCTTCTGTCCCCAAGATGTATATCCTTAGGAGCAGGAAAATCCTCCTTTCTCCTCTTTGGAGGAATTATGTCATTTGTACTAGAGTTTCTCATTTTGAGATTTGACACTTGCTGCTATTTCATTAGCCCTAGTGCCACAGCATACCTGAATTCCAGCAAAAGCAGTTACCCATGTAATAACTGAAAGGGGTGCAAACAAAAGCAATTTCTATTGCTCCCCAGAAGAGATGTTACCACCATTTCTTTGATCACCTGTCAAGGCCATAAGTTGAACGTGATCTGTCTGTATCGTCTACCTCAGGCATGTTTTTATTGGAATCACATACAATAATTGGACATGGTTCAGCTATACTAGTTATGTCTTTGTGCTTTTTCGACACTAAACTTTTTTCACCACCATGGAAATTTGATGTAAAGAACACTACTTTATTGTTGTGCCGGGAATACTGTTAGTTCTAAAGATGACACTCTGTGATTTGAACCATCATGCTTTAAACATTTGTCTTTGGGGAAAGTGGATGGTAAATCTTTCCTGTTTGTTCTAAATGGATCACAAGGAAATGTTTTTCTCTAATTTCAGTTTTTCTAAAAGTGGAATAAAGGGAAAGAATTGTCAAAGTACAGTTTTCTGAGCTGACCCCAATATGGTTTAGACCATTTCAATTCAACACTCTCTTCCAAACCATAGCTTTCGAATTCCTTAACTGATTCATCAATACTGAGTTCCCTATTGTCCCTGTAATAAACTGCTTAATAAAAGCAGTTAGAAATGGGGGTATTTCGTACAACGTGTCAGTGCTGTTTTCTGCGTTTTCTAGTGTCATTAAGATGTAAATTACTCAAAGTAAAATCATATGTCGTTTTACAACAGAGACACCAAGTCATCAGATGCAGAGCAGCAGTGTTTTCTTGATGGTAGCTTCTGATAATCCATAACTAAATTAACTCCAAAAAAAGTTAACAACTCATGATCCTTCAATTTAAAATTTTTCCCATGTATGTTGCATAAAGATTGCTCTGGAACATTATGTCTTGTAAGATTGGCTTCAAAACTAAAATAAAAACATCTGTAGCTGCAAGGCAATCCTGAGATAAATCTTCCACAGGCCCTGCGATCAAAACACATGAATTGAATTAGTTCAACAGTTGTCACTGTCGGAACAGGCTTCTAGCCAAAGCTTAAGTTGTCAAAGACCTTAAAAACTTTATTTTTAAATTTGTATTCACAGTTCCTTGTTTCAATGTATTTCTATCAAAGCTTGACTGATTTTCCCATTGAAGTGTATGTATAAATGGCGAAATATTCTCAGAGGCATCATTGACTGAACCAGTTGAGTTTATTGCACAATGTTCTTCTTGCAAACTACAAGAAAAAGCTTTGTTAAAGTTGTCAACATTGTCATCACCTTCACCTTTGATGTCAGTTATTTCTGAAATATCCTCATACTTAATCCAAGGCAACATTTATGGTCTCTGGTCAGAATGTGCCGTAGATACGAAAAAAAAACACATTTACTGTATGAAAAAACACAGAAGCTACACACAAGCCAAGAATAAAGATATTGACAGCAGAGTCATGGAGCAGCACATAAATATAGACGTCAAGGAATTTTTTCTTTTCTTTTAACACTTCCTCCAAAAGAAAAAATCATGAACTTATTGCTTTGTCTCTTGCATGCCAATTTCTGAACATAGAAAATTAAATCGAACTCGTTCAAGAGGTTTCGTCAAAATATCTGCCAACTGGTTGTGTCCATCAATGTGTTCCAAGAAAATCTCACCGTTCAGATATCTTTCACGAACATAGAAAAGTCGGACCTCTATATGTTTAGAACGTCGATGATATTCTGGATTTTTTGCCAACTTCAATGCACTAGCATTGTCAATGTAAAGAACTGGAGGCTGCCCCGACATTTCCACTAATTCTGACAGCAGACGACGTAACCAAACTAACTCTTTTGCTCCTTCACTAGCTGCAATTATTTCCGCCTCGGTTGTGGATGTGGCCACTACTTTCTGCAACTGACTTGTCCATGACACTGCACCACCTGAGTACTTTGCAAGAATTCCAGTTGTTGAGCGCCTTGTCCGGTTATCACCTGCGAAATCTGCATCAGCGTAAATCTTTAACTCTTCTTTTTTATTATATACAATTCCAAAATTTAAGGTCCCTTTCAAATACCGGAAAATGCGCTTTACTCTATTCCAGTCTTCAGTGGTTGGTTTCTCCATAGCTCGAGCAGCTTTATTGACTGCAAAAGTGATGTCTGGACGAGTTACTGTTGAAAGGTACATGAGACAACCAATTGCTTCACGGTAGGGTACAGATGACGAAACTTCTTCGTTTTGATTATTGTCCTCACGTCCAATAGGAGTTGAGATTGTATTGCATTCTGCCATTCGAAATCTTTGCAGAATTTCTTCTGTGTATTTCTCTTGACTTATCATTATTGCTCCATCTTCATATTGCTTTATTTTTATGCCAATAAAATTGTCAAGACTGCCAGTTGTTATTTCGAATTCATGTTGTAAAACATCCATAAAAACAGCAATTTCTTTCTTGTTACTGCCGACAATCAGGCCATCATCAACGTAGATTGCCACATAAAGGCTATTTCCATTTTGTCTACGATAAAATAGGCATGCGTCTGCATCACTGTTTGAAAAACCAGCTTTCTTCATGAACTCAACAAAACGTTTGTTCCAGCAACGTGGCGCTTGCTTCAACCCATAAAGACCTTTTTTTTAAGAAACATACTCGGCCTGTACCATCTTCGAAACCTTCTGGTTGTTCCATATATACTTCATCTTCAAGTATTCCATTCAAAAAAGCTGTCTTTACATCGAATTGTTCTAGCAGCATTTTCTTTGAAGCAGCTACAGCCAACAGAGTTCGTATGGTGTCATAACGTGCCACAGGGCTAAAGGCGTCGTCATAATCAATTCCTGCTTTCTGAATACAGCCTTTTGCAACAAATTTGGCTTTAAAGCGAGTACCTCCATTGACTGCGACCTTTCGCGTGAACTTCCGTCATATTTGAGCATTCTGTAATATTTTACATGCAGGAAACTAGATTGACTGAGTTCTGTGAGTTTTTTCATAATGTCTGAAATAGCTAAAAGGCGCCAAGTATTTCACTAGCTGGCAAGAAGCCTTATTTTTTAAGAGTACTTATTCTTCAAACGTAAGGCAAATTCAGGTGAGTTGTGGTCTGCGACATTGTCAAAGTGCAGGAATGTACTGCAGCGGCCTGTGACGATACTAGTGCACTTTCAGAATAATTGACAACACAACATTCCTTGAGAGTCGCCGACTATAATCGCACAAACTACGTTGACACTCTGCACACTAACGTATGGGAGGTGCAGCACAGCTTCCCCTCACTGCCCACCTAACCTGCCCTGACTACCAGAAAGCATTCCTAATGCACTGCCTGTCAATGGTAGCAGTCATGACAGAGCTAACAATTGCTTCAGCATAATATGTATTCCTCCATGGTTATGGTTAATTAGGGCTGAATTAGTCTTATTAACGGACATAGCTTACTTATTGATGTATCCATGACTACAAATTATGTAGTGGAGCAGTTATGAAACGTTTACATGAAATGTATTTAGCCACATGTGATACGCAGAATAGAGGTTTATTAATTATTTTTTTTTTACTTATGTTAAAAATTTCTTCATATATGCATGATACACAACGTAGACAAAAAACAAACAATAACAGGTCGTTCACTTTAGTTACTCCTAACATCAGCAGCATTGTGAGATTTAAAACTTTCGCCGTGTACATATTGCTCCACAAAATTTCGGGAGAACTGCCAGAAGTTTGTAACTTCCTGCCACAATATTTAGGCACAGAGCCTTTTGGTCACATTCAGGTGACACTGACGAAAAGGCACTGAGCTCTGGTATGCAAGACCCCGCTGGTAGATGCGTGGTGGATTCACTTGGCGTTGCACATGGGCTACTTGAGCGCGTTCGATTCTGCTGCCCCGCGCGCCCTCCGTGGTGAAAACTCACCGCATCAATATCAATTCGATTGTCTTCCCGCGGTTCCATTACAGAATTACGCCGGCTATGGAGGACACGAAGTTTTTAAATGACTGCAATCCATGCCGAATTCAACTGAAAACCGCCGTCTCAATTAATAAGAGACTCACTGTCTGACAATCGCATTTCCATGGATTCATTAATATTAGAACTCCAAAAGTTTGACGTATGCGCCACAATTTTGGTAGTCCATGACTGCAGACACATGTACCAGCGGGGCTTTAAATACCAGAGCTCAGTGCGTTTTCACCAGTATCATCTGAAGATGGCCAGAAGACTCTGCGCCGAAATATTGTGGCAGGAAGTTACAAACATCTGACATTTCTCCCGAAATTTTGTGGAACAATCGTCAGCATAATTTGAACTGGATTCTGCCGGTTCAGTGGAGTCAACTGTGCCAACAACAAAATTTATGTCATCAATAGCAGCTTCCATTGTACCGTCGTTCGCCCAGCACTCTCTCTCCAAACGTTCCACCTTCCGACTAACCTGTCCAGTCCTCTCCAGTGACTGACACAAGGGAATCATCTGCAAGTTTATGGAGATTTTCTGCAGACATGTCTCCAGTGGCATTGTTTTCCCTTAACACACTTTCTACTTACGCCCACACAAATCCACAGCATTTTGACTATAGTTATAGGGCAGCAATCATATCACTCTATGACTTTTTTTGTGGCAGGTTTATATAGTCGAACAATGAACAAACATCGCACTCGAGCATTTCTGCCTTAGAATCATGATATATGGAGAGTTTTTCAAGGTGCCTACTGTAATAGTACGCAATGTCCAACAGAACAAATGATTTAGGGGACAGCCTGGTAATACCAATTCTTGAAACCACTTTTCAGGGTAATCAGATTTCACGTGATCATGGCAATCTCCTTGGCTCGATTTTGCAAATGACTTGATGACACCTGCCGTTACAAAACCATTCATCTAACCAAAGGATGCTACTATTAATCTTTTGAAGTCTCTCCCCAGCCGCCTTTTCACTTTGCCAACACTTTTCATGGGTGAAACTGTTATCGAGCCAAGCTGCATCTAGGTAGAATGTTTCGTTTCCTGCCTCCCTAACGGCTTCATCTCTACAAGAAATTGAGATCTCCATTCGACAATGTTCTCATGCTCAAGTAACAAGGTCCTCTTGTTTTGAGGCTTTTCCACGTGAAGCCCATTGCTTCAAAACTGTCCAAGAGAGGTACCACACCAATTCCACCCTAGTTAGTTAGTTTTGTTAGTAATTTACGTGTTCCATTGACCAGTCTCACAGTAACCGTTATGATGTGGAACGTGTCAAGTGCATAAGAACTGCACACATGAATCAAGTTTTTTTTTTTTTTTTTTTTTTAATCTTAAAAATTTTTATTAGCTACTCCATTCCCTTAAAGGGCACAAAACGCATGTATTATACCTATAGGTTTATTTATTCCTATTCAAGAACTCACCTATGGTATAGAAGGAGTTGTCAAGGAGATATAATTTCAATTTATTTTTGTAACTATTACTGCTGTCTGTCAGATGTTTCATTTCATCTGGTAATTTATTTTACAGCAGCAAATTTTACCACTTTCTGTGCCAAAGATAGGTTTAGAAGAGGATAGTGTAAGTCTTTCATTCTTCATATATTATAATCATGAATGTCACTGTTGTGTTTTAACTGATCCATGCTGCTAAGAACAAATTTCATTACTGAGTAAATGTACTGTGAAGCTGTACCTTTTAAACAGATGCCCATAAGGTGTGTGACTATGAGCCCCACACATTATTCTAACCACTTTCTTTTGAGCAGTGAACAATTTTTGCCAAAGTGTTGAGTTACCCCAAAATATTACTCTGTATGACATGAGAGAGTGAAAGTATGCAAAGTATGTTAGCTTACTAATTTCTGTATCCTCAAAATTGGCAATTATTCTGATTGCAAAAGCTGCTGAACCTAGTTGCTTTAGGAGATCCAAACCAGGAATTTTCCAATTAAGATTCTCATCTATATGTACATACAAAAAACTGGTATGCTCTACCCTGGCTACTGACTTCTGTTGATGTGTTATATTTATTGAAGGAACTGTACTGCTTGCAGCAGAAAATTGGATGTACTGTATTCTTCTAAAGTACAGAGCAAGCCCATTCGCAGAAAATCAGTTAATAGCTTTTACAAAGACTTTTTTGCATCATTTTCTATTGGAGTTTCTGTTACTGGATTAATAATGATCCACAAACAGTGCCTGTTTAGCTTCTTGTTTTAGATAAGAAGGGAGGCCATTCACATATATCAAGAACAGAAGGGGAACCATGATTGAAGCCTGTGGAACACCTAATGTAATTTCACCTTAGTTTGATGAAGTGGTAGACTTCTTTAAATCACTTAAACCATATAAAGAAACTTTTGCTTCCTGTTCAGTAGGTGTGACTTAAACCACTCATATGCAGTTCCATTTATACCACAGAATTGTAATTTCTGTAACATAATGTCATGGTTCACACAGTCAAATGCTTTGGATAAGTCACAGAAAATTCTTATTGGCGAAACTTTACTATTTGAAGACACTCTTAAGTGAGGAGTGAAATAATATATTGCTGTCTTAGTGGAACAGCATTTTTGAAATCCAAACTGTGATTTACTAAGTATCCCATTACTATTGAGATGGCTAACCACTCGAGTACATTACTTTCTGGATGATTTTTCAAAAAATGGCTCTGAGCACTATGGGACTTAACAGCTGTGGTCATCAGTCCCCTAGAACTTAGAGCTACTTAAACCTAACTAACCTAAGGACATCACACACATCCATGCCCGAGGCAGGATTCAAACCTGCGACCGTAGCAATCGCGCGGTTCCGGACTGCGCGCGGATGATTTTTGAAAATGCTGTAAGCGAGGATACAGGCTGGTAATGATTGACATTTGTGATGTCCCCTTCTTTGTAGTGAGGCTTGACAATGGCATATTTTAATCTGTCTGGGAAAAAATCTTGAGCTAGTAATGTATTACATGTGCCACTCAGAGCATCTGCTGTAAGTGTTCCACATTGTTTTAATATATTGTTAGAGATGTCATCTACTCCAACAGAACATTTATTTTTCAAATATTTCATGACTTTCCTTATTTCACAAGAGGTTGTTAGGTGAAAATTAATCTGGCTAAGATTTCTCAAAACTGACTCTTCCATGTACTATTTGGGTTTTTCTTTTGAACTAGTCTCACCAATTTTTTCACCTACACTTAAGAAATGGTCTTAAATACATTAGCTACTTGTGTACTGTTGGTTAAGAGGGTCTCATTCTGTTTAATAGTAACCCATCCCAGTGGTTACTTTTCCTGTCTCCCTTTTAACAACATTCCATACTGATTTGATTTTATTGCTTTAGTTGTTAATATAATGTCTGACATACATATTTATTGATTTTCTGACAGCTTTTCTCAGTATGTTACAATATTTTTGTAGTGTAAAATTACTTCTGGGTCTTTACTAATTCTTGCTGTCTCATACAGTTTTCTTTTTCTTTCTGAAGACACTTTATACCTATAGTAATCCAAGGTTTCTTTAAAAATTGTTTGGTGTTACATTTATTAACTTTTTTGGGCCACAATGTTCAAAGAGGGATATAAATTTATCAAGAAACATGTTGCATTTATCATTAGCATTTGGCTCATTATATACATCTCTCCAATTAACATTTCTTAAACTTTCTCTGGAGTGCTCTATAGATACTGGGATCAGCAACCTTACACTTTACTTGTTTCTGAACTGTAAACCCAGCTAGAGTTTGTAAGTTGAGATGTCTTTTGCCAGAATGAACTAAGTGACATTAAGTTAATTTTGAGAAATAAAGGACTGAAGTTATGAGTTTGCAGCAACTTATTTATTCAAAAATATTTATGGTTATGCATGCGGTATGGCGCATAATGTGTGTGAAAAACTTTTACAAGCATTTTGAGCCTTGCAGCACATTATTTAATTTGCAGTATGAAACTTAATACTGCAGAGAAACAATGTAAAATATTCATCTACATCAGGTTATTTTGTTTTTGCACCACATTAATGCACCTCAGATACAAAATGTAAAGTAAGATTTTTTTCTTTTTGTATTATATTCATATACAGATCAATTTGGCAACTGAAAGACAAAGAAATAATTTAATTATTTATGTAATACAGCAGAATTAAACAATTTTTGGAATAAGGAAAGAACATCAGAATATTTTTAAGGTGATGCTTATGCTTCCCTGTTATCCATATCGGTACTGTATTACTCATCTTCTTCATTACTGTCATTGCTCATTTCCTTTAATTCAGCCATTTTGAGATCTTTATAGAATTTGTGGTATACGTGTGGTACAAACAGTAGGAGACTCTGAATATGTCTCAGTTTCCATGGGCGTAGATTGGGCCCTGATGGATACAGTGTAGGCCGGCCGAAGTGGCCGTGCGGTTAAAGGCGCTGCAGTCTGGAACCGCGAGACCGCTACGGTTGCAGGTTCGAATCCTGCCTCGGGCATGGATGTTTGTGATGTCCTTAGGTTAGTTAGATTTAACTAGTTCTAAGTTCTAGGGGACTAATGACCTCAGCAGTTGAGTCCCATAGTGCTCAGAGCCATTTTTGATACAGTGCAGGAGGTGCAATTTGACAGAGAGAATATTGGTGAGCGTTTTTCTTTATTGAAACTCACTGAAGAATATTCTTCCATGTCATTGTGGTTTGTATTTGTACACCGTTACCTGGCTTCTTTTTTGAAAATCTCATTTCCTTAATCCTAAGCCACTGTCTTTTATCCAGAAAGATTTACTTATCTCTTAGACATTGCTTTTTTCAGTACTGTAGTACACTACTGGCCATTAAAATTGCTACACCAACAAGAAATGCAGATGATAAACGGGTATTCATTGGGCAAATATATTATACTAGAACTGACATGTGATTACATTTTCACACAATTTGGGTGCATAGATCCTGAGAAATCAGTACCCAGAACAACCACCTCTGGCTGTAATAATGGCCTTGATACACCTGGGCATTAGACAAACAGAGCTTGGATGGTGCGTACAGGTACAGCTGCACATGCAGCTTCAACACGATACCACAGTTCATCAAGAGTAGTGACTGGTGGATTGTGACAAGCCAGTTGCTCGGCCACCATTGACCAGACGTTTTCAATTGGTGAGAGATCTGGAGAATGTGCTGGTCAGGTCAGCAGTCGAACATTTTCTGTATTCAGAAAGGCCTGTACAAGACCTGCAACATGCAGTTGTGCATTATCCTGCTGAAATGTAGGGTTTCGCAGGGATCGAATGAATGGTAGAGCCACGGGTCGTAACACATCTGAAATGTAACGTCCACTGTTCAAAGTGCCGTCAATGCGAACAAGAGGTGACCGAGACGTGTAACCAATGGCATCCCATACCATCATGCCGGGTGATACACCAGTATGGTGATGACGAACACACACTTCCAATGTGCATTCACCACAATGTCCCCAAACATGCATGCGGCCATCATGATGCTGTACACAGAACCTGGATTCATCCGAAAAAGTGACGTTTTGCCATTCGTGCACCCAGGTTCATCATTGAGTACACCATCACAGGCACTCCTGTCTGTGATGTTGCATCAAGGGTAACTGCAACCATGGTCTCTGAGCTGATAGTCCATGCTGCTGCAAACATCATCAAATTGTTCGTGCAGATGGTTGTTGACTTGCAAACGTCCCCTTCTATTGACTCAGGGATCGAGACGGGGCTGCACGATCCATTACAGCCATGTGGATAAGATGCATGTCATCTCGACTGCTAGTGATACGAGGCCGTTGGGATCCAACACGGTGTTCTGTATTACCCTCCTGAACCCACTGATTCCATATTCTGCTAACAGACATTTGATCTCGACCAACGCGAGCAGCAATGTCGCGATACGATAAACAGCAATGGCGATAGGCTACAATACGACCTTTATCAACGTTGGAAATGTGATGGTACACATTTCTCCTCCTTACACGAGGCATCACAACAACATTTCAGCAGGCAATGCTGGTCACCTGCTGTTTGTGTGTGAGAAATCAGTTGGAAACTTTCCTCGAGTCAGCAAATTGTAGGTGTCGCCACCGGCGTCAGCCTTGTGTGAATGCTCTGAGAAGCTTATCATTTGCGTATCACAGCATTTTCTTCCTGTTGGTTAAATTTCGCGTCTGTAGCACGTCATCTTCATGGTGTAGCAATTTTAATGGCCAGTAGTGTATTTTTGAAGTCACTACAGTCCACTTTTACAACTTAAGATTTACTTTTCTTCACTCTGGCATTCTCAATAATACATTAAAGCTGTTGTGGGTGCAAATATTTTTGGATAACGCTGTAATTTCCTCTCTATATCCACAAAATCATTGTCATTCGGAAGATACAAGTGACCAAGTTCAACAAATTTGTGGGTAATTTCCTCAATGTTATTTTTGTCACTCTGAACCAAATACATCCAAATTGTTGTAATTTTAAAACTGCTATTTTGCCCCCCACACGAATCTGACCATACTAACATCCTTGGAGCAATATCATGAGATTCGATATACTTCAATACACAAGAGCCCACCTCTTGAATCAATACTTTCATCATTCCAGCAATGTATTACCGCCTTTCCACTTTTAAAGTCATGAAGTTCAAGATTAAAGCAGGAGAGTTGACATTTATAGTATGAAAGACCTGTTGTCAATTTGGCAGCAGTAATGCATTTTGCAAATCAAATGAAAAAACTGTAAGATTATCTTTTGTCTTGGAGTTCTCCATATCCCTTTTCAGACAATCTCTTGCAGGTTCAGTCTTCCTGTGGTGCAATTCCTGCTCCTTTCTTAATCTTCGTAGCTTTTTAGTGTCTACTTCACCAGGCCTAATTGTCTGCTCTGCTGTAATTAGCATGTTTAGCCTGTTGCATGTTTGGCATATATCCTTTTGAGAAGGTTTGAAACTGAGATTGAAGTCTCATCTAATTACTTTTTTGTACGGTGATTGACTTGGAGGTTTAACATTGAGATCTTCTTCATTCAGCTTACCACTGAATAATCTACATCAAACTAAGATTAAGTCCACTGTCCAAGTACTTTTTTGACGAATCCCTTCTGCTCGATGTACTGGGAAAACTATTAATATGATTATGGATGTCAATAATCATTGAGTAAGCACTTGTATTATGAGGTTTGTGTTTTCCATGCTGGTGACATAAAGAGCTTGTCTTTGCTTTGGCTATGGCTTGATGCAGCCTGCTGCCAGAAATCTGCAGTATCTTGAGATAAGTTTCTTTGCATACCTTTTCTTCATCATTTCCATCCGCACTAGGAATATAATAGCCCCTAGAAAACTTCTTCTTGTTGGTTTTAGAATGCTTCCTTTTGATGGGAGCATTTTTAACTGGACCATATATTATTGATGTCTGCACATCTTAAGACCCACTGCCATAAAATGTGACAAGAAACTTTCTTTTCTCCTCACAATTTATTTTTTTGTCAGTATTTTTCCTCTATATGAACAATTAAAATCAACAAACTCTTTCCTGGGACAATCTCCCCTTTACTGTTGACATAAGTTTCCCCATCATTTCGGTTCTTCTTCCTCAGGGTTTTCTTCCATTGTCTCATGTTTCTTTTTTTTCTTTTATTGTCATAAATTCCATTATCATCTGAAAAACAAATTACTTAGATCTACAAATTCGTTTTAAAAATTGATTTATTAAAAATGCTAATTATGAGACCAAGTTAAGATATTCCATTTCATTACTTTGGTGTCTAATAAATATGACAGATAAAATTCTTTAAGAAATTCCTTTGCCAGAGTGAACCATCTCCACATTAAATCATATTTCCCACCCTAAATAAATAGGTATTTCTGCCCTAAATAAAGAGATATTTCTTTCCACAGGGTCACTATTTCTCTCCCCTCATAAGCATGTGGCAGCACTGTTGAAAATATCGACATATGCCCACTATCGATTGTGCAGTGACCACAGATTTACCACTCATGGTCATGGTTCTCCCTGGCATGTGAGATAAATGAGTTTATTCTATAAACGAAAGTATAAATAGTTATTAAAATCCACTTACCATCTGATGATTGAGAGGGGCCATCACTAGGTTACTAGGTTCATACAGATCAGAAGAACCAGAACTAAACGGTTCACCTTCACAAATAGCTTCGTTTTCTGACATTGTGCGGGAACGTGTGACCGAGCTGTACACTGTGGTAGCCATCTTCTGATGTCGTATAGTTCACTTTGAAATAAGAGAATGAGTAGTACCACCCTTCTGCCAAAGAAATCCCTTGCTGCAGCAACAAAAACGAGCCAAATTGTCAGACAGTTCGTTTCGGCGTACGACAAAATGAAACCCCTTAATTTCAAAACTGTGAATAACTCAATTTTTTTTTTTTTTTTTTTTAAATGTCGCCTACTTCTTTCTGGCATAAGACAACTCAGTTAATCAGTTGTGTATCATGGTATGATAGTCAATTTATCACAGGGGAAGCATGTGTTAGTTCTGCATCGTCTTGATGAACCAATACATTAATATTAGAGTGCTACTGTCTTGAGCTATATGTGCAGGTAAATTGATCATTGATTCTTAGCTATATGTCATTGATAACACTTCTAGTTCACTTTTCCTATCGTAATTGCTTAGAAAGTTTACATTGAAACCATCACAGGTTAATAACTTTTTCTTTTCATTTGACAGACAGCACCATAGGGAATCAAACTTTATTATGAACAGTTCCAAATCTCCTAATGTGGACCTGTTCACTGTTGCTAGTATCAACACTACATTATCTAGCTGTAGTTGACATGCACAAACTTCAAAGTGCTCATCAACTCAAAATTTGCTTACTTCTACAGTTTTGTATTTATACCATTGTTTTGTGTAAATTGCAACTCCTCCTTTATACATGCTAGATCTGCAAGAATAAGATACTAAATTATACCCATTTATACTGACACTTTCCACCCCACAGTTACATGGTGTTCACATGGACATTATCAATCTCATTCTTATTTCTGAGGTCATCTAAACACACTAACAGCTCATCTATTTTATTTTCTATTCTCTTGATAGTTTGATGGAGTAAATTGATACTAATCGTAGCTTTATCCCTATTTATTGTACATGAAGCTTCTTCTGTTCTCTTTTTCTTGATGTTGTCAGTCTGGGCTTTGGCTTTAACCTAAAAAACCTGTCTGCCTGGTCCCATTAACCGCAAGGATCATTCATTGTGTGACTATGGACTCCCTTACAGTATCTGCTAATAGAGAAGCTAACTGACCTTCCTCCTTCCTATTTAGGTGCACACCATGTGTAGTGTATCTTAGATCTCAAAACTGGCAGCAGTTTCTGTATACTGGGAACAATTTTCTGCATTGCATATAAGTATCTTATTGTATCATGCTTATCAAAATCATTCACTTCCTTATCAGTGTCATTATGTCTCCTGTTACAGAAAGGAAAGGATATCACTTCAAAACTTCGATCACACTGTATTATGACTTTCGAAATACAACAAGCTCTTTATACATAAAGTCACTTAAGGATATGACACATGAAAAAAAATTCAGTTGCAGTAGCTGGCTCTATTGAAGAGCAATAGAAAAGTAGACTACTAAACTAGTGTGTGTGTGTGTGTGTGTGTGTGTGTGTGTGTGTGTGTGTGTGTGTGTGTGTGTGTGTGTGTGTGTGTGTGTGTTGAATCTTATGGGCGCCCAACAGCAAAGTCATCAGCACCCTTACACTTGCCAAGATAAATAAATGTGGAGATTAACTAAAACTGTTGTATACTCAGGCACTTGAAATGACTGCACAGTCACTCTATCTCACATGCACTAAAACCAGTTAGCAGTGAAAGTAACTGTACATGAAATTAAAACACAGAGAAAACAAAACACAGAAGAGATAAAAGAAAGCCACAGGGAAATGTGACTGGCTGACCACTTACAATAAACTCAGTTGAGCCAGTCACCTTGTTGACACACTAAAAACATCTCTCTAAAATCTTGTTAAAAGTGTTGGACAATTCACAAAACTTTAAAACTTGGACTGCATTCATTTGAACGCTGCTTAAAATACAGGGCAGATCTGTCAACAAATACGTCGTAGTCTGCTGCAATCTCCACAGAAGGCTACTGCAGCGGCAACACCGCAGACAGACCAGTGATGGGGGTTGCTGACTCCACTGTGAAGTCTGGTTGACGCAAGCGTGTTTACAAGCAAGTACCACAGTTGACAACAAACACGTAGGTGCAGCCAACGTCCATCAGAGGGCATCAATGGGCAACAGAGGAAGGGGGCGTGACGGTCAACAAACTATTTCCTGGTGATCACATGTGTGCAAATAGTCCCGGAAATATCCTTCCGCATGGAGCTAGATAAGGTGTAATCCAGCCATTCAGTAGGCAGTTCTTGATTCGCAGAGTGCGGAGAAGATTGGCCAGCCCATTGGTGTGCCACCTCGACTATCCTCTCATCCACAATGATTGTGATATGTCACTTCCATTGTGTTAGGCTATCTACCAGCTGCTAATAGCTGACTTCGACGTGGAACAGTTGTACGGGTATAGAGTCGAAGGGAACTCTGATTAGAGGAATGAGTTGTTATTTGCTTGATCCGCAGAAGGGATCCTTATTGTTTTTTTGGTTTTGAAGAGTGTGTTACTGTTGTTGGTTTATTGTAGTTTCCTTAATAAAAAAAGTTGGCAAAATGAGTTGGTTCTTGCTCTATAGATTTAGCAAAAAGTGTATCTGAAAACTGTGAACAAATATTCATACCATGGCAACTTGATTGTAAAACTGCAGTCTGAGCAAAAGAAATGATGGGGTTGTGTAGCTCCTCAAACAAACTACTAGAAGTAGAAACAAAGGGCACTGATAATGCAATACATACAAAATTGGAAAACGCAACCTCCATTCAGGCCAAATCATGCTGGCTATCATAGTACTATGTCACAGGGCTATCAGGTCAAGGTGTATTCACACTGTCTGTCATGTCAAGTCAGTTCAAGTCATGTAATCTCAACTAACACGGCTATTCTCAACTGTGTTTTTGCTGGAATCGTTTTTTTCTCAAGATGATTTTCAACTGTTTTTATGAGTGAAATGCACGTACACAATGCAGTAGCTTATAAATATGAATGCTGGAGTTCACATATGTACAAAAATGATATTTGTTGGACTCAAATAGTTTTCAACTTGCAGGGATAACTTGAATATTAGAGAAGGAAGACAGAAATGCACAACACTGCAAAAAAGTGTGGGACCAAAAAACATCATTTTGTGGTAGAGAAAGGGAATTTCATACTCTACACAGATGCTAAAGGAAGAGGAATCCGCATTTTATACGTATTTTAGAAATTCGCGGCATTGGTTTTTTTCATTTGTTGCATCAAATTGCACCCAGCATTACTAGAAGGAACACTGCTTTATGAGTTGCCATCATATCCCATGAAAAATAGATTCGTTTACGGTTTAGTTGCCAGTCCAATGAAAAATTTTGTGCAGTAATCGTATCTCCACACTACCTTTCCCGTCAGGATTTATGTGTTTTTTTACATCTTGTATCTGACTTTTAATATTTCAAGTGCTTATTTGTACTTGGGTTTGCTTGAGAAACCAACATAAATATTAACCCATTGATGCCTGCAAATCTGTTTTGCACAAAATCGTAGGAGCTACTTAACAATAAATCGGTCTGCCACAAACACTTATTTAAACCAGTAACTCTAATACATTACTTGATTTATACTTCACAAAAACAGCATTTTGCCACAGTTAGAGTATCTGAAGGTTTTAGTCCATTTGTTTATGAAACATTACAAATGCCCGACAACATACAAATAAATTTCACTTACTATTGAATTTGATTCTATTCACAGTACTTTTTTCACTTCGAGTTGCAGCCATAGTATAATTCATTTCACTTTGAAATATTAAATACGGGACTGGTATGTATCAAAATCCACTTTATAAATGTTGTAGAGGGCAAGCACACTCTCATAGCACTGCTTCAATTAATCTTTCATCATTCATTATAAAATTATAAATTTTAAGGAAAGAAATAATGAAATGAAACCATGAACAACAAACAACTGATATAAACCACAATGAAATGAAATATAGAGATCTTTAGATGGCCGTGTATCGGGAGAAAATGAGCATAGGGTCGAATGATCAACATCAGACAGATGACGTTAGTCATCAAAACTTTTCTCTTGAGAAACCTTGACAGTGCCATGTCATGATACGGTGAGTCAGGATGGCTAGTGAGGATGTTATCTTTTGAAAAGCTTTGCAGACTGTTTTGACAGGATGGGGAGTGGTGTGATGTGACACGAAGGCCAGGGTGAATAAGCCTTTCTAGAGGATTCTGATGACCATGAAATTCCCAAATTCGTCTAGTCTGATGATGTTGTTATTTAATGATTAAAGTTATGTAAACAATTTTTTATAAAATAAAACATAAATAATGCATTGAAAGTTAATTAACCTTCACATAACGACTAAGGAAAAAAAGACATAGATGGAGGCTGACAGACACGCAAAACAGGTGAATATCGTCTCAAAGTCATAACCTTTCTTTCCACTTCGGTCGATTTCGCCCTCCTCTCCCCCACCCACTCACCCACCATCCCGACTTGCCGAGTGTCAAACTCTAGACTGTAGTGTCAACTTAATTTGTGCGTATAGCACCAGAGCACTTCAATTTCTGTATAGTCAAAGGTAAAAAATGACGACTAGTATCATGATTTTTGTCCGTCTAAATGAGATACAGAGGACAGAACAACGCATGAGAGGTTATGCCGTGTTGTCACAGCCTGACAGTACTTCCCAGTCAACTTTTTTTCCATTTTATATAGTTTGCTTATAACATATTGCTGCAACCAAAATTTCAATAACTTGCACACAAAGCTAAGCAACACTATGAAAACAAGCACGTGCAGTCTTTCTGTAGAACAAAGGTGCAGAGCATACCAACAGGCTGTCAGTAAACAACGTTAAGGAAATTATGCCGGTAAAAACTTACTGTCGCTTTTTAATATTATCAAGAAACAAAGGGTTAGAGCCCCGAGGCAAATAATTACTGATATCTTCGGAAGTTTGGATCTGATTTGTCGAAGTTACAGACTGCATCAAATATTATATCATTTACTGTCGAAAAAAGTAACCAGTGAATATCTCGAAAACTTAATTTAGGTACGGCCTACATCGACCACTCGTTGTAAGGAAACAGGTCTACCGCACAGCAATTCAAGGATTCGATCAGAACAACCAGATAAGTAAAAAATAAATAAATAAATAAAATAAAAAAATGTATTTGCAAAAGTTACATCCAATATCGACGATAATGAATTTCCTAGAAAAAAAGAAAAAAAAAAGAGCAATGATTTGTATAAATACAGGCCACATACGGAAATCACTGGGTGCGTACGCTACTCGACAGAAAAAGTAAGAAAACAAATTTAGATACACTAAAACACAATCTTGGTCAAGCCATGGCATAAACCACAAAAGAGACATTGTTTCTATCGAAAAAAAAAAAAAAAAAAAAAAAAAAAAAAAAAAAAAAAAAATGAAGTACAGTCAACAAAAACAAAACACTCAAACATATGTAAATGGTTAAAAACAAAGTCAACTAATGTTTATAAGGAATGTGTACAAATTCGATAACTTTTACAGACGAAACATCATGTGAATGTCATCCTTGCTGGTAACAACAAGTCGGTAGCTGTAATTCTTCGAGTTAACAAAGTGTCGGTCAAGTTTCAAATTGACACAGGTTCATCAGTAAACACTTCCGGGTTAAGTTGCCGTGGTCGATCTGTAGAACTTCTTCTCCCTGACGTTTCGTTCTCAACTACGGAGAACATTTTCCGAGGTGAGTCAACGACTGTCGTTGATTCACCTCGGAAGATGTTCTCCGTAGTTGAGAACGAAACGTCAGGGAGAAGAAGTTCTACAGATCGACCACGGCAACTTAGCCTGGAAGGGTTTACTGATGAAGATGCCGGCCGTGAAAGCCTACATGGAATGAATCACACAGGTTCGTCAATGTCAACTGTTAACTTGCATGCATACCAAAAGTTAGAAATGCAAAGTTAATAGACATTCAGAGTTCGCTGTTCAGTTACTGTAACAGTAAACGAAATTCCAGTAAAAAGGCAATTTTCAACAATATTAGGTACAAACAGTTTATGAAACAGGCTACATTTGTATTTGTAAATTCCAGTAAAGCAATGAATTTACTAGCACGGGGTTTCTTCAGTGCTTTGGGCTTTACCGTTCACGTTTAAATGAACAAATTCAAGTTTACATTCTGAATGGAAAGTAAAATTACCTGTTACAAAAACATGATATTTTTCCAAAGTAACAAGCACTATCAAAGTTTACAAAGCACACATTTCACTGAAGCCAAATAAAGCAGGAACTCGATCATCTCAAACAGGATAAGGTGGAGATTTGAAAATGACTGTTAACTCTCAATCTATTACTGATTTATATCCTATTCCTACGCCTGAAGAACTGATGTCAAAATTGGCTGGTGGTTTATATTTTACTAAGCTGAATCTTAAATATGTATTATTGCAAATGTTTAGTAATTTCATGTCCGCATTTAAAGTAAAATTTGAAGAAACATTCCACAAAACATTTTAGTCTATTGCAACTTCAGGGGTTAGAACTTAAATAGTCGCAACTATTTATTCACAACCGATACAAAAGAGTTACATGTTCCCACCTGTTAGACAACAGAAAGTACAAATATGTCATGAAGACAAAGAGTATCTTTCAGATTTTTTTTTTTAAAAAAAAAAAAAAAAACTAGCTATGGAGTGCCCCAGGGTTCCGTGTTAGGCCCTCTGTTGTTCTTGGTTTACATAAACGATTTGTCAAACCACCTGACAGTTGCAGAAACGGTGATGTTCGCTGATTACACTAGCATTTTTATAAAAGGATACTCTGTGGATGATCTACAGCAGGGTGTCTCTAGGACAATAAATGAGACAGGAAAATGGTTTAGTGATAATGATTTGATCATAAATGAGGATAAAATGGTACTGATGAATTTCAGTACCGTAATATTAAAAATAAAGGTAGAAGAAGAGTAAAAGCTGAGTTAGGGAACTATATTATTGCACAAGCTCCATACACAAAATCCCTCTGTAAATGGGTGGATGAGCACTTGAGATGGAAAAAGCATCTAGAAGTTTTGAGTAAAAAATTAAGTAAATGCTGCTATGTGCTTAGAATGCTTCAGGAATGCTGCAACACTAAATCATTGCTGTGTGCCTATTATGCTTATATGAACAGTTTGCTTAGATATGGTGTGATCTTCTGGGGAAATATGGGTACAGCAAAACAAGCTTTCAAACTTCAAAAAAGGGCTATTAGAATAATGAAAGGGATTCCCTGCAGAGTGTCATGCAGGGAAATATTTAAAGAATTTAAAATAATGACTCTTCCTAGCTTATACATCTATGAATGTGTATGCTTCCTGAAAACTCACCAGGAATTTTCAACATTAAATAATCAGGTTCATAACCATGAAGCAAGGGACAGGGATGATTTTCACAGAAACACCCACAAAGGAGCACTCTACCAAAAAAGTGTAAACTACCAGCCCAAAATACTTTTTAGTGCCTTGCCTTCTACAAGAAATAAAATTAAAGAATTTCATAAATTCGAGATAGATCTTAAACAATTTTTACTAACACATAGTTTTTATAGCATTGAAGAATATATGAATATGGAAAAGTAATATTATATCTAAAAACAAAGATGATGTGACTTACCAAATGAAAGTGCTGGCAGGTCGATAGACATACAAACAAACACAAACATACACACAAAATTCAAGCTTTCGCAACAAACGGTTGCTTCATCAGGAAAGAGGGAAGGAGAGGGAAAGACGAAAGGATGTGGGTTTTAAGGGAGAGGGTAAGGAGTCATTCCAACACCGGAAGCGGAAAGACTTACCTTAGGGGGAAAAAAGGACGGGTATACACTTGCACGCACACACACACACACACACACACACACACACATATCCATCCGCACATACACAGACACAAGCAGACATTTGTAAAGGCAAAGAGTTTGGGCAGAGATGTCAGTCGAGGTGGAAGTCAGGTAATATTATTTATATATACTGATATAAAATATTTGTATTTATTATCGAAGGTTTTGAAACAAATTAAAGATAAGAAACTATATTGTAATTGACTACATCCATACAATGTATATTGTTAACAGATGAATAAAGAGATCGATTGATTGATTGGTTACTGTCCTACAAAGTAGTCACCAGCATTGTGTAGAACCTGTTGCCAGCAATGTGGAAGGCATAGTATACCTTTAGCAGAGCCTGTTGTGTTGTGGTGCAAATCTCTGGAACAGTTCTGAAGTGAATGCCACTAACTCGCTCATTTTCGGAATCAAATCAAAGTCACTGTTCATTTTTGGAGCATCATCTACGACCAGCTTTGCAAAAGAAGCGGCGACACTTTCCGCGCAACGTACCCATAATTTCGTATGACAATGCGTGGGCACGTACAGCGCAAGCTGTGGCTGCTCTGTTCAGTCGATGGGACTGGGAAGTACTGTACCATCCACCATACTCCCTGGACTTTAGTCCTTGTGACTTTGATTTGATTCCAAAGATGAAGGAACCACTTCAAGGCATTCGCTTCAGAACTGTTCCAGAGATTTGACAGGCAGTAGATCGCTCCATTCGCACCATCAACAGAACAGCTAACGGTATACTATGCGTTCCACTTTGCAGGCAGTGGGTTCTACACAACACTGGTGACTACTTTGAAGGACAGTAACAGATGCAAACATGTAACTCTTTTGTAGCAGATGGGGATAAATAGTTGCCACAATTTAAGTCCCAACCCTCATATATGGCTCACCAGAGGTCTCCAAAAAGCTCATAAATCCTTAGTTGTCAGCTTCCATCAAAAGCAGACAGGCTGATCAATCCTTTTTGCAATTTTATAAGAATTACAGAAAAACAGGTACAAAAGTATTGATGTACTGATAGCCACAAAAAACTTACAAACCATACAATACTATTGCAGGCAGAAACAAAAGGAAATTAGTCTGGAATATTACCAAATGGGAGACAGCAAACATTGGGCAAAAACATTTGAAATCACAAATTAAAAATAATGATAATCAAATACATCACCCAAAAGTAACAGCAAAGTTTGTTAATATTTACTTCATCAATATTGTCAAGATATTACAACAGAAATTTCCAAGCACATGTCTTAAAATGGACACACTTTGTACATCGCGATTGCAGTTCAGACACTTTAATTGTTCCAACACTTAATGGGTATCTCGTAAGACAGTTTTATGTATCTGTGAACACTGGTTAGATGAAGCAGAAGGTGACTATTACAGAGCTATTTAATATTTGGACATGATAAATTCATGGTATCAAACTACTACAATTCATGGTGGTGTATCTGTATATGCAAGCAAGACTCTTAGTGTGAAGGAAATAGACTTAAAAATCTTTTCCACAGACCTAGATCTAGAATTAGCTTCGCTAGTGTTAACAGATATTGACCTTATTATTGTCTCTGTGTACACTCACCAGATGGTAATTTTTAAAACTTTATTGCGCAAATGGAAACCTGTTTGTCCTACCTAACAATTCTTAAATCTAAAATTGCACTGTGTGGTGATTTCAACATACATATAGGTGATGGAAGCACTAAAGAGAGAGTTTTCATGACTTTGATAAATAGCTATGGGCTGTTTGTTGCAAACCGACTGCCAACAACAGGTGATGCCTGCCTAGACACAGTTATCACTAACCTCAATATCTGGGACTATAATATCAGTGTAGTTGAACCAATGATTGCTGACCATAGTGCATTAGTAATGGAAATACGTATGAAATGCTCGAGTCAACTGCAACCAAGCTTATGGCACTCCAGTTACACATTTAGTAAAAGGATCATAAAAGTAGAAAGACTAAATGACCTTAAAATAGCCCTGTCAAGTGTAAACTGGCAGCAAAAAATTGCAGGAATGGGGGCCAGTGCCTCATTTGAATGTCTATTCCAATCATTAAAAGCTAAATTTGATGATTTATTCCCAGAAATCCACAAGAAGTATCCTACAGGCAAAGCTAAAGGAAGGGACAAACCTACTACAGGGAAGATGTGGTATATCCCTGAGCTAAACAAATTAAAATGCATTGTGCTAATTTTCAGGGACCGTATAAAAGCAGCTAGAGATCTACTATCTAGAGACCTGCTTCATTGTAACTATGTAAGAGCCAAACAAATTTACATAAAGCAAGCAGAGGAGGCAAAAAAGAGATACAATGACAGGTTCATTAAAGAGGCTCACAATCCATGCAAAGCAGCTTGGAATCTGGTAAACGAGTGCAGAAAAAAGCCCACCTCAGCCTTAAATTCCAGTAGCCCTGACGCCTTCAATCAGTACTTTGTTAGGATAGTGAAAGATACTATTAATGAAATACCTGACTCTGGCTTAGTCTCCACAAGTCACATGAGAAACATAACCAGTAGCACTTTTGAAAACTGGAAGGAAGTGTACGCTAAGGATATCGTAAAAATAGTTAAGTCATACAAGAACTCAGAGAGCGAGATATCTATGGTATGTCTTGCACAATACTGAAGAAAATTATTCTAGAGCTTGCTCAACCACTATCTATAGCAATTAACAAATGCTTATCCTCTGGTGTCTTCCCAAAATTTCTTAAACTAGCACGGACAGTACCAGTCTACAAAAAAGGTGACCCGTGTGAAGTGTCCAGCTACAGACCAATTTCTATCATTCCTATTCTAGCTAAAGTTATGGGGTCTGTTATGAAACTCCAGTTACAGAATTATTTTGAAGTAAATAAGCTCTTCCAGGACACACAGCATGGTTTTCGCAAGGGAAAGTCAACGTTTATGGCAGCACTGGACTTAGCCAGAAAAATAAGGCAAGAATTCGAAGACAGAGAAAGTGTGGCACTGACACTCTGTGATCTTAGCAAGGCATTTGACTGCATTTCCTACAAGATACTGCACAATAAATTGAAGTGTTATGGTATCGGAGGTGTTGTTCTGGCAACTTTTCAGTCTTATCTGGTAAACTGGAGACAAGTGCTATCAATTCATGGAGCAACATCACAAGAACAAAAGCTGGAATACGGGGTACCCCAAGGCTCTGTCATAGGGCATCTCCTGTTCCTTATTTCTGTCAATGATATGGGTTATAACAACAATATGTTACAGTTTGCTGATGACACCATCCTTTTTGCCAAAGGAAGAACTGCTGCAGAATCACTCCAAGAAACAGATGTACTCTTCCAAAACATTAAAGAATGGTTCATCAAAAATAAAATGAAAATGAATGAAGAAAAAACACAACATCTGATATGCACCCTTAACAACATCGGATGCCATGATAATATGGAGGCTGTCAAACTGTTGGACTTCATGATAGACGGGAAACTAACAATGAACGAACACACAGTGTACGTGTGCTCCAAGCTCTCCCATGTAATATACCTTCTGAGGAGGTTAAAAGGTGTATGGAATGACCAATATCTCATAACAGTATATTATGCCCTATTCCATAGCAACATCAATTATGGCCTACTGTTATGGGGATATTCTGCAGGTTGTAAGGATGTGCTAATTGTACAGATAAAAGCTCTCAGAATAATCACATCAAGCAAAAGATAGGACCACTGCAGGCCTATATTCAAGCAGTTAGGAATTATGACAGTCTTCAGCCAGTATGTGTTTTTACATCTCATAAGCATGAAAGAAAACCAAGGAGTCTTCAGCATGAGGCAAGATATACACAATCACAATACCCGTAACAAGAGGAGCACCAAAATACCCAGGTGTCAACTGATGGGAACGCAAGACAGCTTTCCAGTGGTTGCCCTAAAGATGTTCAATTCACTGCCTCAAGAAGTGCAATCGCTGCCGCTAGGAACATTCAGCACAGGACCTGAAAAAACGCCCATTGTACTCCATTGGTGAATTCTTTAATAGTGACCAAAGTGAATGGACAAACAAATATTGTTTCCATTAAGTATAAATGTCTTCATTTTGTGAATATTTTTTTTAAATGTATATATGTCATTAATCTTGATGCAGTCTGTCCAGTCATGACTGGTAAACGACACAGATCTAGTAATGAAGTAATAATAATAAAGTAATATTTTATCATCTACTGCTTTAATATGAAGCCTGGTTATGATAAACCATTAGAGGTTGCAGATTTAACAGATTCCATCTCATCTGTTAGCCACAATGTTAATTGTAGACCTCAGACTCAGCCCAGCTACTTGATTTTCATTATTCTTGATTGCTTAAATACCTCCACTTACACCAGTTCTTGACACAGCATGGATTATAGATATCCTTTACTTTGTGTATGACTTATTCACATACACACTATTAGGACACAGATACACCTTTAATTTTATTACAGTCATATACATTATTTTTAGGGTATACATAATTTTGATTGATTTTGAAGTAGATATCGCGTACCCAGTAAGGCTTGCATCTGCACCTGGATTAGATAAGTTCTGAAGTAAGTTCATCACTGCATGCTTTTTGTGCACATCTCCCTCCTCCCTTTTCCCGTGTGAGATACTTTGCGTGATCACTCCCAGTCTTCCAAGTTTAGCATTTGTATTCACATCAGTGCAGTTTTCTTTTTACATTACATCATATATGTGGGCTTATGGTCGGGCATTCTTGCTCCATAAGCCCACACATACAGACCTTTACCTCCAAGTGTTTAGCTGCCATCACCCTTCACAAACTACCAGCATCCTTAGAACATTGGTGAACGGGGCTCGTGTTGTTTATGATGGAGACAGTCTTACAAAGGAGCTAGGACATCTTGAGTCAGTGTTCAAAGATAATGGCTACTCTCTCCATCAGATTAGCATAGCACTAAGGAGGAAGAAATATAACACTTTAAATGAATATTTACTATAATTATAGACAGCTTCTTAATATTCACGAATACCACATACATTAAGCAACATTATATGGCATAATTATAAATACTGTAAACTAATTATAAGAACCATAAAAATTGTAAGAATCTGTTTACATTTATTAACTAAGAAACATTCTACCAACAATTGAAGACATCCATACAATTTGTATTGTTCTACAGTTGAATAAATATATAAATCTTTGGATGAAGACACACAGACATTTATGATGATAAATACTCCATTTGGTCCCTAAAGTTACAAAATGTTACCCTTTGGAATAGCCAGTGCTCTGAGTTTATTCCAGCAATATTATGAATTATTATTTCAGAATGCTCCGAATGCTGTGACATAACTGCCTTAGGCACAATGCTGCATGACTTCTAACAGAATTTGGAATCCATTTTCAAATTCTACAAGTGGTAAATTTAAAATGCAACAAAGACAAATGCATCTTCTTTCACTGTGAAGTGCAATACATAGAACACATACAGTCTACACATGGCATCAAGCCAACACTGCAACATACTGACGCTATGAAAAACCTTCCAGCTTTCATGGACTTCAAGGAGTTACATTCCGTTTTCAGACAAATAAATTATTATTGGAAGTTTCTCCATCATGTAGCTTCCATCAAGAACCACTGCACCAGTTGTTACAAAATGACATCAAATGGATGTAACAGTGAATGCATAAGTGCATTTAGCAAAATAAAATCATGTTTGCTTGATGCCAGATATCTTTATGACATGTGATTTGAGCAAAATACTTACAATTGCTGTGGGTGCTTCAGACTATGGGGTATGCACCATTATGTTGCATTGATGACACGGTTTTGAATGACCAATTGCATCTGCTTCAGAGATTCTGACAGTGGCACAAAGAAATTACTGTCAGATTGGGATGGAGGATGTCACAATTATATTTGTAATCAAGAAAGTTCACAATTACATTTACGGACGTAAATTCAACCTCCTTATCAACCGGAGACCTTTAACAGCCATCCTCAGACCAAAAAATACTGTTTCTATACAGGCAGCTCAATGCTTGCAGTATTGGGCACTACTTCTGTCAAATTAGTACTACAAAATTATATATCACAACATGTGAATGCCAATTTGCTATCTTGTCTGCCAATAGGACAAGATAAAAAGTTTGACTCGTCAGCTAACATTTATTTTTCAATGGACTTCATGAGTCAAGACTCCATCTAAATAGGCCTTAGACGGCCAATGGTATCGACCGACTGCTGTGTCATCCTCAGCCGATGGGTGTCACTGGATGTGGATATGGAGGGGCATGTGGTCAGCATACCGCTCTCCCAACTGTCATCAGTTTTTGTGATCGGAGCCACTACTTTTCAGTCAAGTAGCTCCCTCAGTTGGCTTCACAAGGGCTGAGTGCACCACGCTTGCCAACAGCGCTTGGCAGTCTGCACGGTCACCCATCCAAGTGCTAGCCAAGCCTGACAGCACTTAACTTTGGTGGTCTGATGGGAAACGGTGTTACTTCTGTGGCAAGGCCATTGGCCAAGGCTCAAGACACAATAGAAAATTTTCCAGTAAACTCAAATGTAACTGCCAAACTTGTCCCAAAAGAGCTTGTTTAGTCTAAGATGTTCAAACAGAATTGGCTTATATTAAGAAATTACATAATTAGCAGAGATTAAATCTTATTGGAATATGAGTCACGCACTTAGAGTTCACGAAGATGTCATTCTGACACATTCAGAATCGGGCAACACATGACTGGTTATTCCTACACTAAGGTACTGCAGATGATATATCAATGCCATTGGGACAAAGTTTGTACCAAACACATTGTCAGAGATCATTGCCACTGGAAGAATATTGAAAAAGGCATTGAAATGATGTTGACTAAATGCCACTTATGTCAAAAATACCAGTCAGCTCAGCCTCGAAATTATTTTCCGTGGCATATCTGCATATTCATTTTGCAGGAATGTTTCTCTGAAGCTATTGGTTCATTTTCATTGATGCTTTCTGCAAATTTCCATTTGTGATACAGAATGATGTTCACTTCAAAAAAGAATCTTCAGGCTTTGTCAAAGGTTTTCTCTATTGAAACATTACAAAAATCTATTGCCACAGACAGTGACACTCAGTTTTCTTCTTAGGAATTTAAACTATTTTGTGAAGCCAACGTTATTACACTCTTCAGAACTGCACTGTTTCATCCTGAGGCCAACAACTTCCCTGAAAGATTCATATGCACTTTCAAGTCACACATGACGGAATTAGTTCAGCAGTACAATACAGATGATGCTTTATTGTTTTCTTACCACAGTACAGAGCCACTCCACACAATGCACAATCTCCAGTGGAGAAACTTTATGGAAGACCACACTGAACATTAAAGTCTATTTTCTAGTCCTCGCAAATTCACATGTTTTGATAACATGGAAACAAAAAAAAATTGAACTGAATGATTCAGTACTCATTTAAATGTACAAGTATGGAAAAACAATCTGGGTACCAGGTGTAATCTAATCTTAGGGCAACTTGGTAATGTTATGCTTAAGGTTCAATGTTTACATGGAATTGCAATGTGCCATAAAAATCAAATCAGGCAGGACCACACTCACATGATTATTGGCAGGTCTCCTAGGCTGTTTTCTTGTAGAGAATCAGAAGACTTGTATGCAGCCAGCCATCTGAGGGACCTTCCAACGCTGCCAGCAGCTGCCCTGCCACCACCTCAAGTAGTGGGCCCTATCTACATCCAGCCTGTTGTGAACCAGTGGAAGTGAACATCATTCCTCCCACCTCAGGCCAGTCGATGTACATAGAAATGGTGAGTGTTTGACTGGCCACCACCTCATTGTAGTTTTGCGGGGGTTTCCCACAGTTCCACAGGTGAATGCCAGGGGGAGCAACATATGTGCATCCATCAAAATGCATGCTGCAAACAAGGAAGCAGAACAGTAATAAAGCCAGCCAGCCTCGACAACTTCCTGCTCCCAGGAGAGGGTTGTTGTGTACCACCCAAGAGGTATACAACAAATACAGCAAGAGGCCACCATCACCCAGGCATGAACATTCATCTGATTTCTCTCAGCTCCATGTAGCAGCCTCCAGATGGTGCTCAGCAAACCTGGACCTCTTCCAGCTTCCACACCACTTTCTCTGGTGTGTCATATACATCCATCAATAATGTAGACAGCTGCCACAGGAGTGCTGTAAACCTCAGACTACTTTGTTTCCACCTCGTACCGGCAGACAGGCAAGTCCTTCTGTCAACAGGCAACAAAACATGAAGTGGTGTGGGCACACACACAGTTATGTTTAAGCTATTAGACAATTCAGTTCTGTGCCTGTAGTTAGCTGAGTACAGTACTCTGAAGACTACCTTCCAAGTCAACAATCACAATTTCAAGTTTATTTTCAACAGATAGATTTTATTGATAGATAATGTATTATATATAAAATCCTGAATGTCTTCTCCCCCACATTGTACCCCCATCCCCCACCCCCTGCCTATCCTTTTCCCAACATCTTAAAAAACAAATATCTATTTGAGTCACAGGACAACATTACATGTAACCCATATCTGGCTGCTTAACAAATCTCTGACATAACACTGCTTTTTAAGCAAATAAATAAAAAGATAAAAAAAATAAAATCTGTGCCCTGTGAATCCACTTACAGCATTCTGTGATTCCAAAATTAGAGCTGTAAGCACAGCACAGCTTCCTCTAGTACTTGATCCTTGAATGCATATTAAATTCTATCACTTTTATTAGATGGCAAAAATGCAAAGGCCACAGATTAGACCAGTTAACAAGTAACCTAAGGGTGAAAAAGGGAAGTGGCTTCAATACTTCTTCTTTCAAATTTATTTAAAACATAAAGAAATTAGAATGAGAATAAGAAGTGTGTTACCAGAAGATTCATTAATTGCACAGCCAGGGCCAAGTCTAGATGGACTCTGTTGGATTTTGGTAGCAGAAGGGGAGGGGGGGGGGGGGTGCACGATTCCTCTTGTGATTGTAACACAATACTGCTTAACTATTAATGGTGCATTTCATTTTCCTGTAACTGAATTTAAGGCTGTTGGACTAACAGAATTAAGAAAAGAAATTGGAGTACTGAATTTTGAGTAACAAACAGAATATTTAGTATCAGAAAATCAACTGTCAAACATACAGTAAGAGCACTGCATTCAAACAAAGGAATCCTGAATGCAAATAAGGGAAGGATGTACTGCTGTACCGACATATATATGATGGGAGGGTAATTATAATAAGTTAGGGTAATCAGGGTATATACTGAGGAATATAAGCAGTATCTGTTTCCATGTAGCATCCATGAGTTGAGCTGGTGGTGAGCAGATGATAATGATATTAAAGTGCCCTGTGCCATGTGTGATGTCATCAATCCCTATAC
Source organism: Schistocerca piceifrons (assembly GCF_021461385.2). Classification (NCBI taxonomy): domain Eukaryota; kingdom Metazoa; phylum Arthropoda; class Insecta; order Orthoptera; family Acrididae; genus Schistocerca; species Schistocerca piceifrons. The sequence continues at coordinate 845,813,466 of NC_060139.1, forward strand.
CATGGCAACTGCCACCACACGCTCGCAGGGCATACACCATATAGCACATGGTCAACAATTTCTGGCTCATGAGTAGCAGTGCCCAGCTGGATAATGCAAGCCAAGCCAATGCACATAACTGCCGCTGCGGTATCGTAGCAACACTCAGCCAGAATGCCCTCACATATCAGTTGCATGCCAGCACTGTTCCAATCATGCTATGCCATGCTATCATGAGTTCACCAGTGGTAGAGCTTCATAAGTGCACACAGCATCACACTTAGGCAGTCTCGTCCTGGACTATGCCATTGTTGTTATCCAATACCTCAGCTCTTGGATCACCTTTCTTGGAACTGGAATAGTCTGAGATTTCTTCTATTTGGCACTCCAGCCATCAGTTTCATCCACGGACTTTGCCAAATCCCAGAAGCAGTGCCAGTCTAGTCACTGAAGTTTTGTATAGTTCTGTTTTCTGTCTTCGCTTGCAGAGGAATAAAACATGTGGATTCCACTGTCTGTAGTACCTCCATTCACAGATACAAGAAATTAGTGGTGACAGAGGCTAGTTTTTGTGTTGTCTTTCTTTTTGCTTAAGGAATGGACAGCACTTAGTTTTAAGTTTTGGGGGATCTCCTCTTTGGTTATTTTTCTTCATGTACCTTGTCTTAACTTATTGCTTATTCCTTTTTTGCTATGGCAGCTGCAACCTGTGTCAATACACAATCTTCTTAAGTTTCTGTTGATGCAAGAGATGGAAAAAGCGACATTGCTGTTGAAAGACCACAAGCTTGTGCAGCAAAACCTGCTTCAACACGTCACCCAGGCTGAAGACAACAGCAGCAAACACTGACTGACTCCACTATTCCACAAGTCTGACACTGCTACAGAAGAATGGGTCAAATACAAACACTTTGTAGCCTACAGCATTTTGGGTGACGTTCAGTGATCATATTTCTTTTTTGGGGGTGGCGTAGGTATCTTTGAAATTTGCATTACATTTTCCCCCCTTTCTCAGCCTAAATCATTTCTGTACGCAGAGGTCATTGTTGCTCTCAATAAGTATTTCCACTCGCGGATGTTGGTCGCTACTGTGCGGTATAAGTTCCTTCGAAGTGCCAACTTGCCCACTGCTATTGGCAGTGGCTCATGGAGTTACAGAGCCTGACTTGCACCTGCAAATTTGTATGTCCTGTGGTAAGTCATATGCAGAGACCATGTTATGGGATGCTATTGTTCAAAATTTCACTGATTCCCAACTTCGGGCAGAAGTTGTCAAACAATCAGACCCCTTGGTTGAAGATGTCACTCATATGTTTGAGGCACAGGAACTGTTTGACAAAGCAAAGTTGGCAATCTCCTCACCTGTGGTGGCTACCCGTGGCACCTTTGGTCTTCTCCAGATGGGGAACCGTAAACAACCCAAGGCACACCCGCGGCAGCTGTATAACAGCAGAAAATTATAGCCCTTTCCTCAGTTGTACATCTCTCATGATAGGAATGCTTGTCGTTTCTGCTAAACCAAATGCATTTTGCAAAAAGATTCGGCACATCCATGACATTTGTTCAAAGAAATTATGGGCCCATCTGTTAACATGGCTACCCATGGTTCTGAAGCAATGTATGCCCATCAGGTAAATGATGATGATGCTGTGCTCTTGATGGTATGGTTTCTGAGGTGTCATTCCAGGTTCAAACATGCTACAGTTTTTCGACTATGCATGAATCATCCTGGTCCGTCAGTCACCCTCTGTGTCCATCTGCACTTGTAAGTGAGCAAAAGAAACTTTTCATTCAGCTGTATATTCAGAATGAGGGTGTCCAATTCCAGCTGGATATTGGGGCTTTGATTACACTAATCAATAGGTGCTTGTTTGACAAACTTGGTTCCCACTGTTCAGAGCTCCACCACATGCCCTTACCATGCACAGTGAGTGTCTCATCACCATTATTGGCACATGTCTTCTACAGATGCAGCACAGGTCTACAATTACAGCAATTCCTGTCATGGTGCTTCTCTCTTATGACAGTCCTAACATTTTTGACATCAGTGCCTTTGATATCTTTGGCCTCTAAGTCTCAGAGAATGTGGCAATGATCAACTCCCACTGTAAACTCCTCTCATATATAAAAAGTATTAGATTGTTGGCTATCTGTTTTGGCAATGATAACACTACATCCATTTATGTGTCAGTGCTTTTAGTTATATGATGAGAAGAATACATTCAATTTAAGAATGTGAATTCTGGTACCTACCTGGTTGGTGCACTGATGTACTGCTGCTTTCTCCAGTTGTTTTCAGAAGTTGATCATTGGGTTATTTAATTATTAAACTGGACACAAGATGTTTTCCAATTGTTTATTCTCAAAAGCCATGTCACCTCCTCCTTAGTGCTGCATATCAAGCACAGTTTCTAAAATCACAGTTTGTTGTGCAACACTGCCAAGCATCAAAGCATAACAAACTACTAGCTTCCACTAATGATGTCTCTCTCTGACCAACTGACAAAGCGCTTTCCATATATTTGTACACAACATCAGACACTTTCTGATCTGCAGGTAACACCTCATTTACTAGTCAATTCAACAATTTTGGTTTAATAACTTTGATTCTTGGAATAATATGATTGTTTGGTTAATTGCATTTAGTTTTTATAATAAAGTAGATAACTGAAAACATAAGAAGAATTGGTGTTTTTATGTCTTTAATGAAGCTAGTCAATTCGGTCATTAATCGATCTTTGAATAGAAGTGTAATAGATGTGATTTAGAAATATAAATGCAGTTGTGCAAAAATGCCTTTAGTTTGTATGTACTAATAAAGATTTAAATAAAGTTATAACCCATTCTTCTCTTCTGGACAGAAATACAAAAATTGTAGAGAAATTATTTTACAGATACATATAGCATGTATCTTTTGTGTGATAAAATTGTTTTAATTATGCTGTGGCTCATATCTCCTTGCACTGACAAAATCATTTGTGTTAGTTTGTATAACTGATTTGGTCTAAATTTGTAAACCCAATCGCAGTGTAAAGAAAATGGTGTTGTATTGATCTCTTCGTTAATGGTAAAAGAAGGTGTTCTAAGGGCTTGTTTCATTACACCACATCAGCATCATGAAGCCATGGACAAATACTGTCAGGGGGATTATCGTCTTCATCTCCGCCAGTCAGTGGGTGTCACCCCTTGTCATAGTCAGAAAACCCAATGGAAAACTCCACCTTTGTACAAGTTTTAAGTTCACCATCAACGCACAGTCTGTCGTGGATTCAAACCCTGTCCCTCATTCCAAACAGTTAACGGAGAGATTGCAAGAGGGCATGTCCTTCTCAAATTCCAGTCTCAAGAATGCCTGTCTGCAACTCCCATCAGATGATCTGATGAAATCCTTTCTCATTATCAACACTCACTTTGGGTTGTTCCAATATCAGCATCTACTCTTTTGGCAGTGCTCCTGCTCCGGCTATCCTCCAATGGTTTTTAAGGCAACTGATACAGAAGGTGCCCGCCAAGCTCCAGTTATCTGGATGACATCATCATCATCTCTGGTAGTACTCCAGAGAAGCACCTCTCGAACCTGGAATGGCTCTTCCAAAACCTCATCAGTATGGGATTCACATCCAACTGAGAAAAATGCAAATTTATCGGTACCCATATTGAACACCTCAATCATGTCATCAACTCCCACTGTGTTCACCCCTCTGCCAAACATTTGGAGGCTATTTGAAAGCTCCCTTTCCTGAAGAATCTGACCGAATTCCAGGCTGTCCTTGGCAAGATCTCATATCATGTTTGCTTCACCCCTAACATTGTTCAGATTGCGTCAACCTTACACGCTTTCAGGTGTAGAAATGATCCCTTCATCTGGTCACCTAAGCATGAAAAAGCTTTCCAGTCATTAAAGTAAATCTTGTTTAGTGACAGATGCTTAGTCCACTTTGATCCCGCAAAACCTGCGGTTCTCGTGCTGGATGCTTGCTCCTATGGCATTGGCACCATAAACTGCCCAACTGTTTTTGCATTGAAACTGCTTTAAAAAGCTAGATTTGCATCTACACCTATACTCCGCAAACCACCATGAGGTTCATGGCAGAGAGTACGTCCCACTGTACCAGTTATTAGTGTTTCTTCTTGTTCCATTCATGTATGGAGTGTGGGGAGAATGATTGTTTGAATGCCTTTGTGCGTGAAATAATTATTCTAACCTTATTCTCATGATCCCTATCTGAGTGATACATAGGGGGTTGTAGCATATTCCTAGGTCACCATTTAAATCCAATTCTTGAAACTTCATTTGTATATTTTCTCGGTGTAGTTTACGTCTATCTTCAAGAGTTTTCCAGTTGAGTTCCTTCAGTATCTCTGTGACACTCTGCCACAGATTAAACAAGCCTGTGACCAGTCGCGCTGCCCTTCTCTGCACACGTTCAATATCCCCTGTTAGTCCTGTTTAGAACAGGTCCCACACACCTGACCAGTATTCTAGGATGGGTAGTGTGAGAGATTTGTAAGCAATCTCCTTTGTAGACTGATTGCATGTACCCAGTATTCTATCAATAAACCGAAATCTATTGCCTGCTTTACCCACAACTGAGCCTATGTGATCATTCCATTTCACATCCCTACAGAGTGTTACACCCACGTATTTGTGTGATTTTAGCTGATTCCAACAGTGACTCACTGACATTTTAGTGAAGTGCACAGTTCTAGATTTCTGAACATTTAAAGCAAGTTGCCAATATTTGCACCACTTTGAAATCTTACCTAGATGTTACTGAATATTTAGACAGCTTCTTTCAGACAGAACTTCATTACAGATATCTGCATCATCTGCAAAAGCCTGATTTTACTATCAATATTGTCTGCAAGATCACTAATATACAACATGAAGAGCAAGGGTCCAAATACACTTCCCTCAGGTACACCCAAAGTTGCTTTTACGTATGATGATGACACTCTGTCCAAGAAGCCGTGTCCTCTCTACCAAGTCCTCAGTCCAGTCACAAATTTCACTTGATACCCCTAAATGATTGTACTTTTGGCAATAAGAGTAGATGTGGTACATGAAACGTAAAATCCCATTAAGACCCACTTAAAACAAACATTTTCCAGTCTAATTCAGGATCACACATGTAAACAAAATATGTAACTCATCTAGAAAAATGATAACCAAGAAAACAACTGTTTAGTCTCTTTCACTTCAAAATGTAGAAGCTCTGTGAATGAAGGGAATGATTCCCATAAAGGGAGCCTCTAGTAATTAATAAAAATGTAAATGTATAATTGTAATGTCTTATTTGAGAATTTATTCTCAAATAAAATAACAAACATGTACTAACTGTTCTGGAGTAAATATACAATCAGACATTGTATTTTCAATATTTTTTGTATCAAGTTTAATTGTTAATTAACCAAATATTCATTTTAAACAATGCCGAGGATTGTTCGGGATTGCTAAGAAAGTATAAATAGTTACAGCCATGGTGGCAATGTAGGTCAGTACTTTGTATTTAGACAGAAAGCATGTAGCTTGTTGACTGTGATTTATTTCATTATTGTAAGTATGTTACAACTTATTTCAGATTTGTCAAGACAGTTTTAATTAATTTAAGATTATAATAAATTCTGTTCAATGTAAACAAAAAACAGGATTAATTATTTAAAAAATAACTTTATAGTTATTTTTTTACAGTAACTGTCTCCAGAACTTTGCTGCAACTGATTGCCAGATACGATGAGTAAATCAGCCCCTAAGCATAATGAGATTTCCACTCTGCAGCGGAGTGTGCTGATATGAAACTTCCTGGCAGATTAAAACTGTGTGCCGGACCGAGACTAGAACTCGGGACCTTTGCCTTTTGCGGGCAAGTGCTCTACCAACTGAGCTACCCAAGCATGACTCACGCCATGTCCTCACAGCTTTACTTCTGCCAGTACCTCATCTCCTACCTTCCAAACTTAGCAGCTCTCCTGCGAACCATGCAGAACTAGCACTCCTGAAAGAAAGGATATTGCAGAGACATGGCTTAGCCACAGCCTGGGGGATGTTTCCAGAATGAGATTTTCACTCTGCAGTGGAGTGTGCGCTGATATGAAACTTCCTGGCAGATTAAAACTATGTGCCGGAATGAGACTCAAACTCGGGACCTTTGCCTTTCGCGAGCAAGTGCTCTACAAACTGAGCTACCCAAGCACAACTCACACCACATCCTCACAGCTTTACTTCTGCCAGTACCTCGTCTCCTACCTTCCAAACTTGGTTTGCAGGAGAGCTTCTGTTAAGTTTGGAAGGTAGGAGACGAGGTACTGGCAGAAGTAAAGCTGTGAGGATGGGGTGTGAGTCGTGCTTGGGCAGCTCAGTTGGTAGGGCACTTGCCCGCGAAAGGCAAAGGTCCCGAGTTCGAGTCTCAGTCCGGCACACAGTTTTAATCTGCCAGGAAGTTTCATATCAGCGCTCACTCCGCTGCAGAGTGAAAATCTCATTCTGGAAACATCCCCCAGGCTGTGGCTAAGCAATGTCTCTGCAATATCCTTTCTTTCAGGAGTGCTAGTTTTGCATGGTTCACAGGAGAGCTTCTGTTAAGTTTGGATGGTAGGAGACGAGGTACTGGCAAAAGTAAAGCTGTGAGGACGGGGCGTGAGTTGTGCTTGTGTAGCTCAGTTGGTAGAGCACTTACCCACGAAAGGCAAAGGTCCCGAGTTCGAGTCTCGGTCCGGCACACGGTTTTAATCAACCCCTAAGCATGTTATACACAGAATCAAATGCTTTTTGGAAACCAAGAAATACTGCATCTACCTGGGTGCCTTGACCCAAAATTTTCAGTATGTCATGTGAGAAAAGTGCAAGTTGGGTCACATGAGCAATGTTTTTGGAATCCATGGTGGCTGGCAATGTGGAGGCCATTCTGTTCAAGATACCTCATACATTTGATCTCAGAATATGTTATAAGATTCTACAATAAATTGATGTCAAGGATACTGGATGGTAGTTTAGTGGATCACTTCTATTACCCTTCTTGTAGACAGGTGTGAGCAGTGACTTTTTCCAAGAACAGTTTTTTTGTTCAAGGGATCTATAACAGATTATGGTCAGGAAACTCAGCCGAAAATTTAACTAGAATCTGATCAGGGTTCCAGTGGGGCCTGGAGCTTTGTTCAGTTTTAATGATTTCAGCTGTATCTCAACAACACTAATACTGTAATGATTTCACTCACCTTTTCAGTGGTATGAGGATTAAATTGGGTCAGTTATCCTGGGTTTTCCTTTGTAAAGGAACATTTGAAAATGGAGTTAAGCATTTCAGTTTTGCTCTTGCTTTGCTACCCTCAATTTCAGTTCCTGCCTCATTTGGTAGGGACTGGACACTAACTTTGGTGCCACTAACAGCCTATACATATGACCAGAATTTCTTTGGCTTGTGTGAAAGATCATTTGACAATATTCTGCTAAGGCAGTCATTGAAGGCATCATGCATTGCTCTCTTGACAGACAAACGTGTTCCATTTACTATCTATCTATAGACCTACACTTTGTTTTACACTTATTATTATGCAGTATTCACTGTAAGCTCTGATGAATTATAGTCAACTAGAGAAAATAATGCACAATGTTCTAAATTCTGAGAAAAATAGGGGTAACCTATTAGGAAAGATGGGTAATACATAATTTGTACAAGAACCAAGAGGGAGCAATTAGTCTGTAAGAACATGGATGAATTGCTCAAATTAAAAAAGGTGTAAGATAAAGATGTAATCTTTTATCCATACAGTTCAATCTATACATTGAAGAAGTAATGGCAGAAATATGAAAAAGGTTCAAGAGTGCAATTAAAATTCAAGGTTAAAGGATAAAACTGATAACATTTGTTGATGACACTGCTATCCTCAGTGGAAGTGAAGAAGAATTACAGGATGTGTTGAATGGAATGAACAGTCTAACAAGTAAAGAATATGGATTGAAAGCAAATCAAAGAAAGATGAGACTAACAAGGAGCGGCAGTACTTAGAGCAGTGAGAAACTTATCAGAATTTAGGATCACGAAGTAGATAAAGTTAAGGAATTCTGCTACCTAGGCTGCAAAATAACCCATGATGGATGGAGCAAGGAGGGTGTAAAAAACAGACTAGCTCTGGCAAAAAGGGCATTCCTGTCCAAGAGAGGACTACCAGTGTCAAACATAGACCTTAATTTGAGGAAGAAATTTCTGAGAGTATATATTTGGATAACAGCATTGTAGGGTACTGAAACATGGAAAAACCAGAACCAAAGATGATTGAAGTATTTGAGACTTGGTGCTACAGGAAGAATGTTGAAAATCAGGTGGACTTATAAAGTAAGGAATGATGAGGTTCTTTGCAGAATAGGAGCGGAAAGGAATGTATGGAAAACTCTAAAAAGAGGAAAGGACAGGATAATATGATATCCATTGAGGCATCATGAAGTAATTTCCATGGTACTAGAGGGAGCTGCAGAGGGTAAAAACTGTAGAGGAAGACAGAAATTGTAATACATTCAGCAAATAATTGAGGAAACAGGGTACAACTGCTACTCTGGGTTGAAAAAGTTGGCACAAGAGAGGAATTCTTGGTGGGCTGCATCAAACCCGTCAGAAGATTGATGGCTCCAAGAAGGGCAGGGGGAGGGGGGGGGGGGGGCGGAGAGGTGGGAGGGAGTATTTCCAAGTTTAATCAGTTTCCTTATGGACAGAAATTTTTTTCTAATGGACCACAAGTCTCTCACCAGTTTATTCCACCCACCCAGGTCTGTCTCCCTCCAGACAGTACAAACACTCCAACATTGGACACTTACTGACATGGATGCTTTATCTCATCTTACTAGTGGATCCTCCGCTAGGACCTTGCCTAGTCGGTGGTGTGAGTCTCCTGCATCATCCCCTATGCTCCTCAGAGTATGGGACCTCAGCTCTTCTGAGGATACTTGGTTTCTCATCGACCACATCAATGAAGCCACGGTGATTACCTTTCCAACTGACCACCATCCAATAGCCATGCCCACAGGGCAAGATGGTACCTCTGGCTCCTTCACCAGTTTATTCAGCCCTCTGGCTCCTTCATCAGTTTATTCAGTCAATCTGGCCTGCAGATAGGAAGCTGCTTCCCCCTATGTCTCTTCAATGTTGGTTTTCCCTGCAAGATGCGTATTCAGTCCAAAAAGGCTCTTACACATACCAAATGAACAGATCCAGGGGGTGATCCTGCAGAAGCAAATGTTAGAACTTCTCCATAAAGGACACTGCGGCAGCGTCTGTACAAAGCAATTGGCCAGACATCACTGCACATGGCTGGGTATGGACAAAGACATTGAAGGCATGATCACATATGACAAGGAATGTGCTGAAAAACTGCATGTTCCTCACCAATAGTTCTCTGACTGTCCCCAACTGGACGCTGCTTGGCAATGAATTCACATTGATTTCGCAGTGCCATTTTGGGGTTCACAAGGGCTTGTCACAGTGGACACCTTTTTCAAATTTCCTTTTGAGGTCCCTACATATTTGACAACATCGGCCAGCATTATTCAAGCTCTAGCAACTATATTCCATGAAGAAGAATTACCAATGGCCCACAACTGACTTAAACATAATCAAAATATCCACGGGTGTACTGCCGGTCTACAGTGTCCAATGGGCAATATATTTCGGCGATAATACATGTCGCCATCATCAGGTGAACTGACGGACTGAGCTCCTGTGAACATGCCGGTACGGAGATATGTCCGCTATGGCTGCTCAGGGGGAACTGGCTTCGGTCGCGGCGGTGGCCGATTTAAATACCCTCCGCCCATGGCGCACTCCCTCCGCCGTCCGCACCCTGCGCCACGGTCACGCAGTGGAACAGATTGCGACGGCGTCTGAGATGACGTCGGTGTGATGGCTCTGTCCGCCGTGGTCGTCACAACTATACGTTTGCTCGATTTACTCTTGATTAACCCAATCACTGGTTCCCAAGCCTTGGTAAGATTATAGCCACAGTCACGGTTTATGAGGTCATCATTGGTGCGAATTTCAATGGCCTCTCTAACAACGCTGTCCCAGTATCTCGACGTCTGTACCAGAATCCTCGTGCGTTCATACTCCATAGCGTGATTTTCCGACAAACAATGTTCAGCGACCGCCGACTTGCTCGGATACATCAGTCGAGTGTGCCTCTGGTGTTCACGGCATCGATCCTTGACACACGCATCGTCTGACCAATATACAACTTGCCACATTGACATGGAATCTGGTACACGCCGGCCTTCCTCAGACCGAGGTCACCTTTGGCGCTCCCCACCAGTGCACGAGTTTTATTCGAAGGACAAAACACAGTTCCGACCCGGTGTTTCTTCAAAATGCGGGCGATTTTCCCAGAGTGTTCGCCTGTATATGGAATAAACGCAGTTCTTACCTCCTCCCTCGTGATTTCATCCATCTCCACAGGTTGTGCTGTAGTGGTTGGGCGGAGAGTACGTTGAATCTGCCACTCTGAGTACCCATTTTTCCGATATACAGTTCTCAGATGTACCAATTCCTGGGGTAGACTCTCTGTGTCAGAGAGAGTGCGCGCCATATGTACCAGAGTTTTAAGTACCCCATTCCTCTGTGAAGGGTGGTGGCAGCTGTCTGCGTGCAAATACAGATCAGTGTGCGTTGTTTTCCGATACACCCCATGACTTAGGCTGCCGTCCGCCCTTCTCTTGACCAAGACGTTAAGGAAAGGTAATTTACCACCCATTTCAGTCTCCATAGTGAATTTGGTGTTGGGGTGTATGGAGTGTAGATGTGTAAGGAAGTCAAGGAGTTTATCCGTACCATGTGGCCAGATGATGAACGTGTCGTCCACGTAACGGAAAAAGCAAGTAGGTTTCCATTCGGATGACGACAGGGCTTCCTCCTAGAAGTTCCCCATGTACAAATTCGCTGCCGCCGGTGATGGTGGGCTACCCATGGCAACTCCCTCCGTGAAGAAATTTGAAAAGTTGTGCCACCGTATATGTCGTTTGCTAAGTACTCTTGCCTTTCTAAAGAGATGTCGTTCCGAGAATGTTGTTCCAAATTTTGCTAAGGTTATGCATCACATCGATTCTGCAGCAGCTAAGAGAATCAAGAAACGAGCCAGCCTCGCATTGGTAGGTGAGAGAGTGCAATTCACCCGCCGGAGCCTTGAGTTTATCTGACAGGAATTGCTCAAACTACATTTGCAACTGGCTAGTAATTTAACTTCTTTTTCATGGGATTGGATTGATGGTGTCACCTGGGTTGCACCTGCTTCCGCCCATAAGAAGGCAACGGGACATCAAAAAGCTAAGTTCTCACGTCTCCTTGACAAACCATCTCTGCAGGTTCCGTGCAAGACTGTCATCAATTTGAGTGGCATGGTGTGGAGTGATGATGTGGTCTCGATTTTGCAGAAAGGTCTCAACTTCGCTCCCACCCCCAAGTTCACTCCGGTCAAAGAAATTGTTAGTGCTGTTGAACAGGTTGCAGCTCGACTTCTGCCTGAATCAGCTGAGGAAATACGTCGTGAAACTATTCGTGCGTTGACGAAATCCAAGCAGATGAAGTCAAATATCACCAGTAAAGAGAGGGCGGCCATTCGTGATCTGAGGGAGCGCTCTGAAATTGTTATCTTACTGGCTGAAAAAGGTAATTCTACAGTTGTTGTCTCCCATAAGGACAACACTGATAAGATGCAGAGCCTGCTAAATGATGATTCCTACCGGAAGATCAGCGTTGACCCTACAAAGAAGGTGGAGAACAAGACGCGGTCGCTTCTCAAGGACGCAGATTTACCGGAGGGTGACGCTAAGAAATTGTTACCGCAAGGTCCGGTACCGTCTAGATTATATGTGCTCCCGAAGGTTCACAAAGAGTGGGTACCATTATGCCCCATTGTCAGCAACATCACGGCATCTACATATTTGTTGGCCAAATACCTGACGGGAATATTAAGTCCTTATGTGGGTAAATGCCCTCATCCGTAATTCTGTGGATTTTGTTAAACGCCTTGATAGCTTCAGGTTGGATGAGTCAGATATCATGGTGAGTTTTGACGTCGTTTCCTTGTTTACGAGTGTTCCCCTGCGAGAGTCACTAGAATTGATTAGTCAGAAGTTTGACGAGAAGACCACTGAACTTTTTAAGCATGTCTTGACCTCATCGTATTTTCTTTTTAATGGAGAATACTACGAACAAATGGAGGGAGTTGCCATGGGTAGCCCACTCTCACCGGCGGCAGCGAATTTGTACATGGAGAACTTCAAGGAGGAAGCCCTGTCGTCATCCGAATGGAAACCTACTCGCTTTTACGCTTTTACCATTACGTGGACGACACGTTCGTCATCTGGCCACATGGTATGGATAAACTCCTTGACTTCCTTACACATCTAAACTCCATACACCCCAACATCAAATTCACTATGGAGACTGAAACGGATGGTAAATTACCTTTCCTTGATGTCTTGGTCAAGAGAAGGGCTGACGGCACCCTAGGTCATGGGGTGTATCGGAAGACAATGCACACTGATCTGTATTTGCACGCAGACAGCTGCCACCACCCTTCACAGAGGAATGGGGTACTTAAAACTCTAGTACATAGGGCACGCACTACCTCTGACGCAGAGAGTCTACCCCAGGAATTGGAACATCTGAGGACCGTATTTCGAAAAAATGGGTACTCAGAGTGGCAGATTCAACGTGCTCTCCGCCCAACCACTACAGCGCAACCTGTGGAGATGGATGAAATCACGAGGGAGGAGGTAGGCACTGCGTTTATTCCATATACAGGCGCACTCTCTGGGAAAATCGCCCACATTTTGAAGAAACACCGGCTCGGAACTGTGTTTTGTCCTCCGAATAAAACTCGTGCACTGGTGGGGAGTGCCAAAGATGACCTCGGTCTGAGGAAGGCCGGCGTGTACCAGATTCCGTGTGAATGTGGCAAGTCGTATATTAGTCAGACGATGCGTACTGTCGAGGATCGATGACGTGAACACCAGAGGCACACCCGACTGATGTATCTGAGCAAGTTGGTGGTCGCTGAACATTGTTTGTTGGAAAATCACGCTATGGAGTATGAATGCACGAGGATTCTGGTACAGACGTCGGGATACTGGGACAGCGTTGTAAAGGTACGTTTACACTGGGATACATGTATCACGACATGTATGAGCGACATGTCAATTTGACATGTCGCGATACATCACCTCATACAAAAATTCACGGAACTTGTATGCGGACCCTCGAGCTCATACATGTCGCGTATACATTTTGTATATCGCTTTTTGGCCATATACGCGACATGTATGAGCGACATTTGAACTCGCGCATGCGCAGTACTATCATTTCCTGTCGTCTTGTCGCCTGCCGCTTATTTTGACGATTAGCGCATGCGTAGTACCAGGCTCTTTGGCGGCTGTTTGAGTTTTGGAGGTGCCGACTATCGTTTCGACGTTAATGTATCTGCATAGAACATCAAAGAGTGCCATATGCAACATTATTCTTCGTGTTTGCGAGGCCATTGTGCAAGTTTTATTCCAAGAAGTGAAGGTAAAAGTTTTATATATATCGGAGTATGTAATACAGTCTATAATTTTTTCATGCATCTGGCACTTATATCAATTTTTTGCTATTATTCCGGCGGCCTCGCGTGATAATGTTGACAACGGATGCCGACAATCGTGTGTGAGACGTTGGCATTAGCAATCGCGCGACAATGCAAATGTTTTGCAATGAAATCTTCGTTTCAAGAGGAATCCCCAGTGGCCAAAAAACGGAGTGTTACTGCCAACTGATCCTCTGGTGGAATCGCTTCCGAAAGTTTGTGTTTGTTTTGGACACAAGAGGAGCCACAAGTGATAACAAACCGTGGAAATCCTCCATACTCATCCTAACATAATTTCTAAAATAAGCGCCATCCTTTAGCGTTAATTCGCGAGAAATTCTCTCTGCCACCATCTACGCTTCCTCCGCCTTTTCTTCCCATCATCTTCCAAAAGAGCAAGTGTACCAGCACATAAAAATGTGAAATCTTCCAAATCGTCGTCAAAAGCTATCGCACAGTGATACATATCAACCAGTGTAAACGCACGCTCATACATGTATGAGGTTGATACTTGTCAACTCATACAAGTCGCGATACATGTCGCAAAGTCGCATATACATGTATCTCATACATGTGCCGATACAAATGGCAGTGTAAACGCACCTTTAGAGAGGCCATCGAAATTCGCACCAATGACGACCTCATAGACCGTGACTGTGGCTATAATCTTAGCATGGCTTGGGAACCAGCGATTGGGTTAATCAAGAGTAAATCGAGCAAACGTATAGTTGTGACGACCACGGCGGACAGAGCCATCACACCGATGTCATCTCAGACGCTGTCGCAATCTGTTCCACTGCGTGACCGTGGTGCAGGGCACGGATGGCGGAGGGAATGCGCCGCGGGCGGAGGGTATTTAAATCGGCCGCCGCCGCGACCGAAGCCAGTTCCCCCTGAGCAGCCATAGCGTACGGATCTCCGTGCCGGCACGTTCACAGGAGCTCAGTCCGTCAGTTCACCTGATGATGGCGACATGTATGATCGCCAAAATATTGTGCCTGTTGGACACCGTAGACCGGCAGTACACCCGTGGATATTTTGATTATCAAATACGCCGGGAGAAACTCAAGATCACGACTTAAAACATAATTTTCATATTTCTGTAAGGCCAATGGCATCACCCACGTCAGATGAGAACCCTTCTCACAACAATCTAACAATGAAGCAGAATGATTCATGCATATCTTTAAGGCAGATGTCTGAAATTATGGCATTCTCACTCCAGGGAAATGCTCCACTCCCGTTCTTATCAATGTACCATATGGCGCCTCATGGAGATAAGTTGCTGGCTGGACTTCTGCATGGAAAAACTCACAGGAGTATGCTGCACCTCCTCCATCCTTCAGGATCGCCAGGGTGCTCCTCCACATCCCTCAAAATTCACAGCCAATGCCAAAGTGTATTTCTGGGTCTTCACTTCAACCATGGACATTTATGAGAACATGCGATTATAGTCAAACTTCTGGGCAGAGTAACCTATGATGTTTGGGACCGGTCAGGACACCATTGTCACAGACACCAAAATCAGCTGCACGCACACTATTTCTGGTACTGCTGCAGACCTGTCCATTCCAGAGCACTTGAAAGCAGGTGGTTTGTCACCTGGCAGTTAACCACATTGAGTTTCGTACCAGCTGTCCGGCACTACATGCAGGATTCCCACGTAGTGACCGCCTTCACCATAGCTGCAGCCATCAGAGCCTGGATCACTTCAACCCCAAATGCCACACCCTCTGCTGCTGCAGCCCCCATTGAAGATACTGGTGTTGCAGTCTCCCTCATCACAATCAGTGGCACTGCTACAGCTGCGGTCACCATGCCTCCTGCCATCACAACCATGATCACTGTCCACTT
Organism: Schistocerca piceifrons; assembly: GCF_021461385.2. Classification (NCBI taxonomy): domain Eukaryota; kingdom Metazoa; phylum Arthropoda; class Insecta; order Orthoptera; family Acrididae; genus Schistocerca; species Schistocerca piceifrons. The sequence goes on from NC_060139.1 coordinate 845,828,901, forward strand.
CACTATTGGCTACTGAGATGCCCATGGACCTGGACTCACATATCTTATCGGGGGATTACTCACACAAGGACAGGCAGGAGCCACATACTGCCTCCAGCTTTTCTTCAAGTTTTTCCAGGGGCCTGTGTAGCAAATGCTGGAACGCGGGTCGGCCAAATCTGGACCCCACTCCTGATCTGACCTCTAGCCTGGACCTCTCTGTTGTCGCCATGGCCCTTCACAGTACGCCACTACAGTGAGACACTTTTGGGAGGAGTGTGCGAAGAGGGAAGAGTGTAGTATTGTCAGTGCTTGCACCATGGTGCCTATCACCATATGGGTGCAGGTCACGTGTCACACAGACCATGGCCAGCAGATACAGACTCACGCACTCCGCCACCCAGCTGGACAGTGCAGGCACAGCCCCTGGACATAGCTGCCTCTGCAGTATCATTCCATCATAAAATAGCTGTTTGCTGGTGACGCTCCAATCACACTGCGCCATGCCACTGCAGACTCAATGACAGTGGACATAGTCCTACACTGCTGGGTGTTCATAAGTACGTGTGGCATTACATTCAGGCAGTCTCATCCTGGACTACGATACTGCTGTTACCTAGACAACTCATTACTTGGAACATCCTCATCTGGACTTCAAATCTGCTTTGAAGTGGACTATTCTGTGATTCCTTCTGCTCAGCAGTCTGAGCACCAGTTTCATCCAAGTACAAGCCTAGTAATTGAAGTTTTGTATAATTCTGTCTCTGTCTCCACTTGTAGAGGAATAAACTGTGTTTATTAGTTACACCTTCTGTTATTTTTTGCACCTCCATTTACAGATGCAACACCATGAACCATATGGTGCCTGGCAGAGTACAAATATAAAAAACATAAAAGTAAAAAGCAGATCATTTTACTGTAAATGATGTCATTTGTTGTTCTTAGCTGCTTCTCTGTCAATGAATGTCTTCTCACTGCAGCCAGCCTGAGTGTGAGCAACTGTAACATAAAGGGTAGCCCAAACAACCAGGACTTTCCAGGGCTCTACACAAACTAGGTTCCTTTGAGAGGCAGTGCCTTTGTCAAATTAGAGACCACACTCCAGCGTTCCTGGTTGCCTGCTGCTATGCCCTGGCAAGGTATATGGCTGTGAGCTATTGTCTCTACTTTTCCGTCATTAAAAATCATTCCTGCAATATTGACTTCCCCTTTCTCTCATTAAAACTCTACAGTACGTTATACGAGTATGTTGCAAAATTGACAATGTATTAATCAATATGGTTTCCACACTAAGAGCCTCTGTATCTAATTCACAGGACCATGGGGATGAGCTTCTCATTCATAGTTTAAGAGTGCTATGTTGGGTTTAACTGCAAAGCACATATGAATAGTTTAATTTCTGTTGATGGATCTGAAAATAGAAACAGACTATTGGTGGAATCAATAGTGAGCACTGAACTCAGGATTTATACATATTCTATTTTTGCTTTTACTCAGTTCTGTTCTTGAACATTATAAGCAAATGAGTTTCAGTACTACTGTGACTTGTTCATTGTTTGGTGGTCTTGAAACTGCTGGAGACAGTTAACAGCCCTCTTTGAGGCTTGAACAAAATTGTGTTTGATGCTGTGTTACCTGATGTATTTTTTTAGGCTGACTACATGGAATAACTTGTTTAACATGCCTTTGAGTTACACAATTTCTTCTTTGCAGTCAACATTGTTAGAAATTTCCTGAGATTTTAGATGTTGCTTTATTTTATTTCTCTACAGCTGTTGAGTTAGGTGTATCAGCATCTCTCAGCTATGAGAGAATCATTATTTCGACATGTGGCAGACATAGATGTATGAAATGGAACAGTCACATGCCTGCTGCTAGTTAGTAAGAAAGCTCTTATTATTGATTGAGACAGTAACAAAATGACTTCGCACATTGTGCAATTCCCAGTGGGCCACAATTTCCCTGTAACACAGTAGCTAGAACAGTTTTTCTTGCATGTATATCTTTTCCATTGTTACTTTGTTATGAGAAAGGCAAGGCTTCAAGATTTATTTTTCAATCATTCTACCATACTGTCTGGCATTTTTTATATCAATAATTTTAAGTGAAACGCATTTAATTAAACAATATAGTTAATTTACTTATGATGAGTTAATGATGATTCTTGTAAACAGGCAGAGGTGTTGATCCAATGGAATAAAATTTTCCTGGTGACATATGTGTCTCAACTTTATCTTTGATAAGGATAGAAGCTGAAGTAATTAATTAAAATTTGTGCCACAGCCAGGACTTGAATCCAGGTCTCCCACTTACTAGGCAGATTTGTTAACCAATGTGTAATGGTTAGCACACCTGCCCAGTAAGCAGGAGACCTGGATTCAAGTTCTAGCTGTGGCACAAATTTTAATTCACTAATTTTGCTTCTATCCTTATCACAAGTGGAGATGTGCCTATTAGCTTTTGAAAATTTCGAAACTAAAAAATGTTGTGAACTGTGTCTGTGTGTGTGTGGGGGGGGGGGGGGAGGGGGGGGGGCAATTGCATTCCCTCTAGTTCTACACCTGGGCCCAATGATCAGGTGCAAGTCTTTCAATTGGACACTACTTCAGTGACTTGTTTGTCACTGACCTATCCCAGTTATCCAACTGAAAGGGGACTTAACAGTTTAACACAGGACATGAGATGCGTCACTTCTGGTGAATTTCCACATCACTGAGAGGTGAATGCTAGGTTAAAATACAGACTGAAAAAAACATGGTCCAGCTGGGATTTGATCCCCTAGTGTTTTGGTTTCCAGGCACGCACTTTACTACTAGACCACAAGGCCTGACAGTAACTTAATAAATAAATGGAATACTCTAAATTCTTAGATGTTAATACTGATAAGAACCTGAACCAGAAGTCAAATGTAACAGATCTTCCTAAATGCGTAAGCAATGCCACTTTCATGCTAGGGATAATATCAGATTTTGGAGATGAAAATGTGAAAAAGATTACTTACTTTTCCTATTTCCATTCACTTTTGTCTCATGGCATGATATTCTAGGGTAACCTGATATGGAGGAAAAGGTGTGTTTTGGACAGAAGTGTGTCATATGTGGTGTCCACTCTAGAACCTCTTGAAGGCAGATCTTTAAATAGTTGCATATACTGACAGCAATCTTACTGTACATTTACTGCCTCATGAAGTTTACTGCCAACAACCAATCATAGTTTGAAAACAACCACAACATTCCCAAATGTGGTACTAGAAACAGAAATGATCTACATTATCCATCACTCAGACACAATGCAGCATCGGAAGGAGTGAGATATTCAGCCATAAAAATCTCTGACCTCTTTCCCAGTGATACAAATAATGTAATGGGTAACAAAATTAACTTCAAACACACAGCAAACCACATCTGCTTGATAACTCCTTCTACTACACAGAATATGAATGTTTGATAGTACTGGGTTATCTCACAAGTTCACTCACTTTTCATTACAGTGAAATGCCTGGGAACATACCTGCCTGCAGCACAGCTACAAGAGAGTGGTTGCTGCCTGTCTGCTTACACAATTCGAACAAAGTCATGCACAATATAACTAAATAAGGTGGATTGCTTTTGTAAACAAACTATTTATTTCCTGCAGTGTACACCATTATTGTCAACAATATATTACAATTTTTCTGGAAGCTTATAAATACCATTCATTAAAAATGTGGGGTTTTTCAGGTTGATGAACTCTTTGAGGTTCAGTTCGCAGTCCTCCAAGGAGGTGAGGAATTTGCCATTCAGGAAATTCTGCTGGGAATGGAACAGATGAAATCCAGAAGGGCAATGTCTGGCAAATACAGTGGTTGGGATAATACATCCCACTCAAATAAATGCAGCTTTTGATGGGTCACCATAGAGGTATATGGTCTGGTAGTGGCATGGTGAAAGATGACATTATGTCCCAAATCCTATCATTTCTCGTCAATGGCTGACTTGAGATGATCCAATGCGAACAGTACATCTCAGAAGTGATAGTCTCACCCAGAAGAAGTTCATAACACAGAACAGCTTTGCAGTCCCTCCAGATAAATAGCAGAACCTTTCTCAGATGCAGTTCTGGTTTAGGAACCAATGGTGGTGGCTGCCCTGTTTGCGCCATGATTTATTCTTGCAGGCATTGTTGTACATGATACACTTCTCATATCCAGTTATCAGCTGTTCCAGAAAAGGAGCATTTTACATCTCAATAATGAATCACAGATGGACACATGGTGAATCAAATTTCCTTCACTCAGTTAATAAGGAACCCATACATCATGAATATTTCTGTAACCCAGCCTCTTCATGTTCCTGGTTACAGTAGCACGAGGGACACTGAGCTCCAATGCCAACACCCACATTGTCATTTATCAGTTGTTTACTAGCTTGTCACTAAGCCATTCCACATCCATAGCCACCGGCTGGGCTGATCAAGGTTTGTCTTTTAGTGTGAAATCCCCACCTTGAAATCGACTACAGCACTTCCATATGCTTGAGCCATTTCCACATCATCCCCATATACATTACAAATCTTCTGCCGGTATTGTGAAGCAGTTTTCCCCTTATGATAGTAAAACAGCAGAAGATGTCAGAAATGTCCCTTCTTGCTTTCAATATCTTGTAAATAAACATTTAGGCTGTTCCATCCAATATCAGGCACAAATACACACTGACAAATCCAATGGCACGTCAGGTTGTTGACCTCTATGTCGTAGAGGTTGTTAGGCAACTATGTTACCCTGAGGCATGAGGGTGTAGGATTTGCAGGCACTGCAGATGGAACACACAAGCAAAACAAAAGATCTCAAGTAATTGAGAGATTAATGATACAACAAATTACCAAGTACTTTAATGACCCCAGTCTACTGGATAATAATCAGCATGGCTTTCAAACAGGTAAGGAAATACATATACAGCAATAATGGATTACACAGATGGAACAGTTAGAAAAGCAGATAAAACAATAGTGTTGTAGGAGTTTATTTAGAGCTCTGTAAAGATTTTGATACTATTAGTAATGAAGATTTTTGTGTAAAGTGGAAGCAACGGGTATAAAAGGAATAGAAAACAAGTGGTTTCAGTGAAAATAGATCACAGGTTGTGGAGCTCATATTAGCTCATTCTAATTGTAAATCGAAGTATCCGATGCAAGGAAAGTCAAAATAGGTGTATCCGAGGGTAGTGTGTTAGGCCTCCTCCTGTTCCTTATTTGTATAAATGACATACACACCTCAGAAACTGCAGCCTATAGCATGCTGTTTGCGGATGACATTACTGCAATAGTGAGCAATATAAAGGATACTATGTCTACAGCTGCTGATCAAGTCATTGGATTCATGGTTCAGTCAACAGGCTCACCTTAATGTGAAGAAAATAAATTATATTCAGTCTGGAAAGATGTCATTGAAAAATTAATAACAAGGTATGAAAAGAAATTTATTAACTGATATCAAGGTCAAGAAAAAACAAACATATAAACAGAAACTTGAACTGTATAACAGTTCATTAACATGAACTCAGGTTGGTTGGCAATAGACTTGGGGAACCTAACTGGAATTTACGTGGTAAATGAGATTGGCTACTGTGAGTGGAAGGATGCCAATCTAGAAAAGCACACTCTGTTGTACCTTTCCACTGATTGGTCCCTAGGCATCAAAATAAAATTAAGCATGCAGTGGACACCGGGAATGACTGATGCAAGTACAAGTCAGCTATGAAAAAAGACGGCCATGAAAACGATTGATAGGCTTCTGCATTTGCTGAAGCTGCACATAGTTACCAATATAGCCAGTGAAAGATGAGATGCCGCTGTCAGAGTGCAGGGCACTGCCGAAGCGTTTGTACAGGGGGAGAAGACCCCACGTCCGCCAGTGATTGTCTCACGTCTGCGAATATATAAAGTTTCGCCTGGGTGTTTGGACGTCTAACTCCGCTCTCCGTAGAAATGGAAGAGCTCTAGTGACTGTACTCCGCAATGGTCGAGAAGCAAGTCCTTTCTCTCCTGTTGCTCAAAACCTTCCAAAAAACCAGCTGTCCCCCCCCCCCCCCCCCCCCCCAATGTTCTTGAATAAACCTATCATGGCCCAGCAGTGGTTACCGTGCCAATCATGTTTTCTAGCAGGGAGACCCCGATTTTCCTCAACCAATCACTGCAGCGCAATACACATTATGTTCTCTGAAAAAACAGCACACAATACCTGGAGGTCCTGCAGCCAAACCCCCAGTGCATTTCACAAGATGATGGAATAGTGGGCATCATTTTGGTGAGGTGCAACAGCATCTAAGAAACATGACATCTGGAGAAATTCATCATCCCATCTCACAGGGTATGCTGTTCTTGTGCTAAATACATTAGGTGGGTGCCAGCCCAATGCTGCTTAACCTGGATCCACACACGGGATAAGGAGACTAGGATCCCACACCATGTCCTTTCACTAATAGAGTGGTTAGGCTGGCGCCAGGATGCCCAACACTGAAAATTTCTAAAGAAGTGTCATTTCGCATTCAGCCATGGTGTTCCCATCCTCTTTCTTGGCTGCTAACAGAACAACGCCATCCACCAGAAATGCAGCCCCATAAACCACTGCCCTGCAGGCCCCACAGCCAGTTTCAGTGACTAGAATGGAATCCGCGAACTCTTTTGCTGCTCGGGGAAAGTTACAAAGCTGCCACTAATGCAATGATCACCTTCAGCATCCAAAAATCTGTCTCTATAGCAGAGTTTAATTCTACTACTGCCACTCAAGTCATGCAAGTACTGTGAGATCAATCAGTGGTTTACCCTAACCATAATAGTCCATCAGATTAATATCAATCAGGGAAAATTTAGATACGCTCAAGACACATGAAACTGTATGATAATCACTGAAACAAAATTAAAGGTGAAGTGCCTGATGGGTATTATGGCAGCAGCCTGCCCAGAAGGCACTGCCATCTTTCATACTCAGCAGCAACGGCTTTCTGCAAAGAACAGCAGTTGTACTTATCTCTAATTTTCAGTTTCCATTTGAGGTCTAGCATAATGTGTTTCTTTTAGGAGCCATGACACTGATCCATAAAGTAAGCCACAATTTCAAACATGTGTGGCATTGTTTAACACTGTAACTATCATATGAGAATGCATTATTGGTATGCGTCGTTTATGCTTGAGTGACTAGACGCTTGGATGTGGGCCAGATTACTGAAAGACTGAACTACTGAGGCTCAGATTAGTGAGAGTTTAGTGTACTAATATCATTGATTTACTTCGTGTGTAAGCTGCATTCAAAATGTAGTCTATGTACCTGTGATTCCCCTTCAATTCAAGTACCAAGTGAGGTTGCTATGCCAGTCTTAAAGCACTGGCTCGCATTCAGGAGGAGCGGGTTTTATTCCCTGTTCAGCCATACTAACTTGGATTTTCCATGATTTGCCCAATTTGCTAAGGTGATTGATGGGATGGTTCCTTTGATTAGGCCATGGTCCCTGATTCTGTCCTAATTTTGTTAGTTTTTTTTATAGATGTATATATTATTTCTGTAATGTATCTGATATGTTTGATGCTGTTGTAATGAATAGTCTGTGGGGTGGGTGGGTGGGTGGATAGATGGATGGATGGATGAATGAATAATCTGATAAACTGAACAGATGTTTATAGGGTATTTGACCTGTTACCTGTCATTTCCGAATACATATAAAGGGAATGTCCCTATTCAGATCTTGACCTGAGCATTCTAGCTTTGTTGGAAAAATGATTGATCATGCCTGGGTTTTCAGAACCCTAGGTAAGCTTTGGTGGAATGCACTGGTTGGTAAAATACTTGATTTAGACACACTTAGATCTATGCTCTCAAAAGTACTGATTATTTCCAAAACACTTGCCATCCTACTTTGATACAATGGAAGATATCAGGCCTTCATCACTCTTCATATGCATAATCTGGCTAAAATGCAAACTTTTTCCCTCTGGGCTATATATTGTTGCTGTCATCTTTCTTTCTAGGATTAGGTTATTGTCCATTCTGAACTCACAAACATAATCATTCCCACCTTTCCCCCTTTCCCAGAGTATTCTATACTGTTTTCCCCATTCAGCTTGTAGTTCAGCATCTTCTTGGGAATTCTATCATCAATTATTTTCATGATACTTTTGAAATTCTTCATATTTATTAAAAAATTTAAATTCTGTTCTAATACCTTCATTTCTAATTGTTTCTCTTCTTGTGCAACCTTTTGTTCTGTTCGTGAACTTCATCTCTGCTGTCTGATTATTTTTTTTTTTTTTTTTACAGGAGTTAGTATCACTTCACAGAATTTCATACAGGTACTTTATGGACCTTCTGATACCAGAGTGGTCCCTACAGAGGTGTGTCCTACAATGTAGGACAGGGAGGGCTCTAGGCTCTAGGCTAGTGAAGTCAGACTTCCCTAAAAGGGTCACAGTCCCCAACAGCAATCAGTCAGGTAACAATACCTACAGGTGGCAGCCCCATCACACATCTCTTGTGATGTGGCTTGGGGAATTGGGAATTACTGGAAAATACACAAACAGCGTCTGATAAGGAGTGGACCAACTGTTAACAACTGAAATATCTTCTCCATTTATTGGATCTAATTTTAGATTGGAAAAGATTAAGCAGCAGCTGACATTTGAAAAAAAGATAATTTAATTTTAATCTCCTATCTTCCTGTTTGTTTTCATACCTGTTTTTCCCTAGATTAACTGAGAACATGTTAAGTGAGATGAGATCACATGCTTTAAAACTTTATATGGGAAAACCCTTTGGCACATTCTCTGATATTTGTAAAAGCTGTAGATTACATGTGCAGCACTTGGATATATGCTCTACCTGTGGTCAGCTAGACATCTACCAAATTACACTGCAGTTAGCATATTCTCCGAATAGCTATTCCTGCATTTACCTTGCAATCGTACAAGTGACTTGTATGACTGCTGCATTACCAGTATTACACTATCAAATTTCTTTTACAAAGAAATTTGATCAAATATTGGTCATGTTCCTTTGACAAAAATCTTTGAATGTGACACAGAAAGTGGTATTACATAATCACCCAATATTTCATCAAAGTTTCTTCGGAATGATGGACGATGACTTGTTACTATAATCTGCAGTTGTGTATACAATTACATTGTGTGTGCATTTGGAAGAGGAGTGGAAAGGAAGGAAACATGCTTGGGTGAAGCCATGGGTTACAAAGTGAGATAATAAAAGCATCCAACAAAATTTGTTACACAAGTTGTAAATACAGGACATAAAGAGAAATTACTTGCAACTGGATGAGTGCACACTTCAATACGTGCACAGGGAAATGGAAGTTTGTATTATAAAGCAGAACACTCATCTCAGAAGTGCTGTATCCTCAAATGACAGGCTTACCATAATGCTATGAATTCTTGCAACAGTAACAAGATACTCTAGTTTACAGGAAATCACTAAAGTACCAGAGTGTACATTGATGAAAATAATACCAGAGATATGTGAAGTTATTTATAAAGTACTGAAGGAGGAAAATCTGAAAGTAAATAAATGTTTGGTACACTATATTGTTATTAAGAACTATTCTAATTTTTTATTAATTGAAAAGTTATACATTGCATTCCATCAAGTTCAAAACTGATAGAAATGTATGACATGGATGAAGCACTTTATAACCTGCAGCATCCTGAGTACAAAAATAGACTAATAAAAAATGAGAGCTATAAAAAACTTTATTCTATGTTGTGATCTCCACCTCTATGTCCACCTGTTGAAGGACAGCTTGGATGAATCCAGGGACAGAGGTGGACGGCTGTGTCTGTGATGAGGCTGAGCATGGGCCTACTTAGTTTAGCCAACAGCCCCAGCATTCCAGTAGCTTCCATTGGCACATCAGATGATTTTCCCCTCTGCTTTCTTTGAGGCTACTCTTTAAGCTGTCAAGCTGGGGCTGTGGCTCTCTGTGGGTAATGACACCCTCCTCTTGTGCCTCTATTTCAAGCTCCAGGAATGCCTTATCAGCACATCTATTCTGAATGATCCTAAAGGCAGAAAACTAAGAAAAACTTGAGAACAGAAATATAGCGACTCCAGTGCTGGTGGGGGAGGAGGGGGGGTGGCAGACGATTTTCCCCTGAGCATAACATTATGGAGCTGTTTTCCTTGAAGGGAATTGATAAGAAAGAAAAGGCTTTAATTACACATTGTCATGAGGAAGAATAGTAGCGGAAAGCAGCTTTGGTATTCTTGTCAGTCACTTCAGGGGTTTCCTTACATCCATAAATCTACCTACAAAAAAGTTTGCTATAGAAACACTAGCTGCTTGCACATTGCATAACATGCTAACCACCAGGAGAAAAACATAGGTTCACTTGCCAGTGAGGTGTGTCCACAGTCGTAGAAACCTGCCATATTGGAGACGCTTAGAATAGTCATTTCTGCCATATTGATGGTGTCATGGATCAAAGCAGACAGGTGTAATCAGACACTTCTGTAATCCCACAACTTGTATTCTGGCTCCACTTTTGACTTTTAGGCAATTTTGCCTTCTCATTAGCATGACTTATGCAGAGGCTATTCCTGTGTGAGGTTGCTGGTCCCCCATCACGCACCTCAAAAAGTGGCGTACAGGGGAACGACCTCCAGATATGGAGGGTACCAGGAAATTAAATTTCACAATACTCTATAGTGGTGGGAGGAGGAATACCTTTGGTACAGGTTTTGTGGTCGCTAAAGAAGTGAAACATGCTGTAATGTGCTTCGAACCAGTCAATGAGCGGATGTCCATATTAAGATTAAGGGGAAAGTTTTTCAACATAACTATTATAAATGTATATGCACCCACAGAAGTCGCAGATGAACAACAGAAGGATGAGTTTTATAACAAAGTAGAGCAGTTGTATGATCAGGCTCCTAAACATGATGTTAAGACCTTAATAGGAGACTTAAATGCAAAAATAGGGAAAGAAGAGACTTGTCAGCCAACTATAGGAAGAGACAGCCTCCATGAGTAAACAAAAAGGCCACAAACAGAAAAGTTATGACATTAAGAAACTACAGACAGTAGAAATAAAGAGAGCATATCAGGCAAAAATAGAAGAGGGGATTAAGAACGATACCGACACATCAAATTAACATATAGAAATAATGTGGAAACAATGTAAGACTGCAATCCTCAAGGCAACTGGGGAGGTTTTGGGACATGTATGGGCTCAAGGGAAGGCAGATTGGTTTGATGAAGAATGTATGAGAAGAACTGAAGACCATAACATAGCACGAATGAAATTATTCCACAGAAGAACTACAGCAAATCTGAATGAATATAATGAGAAGTGCCGTGTAGCTAAGAGGGTTTGCAGAAAGGAGAAAAACGCACCAGAAAAGAAAAGAAATGTAAGAAATTGGACAGCTAGGAGAAGAGAAGCAAGTACATGAAATGTACCAAAAGATTAAATAAGAAAAGGCTGGATTTCAAGCCAGAACAAATATATGTAGAAATAAAGAAGGGGATTTGATAGGGGAGAGTAATAAAATACTCGACACATGGGCAGAATACTTCCAAGAGTTACTGAACCCAGAATTAGAAGGATTAGAACAAGAAGAACTGGTGGAAATAACTTATTATGGACCAGAGGTCTTAACAGCAGAATTCACACTGGGGGAAGTGATACAAGCCATTAAGAATGAGATTTTCACTCTGCAGCAGAGTTTTCACTGATATGAAACTTCCTGGCAGAATAAAACTGTGTGTCCGAGTTCGAGTCTCAGTCGGGCACACAGTTTTAATCTGCCAGGAAGTTTCAAGCCATTAAGACCTTAAAAAATAATAGGGCACCTGCAAAAGATCAGATTCAGGCTGAACTACTCAAATATGGTGGGGAAGCATTGTGGAAAGTAATACATAAAGTAATACTGAACATCTGCTAGGAGGAGAGCATACCAATGGCGTGGAAAATGGCTATTATGTGCCCCATACATAAAAAAGGAGATAAATTAAACTGCCAGAAATACCGAGGAATATCCCTGCTAAATACTACATATAAAGTGTTCTCCGAGATCCTAACTAGGAGGCTTACTTCTTATGTGGAAGTGAGAATTGGAGACTATCAGAGTGGCTTTAGAAGAAATAGGTCAACAACTGACCACATATTCACATTATGCATACTACTTGAAAAATGTTATGAACATCAGATAGCTAAACATACATCAGCTTTATATCGATTTCAAACAAGCCTATGATAGCATATCAAGAGTGACATTGCGGAATGTGATGGAAGAGGCAGGAATATTTAAGAAGTTTGTTAAACTTACCATGATGACCCTCAGTGAAACCAACTGTAAAGTATCTCCAGAGAAGTGGAAGTGAAACAGGAACTGAGACAGGGTGACAATATCTCCTCACTGCTATTCAACCTCTGCCTAGAAAAAGTCATAAGTCAGATAGAGATAAATAGAGGAGGAACCATTTTTAATCAGTCACTGCAGTAACTGGCTTATGCAGATGACGTGGAATTACTCACATGAAACACCACTGTGGTGGCTGATGCCTATCAACAACTGGAGAGAGGTGCAAGGGAACTTGGCCTGGTAGTCACTGTTGAAAAGACCAAATATATAGCAATGATCAACCAGCAAAAACTACCAAATCTCAGGATAGCCAACAAGAAGTACCTTGGATCGACTATCACAGAGACAAATGACATCAGCAGCGAGGTGAAAGCTAGAATGGCAGCAGGCAACAGATGCTACTCTGCCACACAACCCATGCTTAGAAGCTCAATTCTATCATGAAAATCTAAAATCCTTATTTAAAAAACAGTTATAAAACCAGTTGTTATGTATGGTGCCGAGACATGGACCAAGACTGCAAATGAGGAAAGGATCGTTAGCATTTGGGAGAGAACGGTTCTGTGTAAAATATATGGCCCAATATACAATCAAGAAGGCTGGCACATCCGTACAAATGCAGAATTAGAACAACTTTTTGAACAGCCTGACGTTGTCACTATCATTAAAATAAGAAGACTGCGATGGGCAGGACACGTGGTCAGAACGGAGGAAAACAGAACACTTAAGAAGATTTTTGATGGCAAGGCTGGATGTAGACACGGAAGGGACGTTCCAGAAAGAGATGAGAGGCGGGAATTGAAGAAGACATGAAAACGCTGGGTGTCAGAGGACGGAGACGGAAAGCCATGGACCAGATAGACTGGCAGGATATTGTGATGCAGGCCATGGCCCTCCAAGGGCTGTAGAGCCGAGTAGTAGTAGCTGTAGTAGTAGTTTTTATTTTAAATTCAGTGCATTAGTATTTGTAAAATGACTCTTAGTGTTCATTAAAAAATGACGGTCATTCCACTTGGGACCTGTGGAATGGTACATTAGCTTACTTGTTTTAGATGTAAATATTTGTCATGTATTGTTGTTTTTCTGACATGTTCCACATCCTGGAGGACCTCCTCACTACGGATCAATTGGAATGAAAGTAAATCTAATCTAATCTAGTGGTATGGGTAGGCTATTGATTTTCTTTTAGATGTCATCTTTGGTACGTCCATGCTATGCTTCAAGGCTAACGGCCTCCACAATTTCTTTAAAGCTCTCGATTCTTCTCAGCTTATTTTTCTTTTTACTCCGGATGTTGCAAATTATAGAATGCCTCATCTATTTTGTACATTAATGTCAAATTTAGCAGTTGAAGGAACATAACAAATGAACTTAGCAGAAATGTTTACAAACATTACGGACGTCAAACATCTGCAGCGGTGCTAGCTCTCCAAGCGGCTATATTTGTCATTGCACTATACAGAAGACTAACGCTTTCTTTGATCAATGCAAAGCGCTAGATTTGACCAAATAAATTGGAAGAAAAACGGCATCTAAGAAAGCTCCCTATTACCAGTCAAATATATTGGATAAAGCAACATTGTCAAAGAATTTTGATAGTATAATACAGCCCACAGCTGATCAAGTCAAATGCCTTTTCAATAGCGACACAAAAAGGCGTCTTGTTGCGGAATGTACCTTATTAAAATGCGTTTGTTTGTTGCGTGTCCATCTTTCACAGCAGCTGTTAAAATCTATTACTATTGACTATCCATCTTCAGCTGATTGCAATTTAATTAAAAAAAATTACACTAGATGCATTTTGCTTTTATTTATAAAACATCTTTCGTGGCTATTAAGCAAACTGCATCATACGTTTGTACATTTTGGTTGTTTTGTGTTAAAAACAACGGTTTGTTTATAAAGTTGCTGTGCAAGTTACTTACGGTGTTTCTTTACATATTCTGCTCCTGGCAAAAACTGCTAAGTGCAAAGGTGAACCGAAGTCTTTCGACGTCAGTCGCTGCTAACAAGAAGGGAAGGAGCAGAATTTGTAAAGAAACACTGTAAGTAACTTGCATATCAACTTTCTAAACAAAACTGTGTTTTTAACCCAAAATTTACAAACATGTAAGTATCCAATTAGCAGAATAACCGCGGTAGAGGCTTTAGAAATGAAAATGAAACGCGCTTGAAGTAATTCTTTATAATTAAATTGCAGTCAGCTCAAACCACATAACCGAAAGTAATTTATTAAAATAGTTTAGTGATTAATGCCCTTATCTGAAGGAAATGAAGTAGGAATAAGTCTTCATTATAAACTGAAGACCACGTACAGTACGTAGCAGCCGCTTGTCACAGTACATGCATAAACTCAGTTGTTATCATAAAAATTATTTATTTTTATACACTATCAAATATAATGGATTAATTGCCGTATGGTACATTTCTTTCAAACCAAAAGCTGTTTATAGCCAATAGATTGACGTAATGCAAAATCAGCTGAAAAAATGAAGCAGATTAGTTTTAAAGATGAAGATTTCCTCCTTTTGTGATTTGATAAAGGTACATTTGATGCGGGAAAATTCTATGCGATCTGAAACGAGAAAGTTCTGTGATTTTGTTATGTTGGCTACGCGACGCCGTTGTGTCGTCGCTCAAATTTGAATGGTGAAGACGCAGTGGGTATTTAATTCCCTGTCAAGTACTCGTTGAACGTATATCGTGAGTGAAAAAAATAATAGAGAGTTGAATGTGAGGAGTATATGGTACCATATTTGGCTCTTCTGTGTGTGAAACAAATTGTGTTCATGTGTTTCGTGACATTTTTAATATTGTCAACCATACCTTAGTCGCGTTACGTCGAAGGAAGTAATAAATTAAAAAAAAGTGTAAATTTGAATTATTTTTTCATAGTTAAAGTTAAGGTTCCTCAATTAAGATAAAATGTAAAAGTAGAAGAGTCATGACAAATGTTTTTTGTAGACAACGCATTAACTGAAATAATACTGTGAGGCGAGCACCTGTTTTGCAACCCCTTGTATTAAAAGAAAGGCTCTTGTGAAATCTGGGAAACAGCGCGCGCGTGTTTCAGGATAAGGAGATCGGAAAGCAATCATGATTTAATTGTAAACAGTCGTGCTTAAAAGGGAAACGATGTTTCGTTACCAGCAAATATTCATTTAATTTACCACTTTACAAACATAGTTTCCACATAGTTTTACTACATCTGCTTTTAATCAAAAAATTAAACCTTTCCGTGGTTCAAGCGGAATCCAGTTTTATTGTTGTACGTTTTGACATTTTACAGCTTGGAAATCGGCGTCATGTCGCAGTTCTCTTTCTTCAATGAAATTAACAGTTGTGTGAGAATGGATGATCCTATCACAAAGGGTCCTGTACCTAGGTGGCAAAAGAAAACCTTGGACACTAGCAACAGGTACGCTGATTCCAAAAATGTTTGATATTTTATAACACATAAGTATAGAATGACGAGTTGACATTTGATATGTCGACACTGTTGAGTGTGTAATGGTATTATATAAAAAAAAATACTTTAAATCGGACGTGTGATTACACATAGTGAACGAAAGTAGAATATTCAATCTCACCCTGAAGTCTCGGTTGTGGTGACAGACTGATCTGTAGTGCATATCTAGGTTAGGTTGCAAGGAGACAGTTTGGTTGTGAGATGGTACAGCCGGTGAGTATGGAAGCAGGAAATCTGGTTGTGGTAACATTGACTGGTAGCGAAGCATAATGTTTGCACCCATGCCGTATTGAAAAATCAGGGGGAGGGCAGGGAATCAAATAAGTATTAGACCCCCTTCCCCCCCCCCCCCCCCCCCAAAATAGAATGGAATTGCTTATGTGTTGCATGAATATAGAAGTGAATGCAAAGTATTGCATTTATTTTGGTTGTTGGTAGGACATAAAATGAACGTAATAGCATTCCTCCGTCAATCTCCTCTATCCCACCACAAATTCTTGCATTTGGACATGCTCTCAGAATCCAGAAGTGAAAATAGACTCAGAAGAGCCTAATTCGCAACAGGTACATGGATCAGAATAACAAAGCAGATGTGGGAAAGGGCTGAAGTTGAAGTTGGTGGTTCACCAATGTTCACCGATGCATCTGGGTGCAGTATGGCTCTAGCAGTAGCAGCTGTGTGGATCTTTGTTGACTGTCTTCACATGATCTTGTTAACATGCAGTACTGAGTTTGCTTCACACAATCATTATATCATTGTTGCTTAGTGATTGAATTCCTGTCTTTTTCCTATTATTTGTAAATCTTAACAAAAACAACTCTTTTACACTTTGGGTTAGGGTTTCAGAAGGGTTGCTCTACCAAGAATGCCATTTACATGTTCATTCACCATATTTTACAAGCATTAAATAAGGCTTTGTACTGTGTGAATCACAGTACTTATTCTCCTAGATAAATTAGTTTTTTATGGGTTTGATGGTATAGCCAACCGATGGATAATGTCATATATAGCCAAAAGAACGCAGAAAGTCGGACTTGGTAATCCGACCAATGTAGTCAAAGGCATAATTTTGACAGGAGTCAGGTACGGGTTACCCTAAGGCTGTCTTAGGTCCACTATTGTTTCTCACATATGTAAACGCTCTTCCATCCAACGTACAACAAGAGGAATTAGTCCTTTTTGCAGATGACAATAGCATTTTAATCAAACCAATCGTACATACAGAACCAGAAGAAATGCTAAACATGGTTCTTAAGTTTCATTGACTGGTTCTCTGGGAACAATCTTGTCCTTGATTTGAAAAAAGATGCAAAATATGCAGTTCTGCACACTTAGGGACAGGGCCATTCCATGTGGGGGGGGGGGGGGGGGGAACCTTTAATGGTTTAGAATTTTGTAATTTTTTTATTAAATCCAAAATTAAAGATTTTTCTGGCATTTTGTTTTTGGGTTATTAATTTTTAAAGTTCCTGAAATTGTGTGATTTTTGCCACATTTTGAAATGTTAAAATGGCTGTAGCTCGGGAAAGTATTTGACTTAGACCTGAAATTTGTACCAATATATTTAGTATCTTATAAGGTTTAAAAATGTATGCCACGTTGTTATATTCATAAAAAATTAATTTTCCAAAACGATATTTTTTTTTAATCCTTAAAATTTTAGGTTCGGATTTTTTTTTTTTTTTTCCTTTTGAAAAAAATGTTAACTTTACACCATTGTTAATATGTGACACATTAAAGTAATTTTTTTACTGGAATTTGCTTTGTAAGCTACATCACAACTTTTGCACTGGATAATGCACTTCAGTAATGTTGAGTTATGGAAACAAATTTAGCAAAAATGTACTGTAGGGGAAAAGGGGGCGAGGCTGCTGGAGTGCAGTACATACGATGCAGGACTGAGGCACACATATAGGAGCCATTCTCAAATAGTGGTAATGCCATTCTACACAGAATGCAATAAGTTTTGCTACAGTCTTAGGACTCCAACACTTATCATTTCAGGCCTACTGCATTACTAGTTTGTAAAATGGTATGTTTTGAAAGAAGGGTTGTACTTTTTTACTTCTCATAATTAAGGTTTTATTATAACTTAAACTAATCACTTTTACATTAACATCTCTTTTTATCCTTTCATCCTTTTGATGCTTGTTTACTACTTAAGGATACAAACTATGGATAAAAATTCACTACCCAACTTGTACAGAAAATGTGTGGAGTAAGCAACTACATGGCAAGATAAAAAAATTGATGGAAGAGAAGGGCGTATTCTCTACTCCTGTTCCTAAACCTGGATAATATTTGTCTGCCAAAACTCTTCTGTTAGTGAAGGAATTTTATTGTAATGATATTAGCAGGGAGAATCCTGGCAAAAAGGATTAAATTTTTATGGGAAAAGACAGTGATGGCAAGCCGATGCATGCTCAAAAAAAGATTAGTTTTATGAAATGTAAGAGAAGTGTATGAACTTTTCAAATCAAATTACCCACAGGTCCAAATTGAAATCTCAGAATTTGCTGAATTAAGGCCAAAAACTTGTTTTATAGCTGGAGCAAGTGGGACACACTGTATTTGTACAGCTCATTAAAATGCGAAACTAATGATAGCGGGCACAAACTTGAGCAAAGTCACTATATCAGAATATGAAAGCTCAGTTCCCACGTACAAACACTGGATGTTCAAAATTATTGCAACCCTTCAAATACACTGTGGTTCACAAATGAGTTGTGAGTACTGCCCTGATGCAAGCCCTTGAAGATGCCTCAATTTGTGCACTTCAGGAGGAAATGATAGAAAACATATCTTACAAGAAGGAGATCACTGTTGATCACTGCTCGTTTTAGAGTGTAAACAAATCAACAGAGAAATTCACAAAGGTTTTCGTACACAGCTAATACAAGTAAAATGACAACTCTGTTGCAAAACAGGAATCCTTCTCTCTCCCACCCCCACCCCCCCCTCTCTCCCCGTTCTGGACAGAAAACTTCACTAATGCAGGATGAACTATTACTGTATGTGATTTTGTTGAAAATTATTCTTTTGTGTGTGAAGATGAAGCTTAAGGATTCCAATGGAACAATTCCATGGCCTTGGTACATAAATGTATTTATTATAAAATAAAATTAAAATAATGAAAAAAAAAAATACTCAAATGCTTTGTTTTTATACCACAGTTTAAGGCACAAACAGTTCTTCCACATATTAAAAAAACCTTTGTGTTTATAAAACTTGATTTTTCTTCTTAAATTGGGAAAAAAACTTTATTGGTGGTTCAGCAGCATATAAGAATAAAAAAACTTTACTAACATATGTCATCGTCCTGAAGATTTTGAAGGAATTGAGGCAAATAACATATTTACACTGCGTAATATGGAAAGGGGATGTGCGATGGTGTTGGCGGCACAATGAAAAGGCTTGCAGCCAAATCTAGTCTGCAAAATCCTGTCAGTAATGATATATTGACTATCTTCCAGTTGTTTGAGTGGGATGATGCAAGCATCCCATCACTACATTTTTTTTTTTTTTTTTTTCTCTTTCCCTTCTTCTGTATTGAATGACGAGCATGCAGCAGCAGAAAGGATATTGGCAAAAAGGTTTTGTGACACTGTAGCAGTCAAGGGACTCAAATATCATTCATTCGTTCCTTTGGACAAAGACAAGGTTA
Source organism: Schistocerca piceifrons (assembly GCF_021461385.2). Taxonomy (NCBI): domain Eukaryota; kingdom Metazoa; phylum Arthropoda; class Insecta; order Orthoptera; family Acrididae; genus Schistocerca; species Schistocerca piceifrons. The sequence continues at coordinate 845,848,357 of NC_060139.1, forward strand.
ATGCAAAAGTTGTTTCTGATTTTAAAGACTTTGATGTTCATAAAATTCAGGTGGCTCCGTATGTAAATGACATGCCTTGTGAACAGATTACAGGATTTGTTGCTTGGACTAATGGCAACATACTGTATGATGGATGGGTTGTGTGCTGTCAAGAAATGGAAAAAGAAGTAAACCTTTTATTTGTGTGTCTGTGTGGGTCAACTACTTTTTCATACTCAAGAAGACCAGATGAATTGATCTTTACAAGGACATTCATACTTCGTAAATTACATTGTACAACTGCCACCGGAAGAACATACAGACTATCAGATGAAGAGATGCGAAAAGCCTCAGATTGTTGCAAAAGAATGTGTTCTTATACCAATAATCTCTTGCTGTTGTTTTGGAGGACTAAGTAGTGTCTTATAAAGGAAGACTGCAGTATGTAATTGTAGTCTACTAAGATTGTAACTGGATCATTATAATATTTTTCCTGTTGGAGATGAAATGCATTTAAAAATCTCACTATTAAATTGTAACAGCTACACAAGTGTTTAATTAATATGAATGTATTTGTAAAATGCAGGTACAGTTAAGTAAATTGTCATCTTTCTCGAGCATGTAGTGTCTAATTGTATGTTCATATATTTTCGTAATCAACCTGGCAGGCAAATACAGACTTTAAATTCTAATAATGCAATATATTGTTACCTAATGAAAAATAACATTGATTTGCCAGCATTATATGATTTTTTTTTTGCCATTTAAGGTTGTCATTACAATTTCTTAACAAGTGTGCAGTCATACCAACTATGTGCTGGATGTTGTGCTTGCCAGTAAAATAAAATTTTAACATATTCCCATGGGAACACAATCTTGAAATTCGGCACATGTACCTACAAACAGTATATAAGTAACATATATATTTTTCAAAGGAAACAAGAAATTCCAAATTTGAGGTTCTGAGGATTTAAAAAAAAAGGATCTGGTTTTGGAAAATTCATTTCTTATAAATACAGTAAAGTAGCATATATTTTTAAACCTTGTAAGAAGCTGAATAAATTGGTACAAATTTCAGATCTGTAAGTCAAACAATGGAATCTCTAGGTAGGAATAACAATAATGTGGAAAAAGACAGATTGCTACTTAATGTAAAGATGATGTGTTAAATTTGACAGGCACAATCAACACACTTACATAAAGCTTTTGGCCACAGCAAGAGAGGACACATACATTCAGGCAAGCACACCTCATGCACACATGGCTGCCAATTTCAGCCTCTCGGGCCGGAATGCAACAATCGAGTGGGATGCAAGCACCAATGTGGAGAGGGTGGGAAAGGGGAAGGGATAGTAGGGTACAGGTGGGGAGAGAGATGAATGCTGTCTGATGGAAGTGTTAGGAGGTAGTGGTGTGTGTGTGTGTGTGTGTGTGTGTGTGTGTGTGTGTGTGTGTGTGTGTGTGTGTGTGTGTGTGTGTGTGTGTGTGTGTGGGGGGGGGGGGGGGGGGGAAGCAAAAAAGAGGAGCAGAGAAAGACAGGTGGCTGCACTATCAGAGGGCAGCAAATAAATGGGTTGAGAGATGAGAATGTGTAGGAGATGATAGGTCAGAGGGGGCGGAAACTGTTAGTGTTTGGGGACAGTATGTTACCATAGGTTGAGGCTGGGATAATTACAGGAGTGGAGAATGTGTCATAATTACAACTCCCATTTGTGCAGTTCAGAAAAGCTGGTGGTAGAGAGAAGGATCCAGATGGCTTGGATAGTGAAGCAGCCACTAAAATAAGGAGTTACAGTCAGCTGCATATTGACACAGGGTAGTGTACTTTGCTCTGGGCCACAGTTCGGCAGTGGCTGTTCATCCTAGTGGACAGCTGGTTGGTAGTCGTACCAATATAAAAAGCTGTGCAGTGATTGCAGAAGAGCTGCTGAATGACATGGCTTCTAAACAGGTGGCCTGGCCCCTGATTGGTTAGAATGAACCTGTGACGTGACTTGGATAGGAAGTGCTGGGTGGGTGGATTGGGCAGGTTTTGCACCAGGGTCTTCCACAGGGATGTGATGGCAAGAGGGATGTGGCAAGAGGTTGAAATTGGAAGTGCCATAGTGATGGACTATGGTGTTGTGAAGGTTGGGTGGGTGACAGAACACCACTTTAGGAGGGATGGGGAGTATCTCAGGTAGGATGTATTTCATTTCAGGACACGGTAATAGGTAATCAAAGCCCTGGCGAAGGATGTGGTTCAGTTGTTTGTCTGGGATGATGCTGGATGATGAAGAGGACACTCCTTTGTGGCTGGTCCTAGGGGGTGATGGAAGGATTGTGAGTGGGGGGGGTGGTGGGGGGGGGGGGGGAAATGGCCATGGAGATCTTGTCATGTGAAGGCCTTGGTGAGACCTCAGCATAGAGAGCAAGGGTGTTTTTGTCACTGCAGGTACTCCGATCCCAGGTGGCCAGGCTGTAGTGGAGGGATTTTTTGGGGTGACAAGGATGACAGCTGTCAAAATGCAGGTACTGTTGATGGTTTTAATGTGGATAGAGGTGTGGACATAGCCAACAGTGAGGAGGAAGTCAACATCTAGGAAGGTGGCACCCTGGGATGAGGGGGGCCAGGTGAAGCAGATTGGAGAGAAGGTGTTGTGAAGGAAGGAACGAAGATAGGGTGTCTTGGCCCTGTGTCCAGATAATGAACATATCATCAGTGAACCTGAATCAGACTAGGGGTTTGGTGTTTTGGGATTCTAGGAAGGTCTCATGTGGATGGCCCATGGAAAGGTTAGGACAGGAGGATGCCATGTGGGTGCCCATGTCTGTGCTGTGGATTTGTTTATATACCATGCCTTCTAAGGAGAAATTGCTGTGGGATTAGGCTGAAGTTAGTAAGGTGTTTGAGGAATGAGGTAGTGGGCCTGGAGTCTAAAGGACATTGGGAAAGGTAGTGTTAAATAGCAGCAAAACCATGGGTGTCGCCCCGTGTGTCCGGGGGTTAGAGTAGACCAGAGGTATTCCTGCCTGTCATAAGAGGCGACTAAAAGGCGTGTCTCATGTTTCGTCCTTTATGTGATGATCCCCTGTGGGATTTGACCTCCATTTTTCAAAATTTTCCCAAAGGCAAGCCATTTGGGGAAGGGCGCCTTACATGGTGCATAGTGTCCATCTTGCACTGAGACCCCCTCGCATCCTTCATCGATGTGGATCTGCACTTCGCTCATTCTTCAGCTGTTGAGCCAGGTCACACTTATGGGTATGTTTTCCTCCATTCTCTTTGCAGTATTGCTTTCTGCGCTGTCCATGATAATGGGCTTCTTAGCTCGTTTGTGCCTGATATCCAGCATGGTAGCCAGTCTGTTGTGGTGGGGCCGCCATGTACCCTCTTGGTTGTAGCCCCCTGACCACACAGGGATCACTGTGCTGATGCCTGTATTGTTAACTCCCCACATATGCCAAGGAGTAGATGCCAGTCACCCTGGGGCATCGGGACTCCCAGCAATGGCCATTCTGCCATATGTACTTTGCTGTGGCTGGGTGGCACCCATAGGGAGGTCCCCTAGTCAGAGTGGGTGGCAGCAGGACGGATGACACACCATGAAGCGTAGTACGTCATCTCCAGCTTGTGGTCAAAGACCAGTAGTCTTTAAGCAGTCAAGGTCTAACTACAGTCCTAAGAAATACAACCCCAAATTGCTCCCCATGGGAGGCATGCCAGGCTAAGGATGGCAGCGAAGCTTATTCACCCTAGTACTTCGTACATACAAGAGTTGATGAGGAATGTTTCTTGTCAATGAAACCTCAGTTTTTTGTGGATGACAAATTTGGGGAGGTGGAATTAGTGTCCAAAATGTATTCGGGGTCAGTCTTGATCAAAACAGCATCCTCTTTCCAGTCATGGGCACTACTCGCCTGTTAAAAGCTCGGGGATGTTTCTCTTTCCATCACGCCCCATAAGAGCTTAAATATGGTCCAGGGTATCATACTTCACAGGGACCTTCTTTTGCAGTCTGTCAATGAGCTGCGCGCCAGTTTAAAGCGGCAAGGTGTCCATTTTGTTCGGCACATCCACCGGGATCTGAGGGATAATAAGCATGCCACTGGTACCTTCATCTTGGCCATCGAGGGTGACACGTTATCCGAGGTCGTCAAGGTGGTGGTCTACCGCTGTGAGGTAAAGCCTTATATCCCTCCCCCGATGCGATGCTTTAAGTGCTGGAAGTTTGGCCATATGTCTTTTTGTGTACTTCCAGTGTCACCTGTTGGGATTGTGGACATCCTTCACATCCCAATACTCCCTGTGCCCCGCCTCCCGTCAATGTCAACTGCGGAGAGCACCATTCGCCTTGCTCGCCAGACTGTAGCATTCTCAAGAAAGAAAGAAACAAACAAACAAAAATAACTGAATACAAGACCCTGGAACGACTGACCTACACTGAGGCTAAGAGAAAATATGAGAAGCTACATCCTGTGCATATGATGTCAAACTATGCTGCAGCTATGACAATGATTCTACTATCTTCCGTTCCGCCATGTACAGTTGGCGCTGAGAGCCGTCAGACTCCACCTGCCCCCTTGATGGTGGTGGGAACTTCACTCCCTGTTGCTCCTGCTCAACCTACTTCAGGAGCAACACTTTCCCAACCATCGGGGGTGTCAGTCCCTACTTCTCAGCCAGAGAAGTGTAAGTCTTCTTCAGCTCTTCTCACCAGGAAGGGATCCTTTGGGAGACTCCCTTCCCAGGCTCCTCCCAGTGGCCAAGCAGACACCCGCCAGTGGCTGAAGCAACCACAGGTAGCTGGTCCTCCTCCGTCCCTGAGACTGAATCGGTGAAGCTCTCCCAGCTGGACAAACCTAAGGAGCAGCAAGATAAACCTAAAAAGAGACACCCCAAGAACCAAGGCACTGCGGTGGCTCCCACACCACTGCTACATACAAGTTCTGTGTCTCAGGATGAGGTTGAGATTCTGGCGTCCGCTGAGGATCTAGATGTTGCTGGGCCCTCGGACACAGTGGATGTCAGTCGCACAGGTACTCATCTGGTGGCAACAGGTGACCCTGAGGTGTAGACTGCCTCATTGAGTGTTTCATGCTTTCCCAGTCTCACAATCATGTAATCCTCCAGTGGAATTAAGGTGCTCCCCCCCCCCCCCACCCCCCCCCACCCCCCCCACAACCTGGCTGAGCTACGGCAACTGTTAAGCTTTTATACTTGCTTTCTGCATTGCCCTCCAGAAAACCTGCCCTCCGCAGCTATAAGGGATATTACAGGAACCGTAGTGACTATATTAGTGTCTTGTGGAGTTTGCGTCTATGTCTTGAACTCGGTATGTAGTGAACCTGTGCCCCTTCAAACCCCTCTTGAAGCTGTGGCTGTCAGAATAAGGACGACGCAGGAAATAAATGTCTGCAATGTATATCTTCCTCCAGATGATGCAGTGCCCCTGAACACATTGGCTGCACTGATTGATCAATTCCCTAAACCATTCCTACTTTTGGAAGATTTTAATGCACGTAACCCCATATAGGGTGGCACCATGCTTACTGGCCAAAGTAGGTAGGTGGAAAGTTTTTTGACCCAACTTGACCTCAGCCTCTTAAATACAGAATCCCCCACACATTTCAGTGTGGCACATGGCACATATTTGACCGTTGATCTCTCGGTCTGCAGCCCTGGTGTTCTCACATCTACCCAATGGGGAGCACATGACCTGTGTGGTAGTGACCACTTCCTCATCTTGCTGTCACTCCCCCGGCGTCATGCCCACGGATGCCTACCCAGATGGGCTTTAAACAAGGCAGACTGGGAAGCCTTCACCTCTGCTGTCACCGCTGAATATCCCCCGCATGGTGCAATTGATGTTATTGTTGATCAGGTCACTACAACAATCATTTCTGTGGCAGAAAAGGTGATCCCTCGTTCTTTGGAGTGCCCCCGGTGAAAGACAGTCCCTTGGTGGTCACCGGAAGTCATCGAGGAAGTTAGTGTCGGCGAGCTCTACAGTGATATGAACGGCACCCTTCCCTAGAGCGCCGAATAGCCTTCAAGCATCTCCGTGCCCGTGTTTGCCATCTTATAAAACGATGGAAACAGGAGTGTTGGGAGAGGTATGTGTCGACCATTGGGTGCCATGTCATCTTCAAAAGTGTGGATGAAGATCAGACGTCTTTTTGGGTACCAGACCCCAACAGGTGCCGCTGGCATTAACATCAATGGCATGTTATCTGCCAGAGAAAACGCGATTGCGGAGTACTTTGCTGAGCACCATGCTTGAGCCTCTGCGTCGGAGAACTAACCACCTCCAGCCTATCGCACCCTCAAACAGCAGATGGCAAGGAAAGCCCTCTCGTTCACTACTCGCCACAGTGAACCCTGTAATGCTCCATTTACAGAGCAGCTCCTCAGTGCCCTTGCACATTGCCCAGACACAGCTCCTGGGCCAGATCGGATCCACAGTCAGATGATTAAACATCTTTCATCTGACTTCAAGTGACATTCTCGTCATCTTCAACTAGATCTGGTGCGATGGCGTCTTTCCATCGCAATGGTGGGAGAGCACCATCATTTTGGTGCGCAAACCTGGTCAAAACCCACTTGATGTAGATAACTATCGGCCCATCGAGCCTCGACAACTTTCTTTGTAAGCTGCTGGAACATATAGTGTGTTAGCGGTTGGGTTGGGTTGGGTCGGGTCCTGGAGTCATGTGACCTACTGGTGCTCCATGTCAGGGCAGCTTCCGCCGGGGTCGCTCTACCACTGATAACCTTGCGTCACGCTAGTCTGCCATCTGAACAGCCTTTTCCAGACACCAACATCTGGTTGCCGTCTTTTTTGACTTAGGTAAAGCATACAACATGACCTGGCGACATCATATCCTTGCCACATTGTGTGAGTGGGGTCTCTGGGGACCGCATCAGAATTTTTTTTAATCCAAAACTTCATGGCACTCCATACTTTTCCTGTCCAAGTCAGTGCCTCTGATAGTTCCCCACTCGTATTCAGGAGGATGGCATGCGCAGGGCTCCCTATTGGGTCTCTCTCTATTTTTAGTGGGTATTAACGGTCTAGCACCAGCTGTAGGGCTGTCAGTCTCACCTTCTCTGTATGCGGATGGCTTCTACATTTTATCCTCCAGTACTAGTGTTGCTGAGTGGCAGGGAGCCATTCACAAGGCGAAGTCATGGACTCTAGCCCATGGCTTCCAGTTTTCAGCCAGGAAGCCGTGTGTCATACATTTCTGTCAGCGTCGCACCATTCATCCAGAACCAGAACTTCCCTTAATGACGATCCACTCACTGTCTAGGAGACTATAGATTCTTAGGACTGGTTCTCAACAACCGATTGTCTTAGCTACCTCACCTTCATTAGCTTAAGCGGAAATGCTGGCAGCACCTCGATGCCCTTCGCTGCCTGAGCAACACCAGATGGGGTGCAGATTGCCAGATGGGGTGCAGATTGCTCTATGCTGCTGCAGCTCTACAGAGTCCTTGTTCAATCCTGCATTGACTATGGGAGTGTGGTTTATGGTTCGGTGGTGCCCTCGGTGTTGCATTTACTCGACCCAGCGCACCACTGTGGCGTTTGCCTAGCGACGGGAACTTTTAGAACGAGTCTGGTGACCAGTGTCCTGGTGGAGGCCGGAGTCCCTCTATTGAAGGTTAGGTGTGCACAACTGCTCACCAGTTACGTTACACACAGTTGTAGTTCTCCTGCTCATCCTAATTACCATGGCGGTTCATCTCCCGCATTGGTGGCCCAGGTCAGGGCTTAAGATTGCAGTTCGCATCCGGTCCCTTCTGTCTGAACTGGAGTCCCTCCCGTTACCACCTCTCCTCAAGGTCCATTCATGTACACCTCCATGGTGTACACCTAGGTCGCGGCTTCGCCTGTACCTTTCGCATGGTCCTAAGGACTCCGTTAACACTGCGGCTCTTCGCGATCACTTCCTCTTGATTCTCGACATGTACCGGGGCCATGAAGTGGTTTACACCAATAGCTGATGGTCACGTTGGCTTTGCTTATGTTCATGGAGGACATATTGAACAGCACTCCATGCCAGGTGGCTACAGTGTTTTCACTGCCGAGCTGCCAGCTATATCTCGTGCTCTTGAGCACATCCGCTCATGTCATGCCCTGGAGTTATTTCTTCTGTGTACTGACTCCTTGAGCAGCCTACAAACTATCAACCAGTGCTACCCTCACCATCCTTTGGTAGGGTCTATCCAGGAGTCCATCTATGCTCTGGAACGGTCCTGTCGTTCAGTGGTATTCGTGTGGATCCCAGGCAACAAACTGCTGACTGGCTGCCCAAACAGGCTAATCAGAAACTGCTTCTTGAGATGGGCATCTCCGAAACTGACCAGTTTTCTGCGTTAAACTGCAGAGTTTTTCAGCTTTGGGAGACAGAATGACATTACAGTATGCACAACAAACTGCGTGTCATTAAGGAGGCTAAGAATGTGTGGAAGTCTTCCATGCGGTCATCTCGCAGGGAATCAGTTGCCCTCTCCTGTCTCCACATTGGCCATACGTGGCTAACGCATCGTTACCTCCTCTGTCACGAGGACCCACCTCAGTGTCGCTGTGGCTCACAAATGATGGTTGTCCAACTCTTGCTGGACTGCCCACTTTTAACCGCTCTGTGGCAGACTTTTAACTTTCGCAGCAGCCTCCCATCAGTGTTGGGTGACAATGCTTCAACAGCAGCTTTAGTTTTAAGTTTTATTCATGAGGGTGGGTTTTATCATTTGATATAAATTTTAGTGCATGTCCTTTGTCCCTCTGTGTCCTCCACACTAGTGTTTTTAGGGTAGAGGTTTTAATGTGTTGCAGAGTGGCTGGCTTCTCCTTTTTATTCTCTTGGCCAGCCAGCCATGGTAATCTGCTCTCTTGTTTTGATCTCTTCTACGTGTTTCTTGCATCTCTCTGTGGTTTTCTTGTCCAATTATCTCCATTTTTAATGTTTGTTGCCTTTCTGTCATTCTTGTGGTTTTCTCCTATTTTCCAGATGTGTTTTGTATGTCTCGATTATTTTACTCCCACCCTTGTGGAATTATTTTAATCCTAATGAGGGACCGATGACATAGCAGTTGGTGCCCCCCCCCCCCCTCTCTTTTTTAGACCACTCATCCAACCAAACCATGTGTATGAGGGATGTTGGTGTATAGGGAGGTGGTATTAACAGCGAGTAAGTCAACTAGATTTTGAGATATAGCCATTTTAAGGTTCCAAAAGGTAATAAAAAATTGGAGAACTTTGGAAACTTCTAAAATTAATAATTCAAAAATGAATAGTCCAAAACATTTTGAGATTCTTCATGTAAGAAAGCTACTTCTACTGATATACAAATATTATCAAATCCGAGACGTAAAGACCCAGACCACTGGTTGATTTCACTTGGATTGATCAGATACTACACCAGTGTTAAGTATAACACATGCTTAGGAAATAATAGTGTGGAAACTTAAAAATTCTTAGGTGTTTGTATTGAAGAGAATACATATAAAGTGGATCAATAAGGAATAATTCTCTTGTACCGTTCTGTTGTTGTTTTACAGTTGTGAGCCCATACCTATTGCTCAATTATTACTTCATTTAGTACAGTAATAAGTTGTGTTGTCATAATGTACAAGTGAGCAGTAGCAGTATGAAATAAACAGCGAGCTAAGTGAGAAAAAATTTACGACCCCTGCACGAAAATGACCTCGGCTTCGAGCTAGCAACACAATCCCCTAATGAGGCAATTATTTATGAGATAATTAACAATCAAATAAGTGGTTGACTGGGGTCTGATGCAACTGCTCTCTTTAATGCGTAGTAGGTCATTACTGTGGGGTGATAAAATGGAAAGGTTATTTTATTATTGTTTAATCAAACAACTAAGTTCAGCCATATTTTGTTTTATCATTGTTTAATTAAAGTAAGATTAAACTGTGATTTTGCTCATACATGTTTACCTTGGTACCATAAAGACAGCGATCCTCACATATGTACAAAGTGCCCCATGAAAAATGGCACGCCTGCTCAAGGGTTAAGCGAGAAAGTCTTCATTGTGCAAAAATGTGCTTTAAGTATAGTATGTGGTGCTCACCCACAATCATCTTGTAGACATATGTTTGAGAAATTGGGTGTTCTGACTACTGCTTCACATTACATATTCCCTCATGAAGTTTGTTTTAAATAATCCACTACAATTCAAAAGGAACAATGATGTACATAATTAAAATACCTGAAGAAAAAACGACATTCATTACGCCACAGTAAGGTTGTCTTTAACACAAAAATGTGTACATAATGCCGCAAAAAAACATTTTGGATCATTTACACCTTAATTTGTGATGTGGATATAAAATGACTCGTTCAACATTGTTATGATATGTTGTGCCAAATAATCCACTGAAAATGCAACTCAGTACCATTTATGTACATTAGCATATTCCATATGAAATGGGTGCACAGTTTTATCTGAATCCTTCATGTGAATACAATAACTAACATTAAAATAATACAAACTGTGGTGTGCATGTAATGTGCCATGCTTGGACAGGTGGGTATTCCATAAAAACAAAATTGTATTTCTTATGGAAGTTCAAGCCACACAATGTCTTCAAACAATGTCTCTTGAAAATAAAGAATACCGCGCAACAATTTCACTTCTCATCAGTATAATTTTGTGTCTGCTTTTATTTATTATTATTATTATTATTATTATTATTATTATTATTATTATTATTATATATTTTTAAACCTGAAACGGAGATTTCTGACATCTGTTACCAGAGAAGTCCTGCTGCTTCTGAATAATTGTGCCACTAAGGACACAATTTGTTTATGGTTGGATGTTCTTTTGCCTTGTAATATCTGTATATATGGTGGGGAAGAGAATCTTGCTGGGATGAGTCAAAGTTTAGTTTTTCTGTGTTCTTTACCAGGTGTCCATAGCTTTAGATGAACCAGCTGCTTTCTGTTCAGCAAAGTATTTTTTTCTTCAAAAATTTTCATGTCAGTGTCTTTGAGCTTTCAAAGCATCTGCTGTTCTTTGTCAGAAGCAGTAGATTCGCGTCATAGTCTATATATTTTTTGAAATATTCCTGTACTGCACAAACTTTGCATGTCTGACCTCGCAAAATGTGAGGTGAGCAGATTGCTGAACATTCAGTTTAACAACCCCACTTACCTGCACATTTCATCTGCAAGTTTCAGGCATTTTGTAGTGCAAAATTAGCTCACTGCACAGTGAAAGAGAGCACACAACAGAAACGGATCACAACTATTAGATTACTGTTCCCAAGTGTCATCTGCAACTTCCAATAACTGCTGTAGCACAGCAATTTGACAACAGTAAATGGAACAGGAGGTGCAACCAAGCACGTTTCTGACTGGTTGTTGCTAAGGTAGCAGCCTTGTAAACAGTTAGATATCAGTCACTTTTTGTTCTGATCCAGGCATAGGGCCTCAAGGTGTTAGGCTCTAGAGGAATATTTAATACAAGTTTGTAGCCTTGACCAGTGACCTAATGTTAATGGTTGCTGTAACAACTATTTTCAATGCATATTTTCAGTTTGGTTGTTACTTGGCGAAGCCAGTGAG